>NC_081418.1:79047861-79397361 GCF_949786415.1 Peromyscus eremicus | reverse complement strand
GAGAGATACAGTTTATAACTATAGGGCCCAAAAGGAAGCAAGATCACAACTCACATGAACAAAATCAGCAGTGCTCTCAAGGAGACTTCTCGCCTGCAGTTCTTGTTTAATTTACTACCCCGGAAAACAGCAAAACGCCTGGATGAACACAAAAATACAAAGTAACTGGAACCCAAACAGCACGTGTGCTACTCAAATACTAACCGACCAACAATGGCCAACACCAAGAGACTAAAACAAGCACAGAATAACTACAAAGAGAAGTACTGAAACACAGAAATGTGCAGAAACCACAACTCATCTAAGCACAGGATATTGATAACAGCCTGCTAAGCTGTGTGTGTAAGCAATAGAAAAAGAAAGCACACAGTTTACAAGAATAATGGAAGGAAGACAAAGGCTGTAAGAAGCAGGGGTGAAGAGAGGAAGGAAGGGGAGGACAAGCTTTCAAAACAGGTAATGGGAAGTGATAGGGAAACAGGAAGTGAGAAGTAAGAGGGGCAAACCAGGAAAAAAGGAGAAGGGAAAGGGCAGCTTGCCTCTCATTTTACTTCCATGCACATTCCAACCACATCCAGGACCCTAACAGAAAGTAATGCACACAGTGGGCTCTTCTACAAGCCCCAGATCACTACACAGCTACAAGACCTATAATAAGCAATAGGATGCACAAATTCCTTTCATTCAATAAATATCGGTTGTTTGCACAAAGAAATCAAAGATCAACAATGTGGAGTCAGTGCCGTGAAAGAGCTCAGAGCTCTTGAGAAAAGGCAGGGGCAGGGAGTGCAGATGTTGAAAACAATACCAGTGATGTGGCCAGCAATGAGGGAAGAGTGGGCAATGGGAAACCAACAGCACATAGGTGGCGTGGGTTAGACGAAGCGTCCACCGAGGGACAAGAACAGAGAACACAGGGGCAGGAAATGCCAAGGAGCTATGATAGAGAACAGAGGAACAAAGATGAGGAACAGAGGGACAGGAAGTGCTGAGGAACAAAGAGAACAGAAGAGCAGGGCTTCCTGCACATGGCCCTTGTGCAATGTGGAAAAAGAGTACCACCCACCTTTTCATTAGGAGACTCAAAGACTCTAGATTCCTCCTAAGGGGGAGATTTATTCCATCGAACATCTGGGCAGGCTGTGCCTCCACAAGTGAAGTCAGAGCTACTCTACTCCACTGGGCTGTTTGTGTATAGGAATCATTTGTCTATTTTCTCAGACTTGTATGAACCAATGTGGGAAGGAACAGTCTGTACATAGGTCGCCTCGCCAGGTTCTGCCTGGTAGAGGAGCATCCTTTTGGGCTGGAGCCTGTCAGCATCAGGCCTTTGTGCACACACTTCCTCCACAGACTGCAAAGCTGCAGGTTCTGGGGCATGCTTCTCACTGCCCAAAAGGTTTTCCTTGTGTTGATCAGAAACATGCTTCTCTCATTCCACTCACAGCATTTTGTTTCATGTTAGGTCTGCCTAACAGCTAAGTTTCAGCATTTCCCACATGACATCACAGTGCTTCACATGATTATAGCTATTGTTGCTTCTGTTCTTCAAGTCTCCTCACTGAGTGACAGGTCAAAAGCTTCAGCTCCTCTTCTTGTGTGGCTGATGAGGTTGCAATCCCAGCTCTCCACCAATTTCTAAGTCTGTAACTAACACTCCGACCAATGGGAGACGCTGATACACAGTGCTAGAGCCTGATTCTCTCCCATTCACAGGCAGTCTTCTTCTGTGATAGTCTGGGGTTTCGTTCTGGTTGCCAATCAATACCAGTAATGACAGTGTCCACATAAATCAAGTATACCCCGAAGTCATTTGCATAAATCAGGATCAAGTCTAAATTACCCTCCATCCTCACTAACTTAAACTTACTCATGCTGAATTCCAGCATTTGCCTTTGGTCCATCAGGCTAGTTATTAAAAACTGGTGAAGTAAGCAAATCTCTTACAATCTGTCCAGCCTGTGAGATGGTTCAGCAAGCAATGGTACCTGCTGCCAAGTCTGAAGACTTAAATTCTACTCCTGGGACTCACATCATGGAGGGAAAGAATCTATTATTACAAGTTGTCATCTGACTTTCACTCATGTACTCTGGCACATCAATGCTGCCCCCACGTGCATGCACACACACCATTTTTAAAATGTAATAAAATTTAAAATATATACATATTACTCATCCCTCACACCTGTTAAGAAGCTACAACTAAAAACAAGAACAAACAGTAAACAGCACTGTCAATGAGGAAGTGGAGAAAGTAGAACTTTTAAATATTGTTGATGAAGTAGAAAACAATACAGAAGTCCCATGGAAAATCGAAAACAGAACTATTTTCTGTGTATAAACCCAAGAAGACTTGAAATCAGACTCTCAGAGGGGTATCTACAGACACATAAACATAATGCCACTCAATAGCCAATAAGTAGAATCAACCCCAATACCTATCAGTAGATAAATGAGTACTGAAATGGGATATGCATTAACAATGAAATATTAGTTAGCCTTCTATAGTAAGGAAATTCCACCACATGCTACAATACACTGAACCCTGAAATCACAGTGAGGGAAATAAGCTAATTATTTAAAACACACACACACACACACACACACACACACACACACACACACACACACACACAAATACTGTCTTGTAGCTGGAGTTTTCTCTCTGGGTCCTGCAAATCCCCGGCAGTCTCTTAGCCCACTTATAAAATAAACATACAGAAACTTATATTATTTAAACTGCTTGGCCATTAGCTCAGGCCTACCATTGTCTAGCTCTTACTCTTATATTCAGCCCATTTCTATTAATCTATACTTTGCCACGTGGCTCGTGGCTTATGGGTACCTTACATCTTCCTTGTCCTGGTGGCAGCTACAGGCAGTCTCCCCCTTCCCTCCTTGTTCCCTCAATTCTCTCTGTTAGTCCCACCTATACTTCCTGTCTGGCTACTGGCCAATCAGTGTTTTATTTATTAACACATTTGCCATACAGAACGTCCTATAGCACTGTCTGATTTCACTTACTTGAGATACCCAATCAAAGTCATACAACTTGAAAGTAGAATGGTGGTTATCAAGGAATGGGGATAGGGAAAATGAGAGAGATTTGAAATAGTATGTAGTACTAGATTTGCAACATAAAAAGTTAAGGAGTTATATTTCACAACAATTGTAAATAACTTTATAATTACACTGAACTGTATGGTAAGTATAAAACGTTGAGAGATTGAGTCCTGGGTTGGATCCTCAGCAACAACAACAAAAAAAAAAGATGGATAGACAGACAGACAGACGACATATAAAACTGTGTAATTACAACAGTAAATTTTGGCTAGGTTTTGTGATACTCAGGTGTCAGATGCAGGCAGATTTCTTTGAATTTGAGAACAGCCTCTTCTACATGGTGATTTCCAAGCCATTCAGGGCTACATAGTGAGATCCTGTCTCAAATAAATAAATTTCAATAATTATTTACCACAAGTTTTAAAAGGATGAGAAAAATTGTCCCTCTCCAACCCTCACTCAGTCTAAGCCATATAGATAATACAGCCAAGCGTGTACTCAATTTTCATGGTCCTTGTCAGAAATGTGGAGCAGGGAGAGAAAAGCAGGGCTTAGCTTCTAAATGTTTTAATAGAACTATCATCATATTTTACTTGTAAGTGTTTGGCTTGCATGTATGTATGTGCACCATGTGCATGCTTTGTGCCAGAGCAGTTGAAATTGTGTCTCTTGCCAACATTGACACTGTAGGTAGACTGAGGCCAGTGCTTGCAGGCTATTGTTTTTTCCTTTTGGGAGCATCTGGGCCTTCAGCCTGGGCCTAAAACCATAGCCAATCTGCTGCTGCTGAAGCATTTTGCAGAAGTGTGCTGAGGGAGCTGGAAGAACACTGGCATGCCAACTAAGGCCTGTGAGGCAAGGCATTCCTCTGGGTTGGAAACAAGTTTCTTTCTCGGCTAGGCAACAGATGGACACTGTTTTCTTCCTGGGGAAATGTGGAGAGGAACCAAATAAATCCTCGCTGATGGCTAGGACACCTAAAGTAGGCTGCCTGACTCAAAGTAATAACCTACGGCATGTGGCGAATTTTTCCCTTTTACTTATTAGCTAGCCAGTGCCCTATACTCAGGCCACCCTAGGAAGCAAACACCCAGACCATGTAAGCACAGCTTGCTTAAAAACAGAATTCATTTGGAGTTGTAATCCAGCTTCAATTGAGTGGTGGTGTTCCCTGGAGCACTGTGCTGGGGAGGATGAGGCTGAACCCAAAAAGAGCACAGTAGCCCCTCTAGGTCTGAACTAATAGTTGGTGAATTGAGGTGTAGGGCACCCCAAATACCACGCAAGGACACCCCTGAAGTCCTTACCTAACGTGTCCCTAAGAAACAGCTAGAGAACACTGACTGGTTTGTGAGGAATAGGCCACTTAGAATAGGAGTCAACCAAGTTCTCAACTCAGTGTCCATGAGAAAAATGGGTGGACAAAAAGATCAAGCCAATGTTAGAACTCAAAAGAAAAGATGAGGATATGACTATCTAGGCGCAAGGAGAAAGTGTGATATGGAAGACGCAATTTCAAAGTGTATGAAAGAGCCAGTAAAAGCCACAGACAAGACGCAAGGCGTACATAAGTGTACAGCCACTGCCTGGGGTACAGAGTACAGCTCAGGGTTCTGGGTAAGAACAGCTGGCTTCTCCGAGTTGACTCTTTCCCTTCTGTTGGTTTACCCAGTCCGGCTTCAGTGTCATGGTTTTGTTAATCTTACCATAGTTTATTTTCTTCCGTTTGGTTGTTATCTCTTAGAAGCCTGTTCTTTTCCAATGAGAGACAGAGAGAGTGGATTCAGATGGGAGGTGAAGGTGAGAAGGAATGGGAAGAGTAGAGGGAGGGGAAACTGTATAGCATAAATCTTAAAAGGTCTTAATAATAATAATAATAATAATAATAATAATAATAATAATAAACCTCAGTACCAGTTATTGGGGTGAACGCTGAAAGATCAGAGAAACAGAACAAGCCACAGCCACCTCACCTCGCCAGTTCTTCAGTTGATCTTGTTTCCTCAGACTGGAAGCCTCTGTGTCCTCATCCACACGGATCTCAGCTGAACTGCTGCTAAAAGCCTAAAAGCTTAACAAAGTCCTGGTCCTCAGGCCTTATATATCTTTCTGCTTTCTGCCATCACTTCCTGGGATTAAAGGCTCACTTCCTGGGATTAAAGATGTGAGTAACCATGCCTGGCTGTTTCCAATGTGGCCTTGAACACAGAGATCCAGATGGAACTCTGCCTCCACAATGCTAGGATTAAAGTTGTGTGTGCCACCATTTTCTGGCCTCTATGTCTATCTAGTGGCTGTTCTGTTTTCTGACCCCAGATAAGTTTATGAGGGTGCACAATATATTGGGAAACACAATATCACCACAAAACTTCATTCACATATATTGTTTGAGAAAAGAATCTATTTTCAGTAAAATGGGAAACAGTAAAATAAAATAAAAAGAACAGCTACTTAAAAGCAGGTGCCATACTAGGAAGACAAATAACTCAATTCAAAC
Source organism: Peromyscus eremicus (assembly GCF_949786415.1). Taxonomy (NCBI): domain Eukaryota; kingdom Metazoa; phylum Chordata; class Mammalia; order Rodentia; family Cricetidae; genus Peromyscus; species Peromyscus eremicus. Next base: position 79,391,801 of record NC_081418.1, on the reverse strand, counting down.
TCTTTCTTGTAAAACACTACTTTATAAAGCAAAAAAAAGCTATCAAAATTTCAATGTTATACAGTTTATTCTGCTATACTGCTTGTTTGTAAAAGTCAAGTGGTTCCAATATAACTGAAATATTTCATTTGTTCTTGGCACATTTATCTTCTGGGAAAAGTGGGTAGATGCAGAAAACTGCACCAAGGCCACGTGTACCATCTACAAATGTCCAAAGCCTACACTCCTAGAAAATTCAGCCCGTTCCTCACTTCACACTTGTGTTGCTGAGATAAACCCATCCACACCAGACGTTAGAACTTTCCACCCAATTTCAGCAAATTTTCCTTCCACCATTTGAAAAATAAACAAATAAATAACAGGCTCACTTCTACAAGTCAACTTCAAGTCTTTCTGTAAATAAATTGCTAGACCAAACACAGTAGCACATGCCTTTAATCCAGTACTCAAGGAGCAGAGGCAAGTGTATCTCTGTAAATCTACAGAAAGAACTCCAGGCTGATCACAAGAAAGGATGATATACTACATGAAAAATAATAAATAAATGCAATTGTTAAGCTACTGTACAATTCATCGTGCCAATAGACAAGACCAGCAAAGAAGCTCCCATTGCTCTAACACTAAGTATACAGAATAAAGAAAGGACATTGAAAGCTGCAAGAGAAAATCCAAAAAACGATATACAAAGGAAAGTCCACTGGAAAAACAGATGGCTTCTCAAAGGACGCTTTACAAGCAGAATAGCTTTGAGCAATACACTCCAAGTTCTAAAAGACCACAGATGCCAGCCCAGACTACCTTACAAAGCATTCTACCTGCCAGAACTGAAGAGGAAAGAAAGCTTTCCAGACACAAACAGGCTAGAAGATTCCTGTCCACCAAATCAGCCCTACAGAGAACACTGGAAACAATACTACAGACTGAAGAGAGGCCTAAGCAGAGCCAAGAGAATGCAGAAAGGAAACAAGCAAAGCTGTAATAACTGAAATACAAAATAAAACTAAGAACACAAACAACAAAAAGATGCACACAATGATAGTAATCTATTCACACCTTTCAGTAATAATTTTAAATATCAATAGCCTGCACTCCCCAATCAAAAGATAAAGGTTAACTGAATAGATTAAGAAAAATGATTTTTTTTTCTATAAAAGATACATCTTAACTTCAAGGATAGGTACCACTTTGTAATGAAAAAGTTTCCAAGCAAATGGGAACAGGAAACAAGCGGCATCACTATCCAAATATCTGATAAAAACAAACTGCATCCCAAAATTAATCTGAAGAGATACAGAAGGAGACTTCAGTCTGATGAAGAGAACACGTAACCAAGAAGACATTTCAATACCAAATATATATACATCAAACTCTGATGCACTCGATCTCATAAAAAGCATAATAGCAACATAAAGACTCAGAATGACTCCCTTCCAGTGTTAATGGGTGATTTTAGTATCCACTATCTCTGTGGACAAGTCATCTGGACAAATAAACAAACAGAGAAACATCGAAATTAATTGACTTTGTTCATTGAAAAAAACTGAAAATCTCTCTTGACTTAGAAGAGACTGGACTTTTGCCACACTTTGCAATGAATTAAAAATGTGCCTTGAGATCATTTAAAACTATGTACTTAATGTGCTGTCCTACTGTGCTCAGCCTTTTTAAGTTTACCCCACCTTTAGGAAAACAATGTAACCAATCTTACTATGCCTTCAATTTCCCAAGTAATCAGCTTTACAACCTAAGCTAAATGTACATCTTAAGTTATGTACCCTTCCATGGCCCTGAACCAGAATAATGAATGTCCGTATGTATGTGTTGTGGTATTTTTTTCATGAAAGCAGCCAACGAGGAATACTCTAAAAGCAGCCTTAAACAATAAATATTCGATAATATTTAAAAGCAACATGTGGCTATGATTTGGTAACAGCTGTGTGCAGTTCTGAGTGATATTCTGGATAAGTTGGGGTCAGGAAAGTGACTTCTCCCTGAGTAAAACCTCTGTTAAAGATGTCTTTAAAAAATAAATCAATAAAAGTATTCCTCATTCCTTTCCCACACCATGATTTCTGTGTTGTTCAATAACTATAAGGCAGAGCCCTTTGTCAGAGACAGAAAACACACATAGGAAACAGGGAGAGACAGGCATCAGACACAACAGACAGGCCACAGACCACAAACCACTGACAGATAAAAGACACAAGGGAAGAAGTGGAAAATTCAAATTTGGGCTCATTCTCAGTCTAAACGACTCCAAGAAGAAGTGTATTTTTAAATTCCTTAATGTGAAAACAATGTAGATCCTATCAGACAGCTACAGAATATTGTATATAAACACCAAAAAATGCACATTCTACTCAGCAGCCTATTGAAGTTCATCTAAAAAGTGTACATTTTGGAACACAAAATGATTATTTAAAAAAAAAACATTAAAATAATTCCATGTATTCTCTCTGACCACAATGTGATAAAACTCAACATCAAGAACCAAAGAATCTCTAGATACATAAACTCATAGAGATTAAATAGGCCAGTACTGATGAATGGGTTAAAAAAGAAATTTTTTTAAAGCCTGGAAATAAAAGAAAATGAAAATACAATATAGCAAATCCTCTGAAACACATTAAAAGCCATACTAAGAGGGGAATTTATAGTTCTAAGTGCCTACACTAAGAAATTAGAAAGGGCACAAATAAATAGCTTAATGATGTACTCAAGATTTTGGAAAAAATAAGAACAAACCAAACCCAAACTCAGTAGATGGGAAAATAATAAAAACTAAGGCAGAATTAATGACACACACACTGACACACATCAAAAAAAAAAAGTATTATAATACAAAGAATCATTGAATCTAAGACCTGGTTCCTTGAAAAATAAACAATTGGCAGCCCCTTAGCTGAACTAACCAAAAGAAAAAGAGACATAAATTAATAAAATTGAAGATTACAACAGACACTAAAGAAATTGAGAAAATTGGAAAGGAATACTTTAAAACCTTTTCCTCCATTAAGCTAGAAAAACCTAAAAGAAAAGGATGAATTTCTAGACATAGTTAAGCTACCAAAATTAAACTAAGAAGAGATCACCAATTTAAAAGACCCATAAAAATAAGTATATTGAAACAATAATAAAAAGTCTGCTGAATAAACAAATCCCAGGTCTATATAACTACCCAATAGAATTCTTTCATGCTCTGTAAGAACTACAAGCAATATTTCTGCAATTATTCAAAAAAAATAGTCATAGAGCATTTCCAAACTCCTTCTACAAAACGAGTATTACTCTAATAACAAAGCATACTAAAGACATAACAACAACAAGAGATTAAACCAATATCCCTAATGAACATATGTGCAAATATTTTCAGCAAAATACTTGCAAAGGAATACAGGCATATATCAAAAAGATACATGCCATGATGAAGGGATGGTTTAACATACATAGTAAATGCGACAAATCATATAAACAGATGTAAAGACAAAAATCATATGATAATCTCAATAGATGCTGAAAAGGCATTTGACAAAAATCCAACATGGATTCATAATAAAAGGCCTAAAGAGAAAATGGCCAGAAGGACAATGACTCAACATAATCAAGGCTGCTTATGATAGGTCCATAGCCAACATCGCAAGTGGAGAATTGCTTGATGCAACCCCACTTAAGTCAGGACCAAGACAGGGCTTCCACTATCTCCACCCCTCTTCAAATGATGCTTGAAGGCCTAGCTGGAGCAACAAGAGAAGAAGGAATTTAAAGGAATGCAAATAGGAAAAGAAGTCAAACTCTATTTGCAGATGATGTAATACTATATATAAGAGATCCCAAAGGTTCCATAAGAAAACATCTAGAAATGGTTAACACTTTTTGGAAAGTGGCAAGATACAAAATCAATTCACAAAAACCAATTGCCATTCTCTAAACAAAAACAAGTATGCTGAGAAAGAAATCATAGAAACACTCTCATTCACAGTAGCCTCAAAAAAAAAAAATCACTTAGCAATAAACCTAATCAATGAGATGAAAGTCTTCTACAATGAAAAATTTAAATCTCTGAGGGAAAAAAATGAGGAAATCATTGGAGATAGAAAGAGTCCCCTGAGCTCAAGAATTAGTAGACTAAATACTGTTGTTAAAATAAAATAACCAAAAGCAATCTCAGAGGTTACAGTAGGAGTCCGGTGTTCATTCTTGACTCTGGTTGAAAAACCTGGATCCACTTCATAGGGACAAAAGGTCACGTCATTTTAAAAGTCAGCAAGGCTCCCCACCCCCAACAGAAAGCTGTTGCCAACACAAGTTTGTTTTTTGTTTGTTTGTTTTGTTTTGTTTGTTTTGGTTTTTCAAGACAGGGTTTCTCTGTGTAGTTTTGGTGCCTGTCCTGGATCTCGCTCTGTAGACCAGGCTGGCCTCAAACTCACAGAGATCCGCCTGGCTCTGCCTCCCGAGTGCTGGGATTAAAGGTGTGCCACACCACAGTTGGCAATTCAAGTTATTTTACTGAGACCCTGTCTGCTGATAAAGAAGGGAAGTACCACCTTTGCGGCTGTTACGTCCCTGCTCCCTCCCCTGCACTTTCCCCTCTTTGGTCTGTGAACTGATAGGGTCTGCTTGCCCTCAATCCCACTCGTGTATGCAAATTAGGTGTATTTCATTTGTTCCTTTGTTTTCAAGCTATATATAAACTAGCCTGTTACCTGAGAATAAACAAGTTGCCCGGAAGCAGATCTGAGCAGTTCTCTTTGCTCATACTTAACAGTTGGCCCCACACCCTAGCCTCTGTTCTTTCTTCCCTGGGTCCTGAGACCACCAGAAGGCCTTGGCCTGGGAACAACCAAAGAGAATAGAAGACCCAGTGTAAACACATGTAATTAAAACCACCTGATATTTTACAAAGATATTGAAAACACACAGTGGAGGAAAGACAGCATCCCTAACAAAAGATGCTGGGAAAAACTGGATGTAGACATGTAGAAAAATGGAATTAGACCTGTATCAAGCACCCTGCACAGTCAAGTTCAAAAGGATCAAAGACCTCAATGGGAAACTTCAAATGCTGAAACAGCTAGATTAAAAAGCAATCTAAGAGAATTTTCATAATAATAAAAATGTGACGATGGTGGTGGTGGTAAGCATACTGGCAAATGAGCTAAGGTGATCCAGTGGTAAGAGGACAGCTAGAAGAACTCAACAATGGTATTTTTAAAAATTGTCTACACATAGCATTACATATACCTCTCACAAAAATTATCTTTGCAGTATCACTTTGTATGTCCTTAATTTTTAAAAAGCTACATTATAAAGCTCTGTGCTCATTAGTTCTATGTCAACTTGACACAAGCTATAGTCGTCTGACAGGAGAAAACCTTGATGGAGAAAATGTTTCCATAAGATCAGACTGAGCCGGGCGGTGGTGGCGCATGTGTTTAATCCCAGCACTTGGGAGGCAGAGCCAGGCGGATCTCTGTGAGTTCGAGGCCAGCCTGGGCTACCAAGTGAGTTCCAGGAAAAGGCGCAAAGCTACACAGAGAAACCCTGTCTCGAAAAACCAAAAAAAAAAAAAAAAAAAAAATCAGACTGTAGGCAAGCCTGTAGAGCATTTTCTTAATTAGTGATTCGGAGTGGGAGGGCCCATCCCATTGTGGGTGGTGCGCCCTCTGGGTTGTCTGGACTTGGACTCAGGCTGAGCAAGCCATGGGAAGCAAGCCAATAATCAGCACCCCTCCATGACCGCTGCATCAGCTCCTGCCTCTAGGATCCTGCCCTATTTGAGCTCTTGTCCTGACTTCCTTCAGTGATGGACTAGGATGTAGAAGTGTAAGCCAAGTAAACCCTTTCCTCCCCAAGTTACGTTTGGTCATCGTGTTTTCACAAAACAATGATAAACCTAAGACAGACTCTGAGAACTTAACAGAGAAAAATCCTAAGTACCTTTGTGTTTGATAATGACTGTGAAGATACTAAACCAAAAGCAATGACCCATGAGGGGGAAAAATGATAACTTAGATTTCATTAAAATTAAAGCAAGTGTTCCATGAGAAATATTACAAAGAAAATGAAAAGACAATCCACAGATGGATAGAAAATGATTACTGGTATCCAAAATCTGCAGAAAACACTTAAAACTCAAAACGAGAAGACAACTCAGTTGCTTCAATGGGTAAAAGGCAGGAGGACAGCACAACCAAAATGGCACACAGATGGCAAACAAGCATATGAAGAACGTTAGCATCACACACCATTCAGAGATTGGAAATCAGAACAAGGAGAGATGCCGTACCTCCATCCAACAGATGTTCAGAGGGAACTGGAGTGACAGAAATGTTCATTCGCTGCTGAGTGGAACGAAATGACCCAGGGTCCGCAAGGCAGTTCACTGGCTTCTCACAAAACTGAACATGCTTGCACTGCATGACCAGCTGGCCATGCTACTTGGCAATTATCCAAATAAGCTGAACATGGCTGTCTACACAAAATCCTGCCCATGTGTGTCAACAGCAATTGCGTTCATAATACCCAATCATGGCATTCAATGAGTGAGTACACATACTATGGAGTATAATAAACTAATATTCAGTAATAAAATCAAATGAGCTTAGAGGCCTCAAAAATTCAGTAAGTTTAAATATACAGAGTTTAAGGGAAGCTTATCGCCTGAAATGGCTATATAGCACATGATTCTAAATATATGGCATTCTAGATTTAAAAAGAGGACTGTGTCTGTCAGCAACTGAAACAGCACAGGAGGAGGAGCTGACAAAGCACAGGGGATTTGAGGAGTTAGAGAGCTGGTCTATGTAACATTGTCATAGTGGACACTTAGTCAACTGCCAGAAGGAAAGCACAGAATAAACTCTAATGTAAACCACAGACTACAATATGATGGATCCAGACCGCCTCATCAATTGAAATAAATGTTCAGAGCAAATTAAAAATGTTAATAATAGAAGAACTAGAGAGGGGGAAGGAGAATATGGGAATCTTAAGTACTCTTCAATTTCTGTCTAAATCTAAAATGCTCTAAACAACAAAGTAATAATTAAAACACCCAAACTAAAGCTTTTCTGTTCTTTTCTTTTCTTTCCTTCTTCTTTCTTTCTTTCTTTCTTTCTTTCTTTCTTTCTTTCTTTCTTTCTTTCTTTCTTTCTTTTCTTTCGTTTTAAGATAGGATCTCAAAAAAGCTAAGGCTGGCCTAAAACTCACTACCTAACTGAGGATGACCTTAACCTTCTGCTCCTCTGTCTCTGCCTCTCCAGTGCTGGGACTAGGATCCCAGCTGTGCCCCACTATGCCCTGTTTTATGCTGTACACTTGGTGCTCTGCTCATGCCAAGTAAGCACGGGAAGCACATCTCCCGTCCTAAAGCTAAGTGTTAAAATATACAACAATTTAAAAGTTAAAACATAGAAATAAATTAATATCCACTTCCTTTACCAATGAACGGCACTTCTCTCCACCTCTGCCATGAGCCAGTTCTCAAGGACTAGCCCAAGCTGTTCTCTACATCCTGTTCATGCTGTGCAACAGACAGGAAAGATGAGTCTCGGGAGCTACTTCAATATATCCACACCAAACTCAGTAAAACAGAAACCATCAAAAGTAATCTAATAATGTACATATACTACCCAAAATGATTGCAATATTATTTCAACATATAGTTATATGAAATTAATGAGATTTTATCGTCTTCATAGTTTTTGAAATCTACATATATTTTATATGTACAGCTAAAACCAATAAATATGCTAGTTTTTCTAAGAAATACTGCATCTCACTTTAGATTTTACAAAATTCACAATTAAAAACTACATGACTAAGAATGTAGTATAGTGGTAGAATGCTGACCTACCATGCCTCATATGCTGAGCTTGAACCCAATACTGACAAAAATAAATAAATACATACATATATACATACATGAGAAAACAAGTTGTTCAAAAGCCACTTAACATTTTTCCAATAATTAAATCAACTACCATGAAATGATTGAACCTTAATATACTTATATAAGTAGACAAACCTGGATCATTTTAGAAAAATTGATTTAACCCTGAAAAAAAAGATGTTTCAATTTCAAAAGTACAACTATCCAAGTAAAGTATATTTAACTGGCTCTAATATCAAGAAAGCAGTAATGAAATTGAATTGAAAGAAATTTTAAATTTATCAAATTTAAATCAATTTTAAATTTATTACAAAAGCATTTGTCATGGTATAGTTCCCACAGCAAGTTATGTAATATGAAGTGCCATAATTTAAATCGCCTGCATATTACGTGTTTTGCTAAATGTGTAAAGTTGTTATTGATTTCTACTACCCAAAGTTACAGCTCACAAGGATGTTCTTTTCCTTTCCTTGGAGCCCCAAATTTAGCTCATTTATATGCAATGGGATATTAATGAAAAATTTAAATCACACTGAGGCTGTGTGTGTGTGTGTGTGTGTGTGTGTCTGTCTGTCTGTCTGTCTGTCTGTGTACATGTATTAGTTCAGGATAGAGTAATTGAAAAATTTTTTGGTCACAATGAAGAGATGAAGAGAAATGAGCAGGAAAGGCAGGCAAAAGTTTAAAGGGTTAAGATAAACGGTGATGGTTAAGATATGGCTCTGGGTTTTTATTAATAAGACTGTTTAGCAATTCGTCTTATAGGCACAAATTCAAGGCACAAAAGTGTAAGTGTAGAGAAATTTACAAAAAAAAATGTGGATTTTTGATGCAGGGTGAAGTGGAAATAGAACACATACATAATGTATGTGTTAGAGAAATCGTATATATAAATATTTCCATATAATTCTCAATTTTAAAATACCGAGGTTCATTATAACCCATGCTTTCAATGTAAAATGTTCAACTACAATCTCAAACATCAGTGTACAAAAAGCATCATCTAAAATTTTTTGAATTATTCTATCAATACCAATTAAATCAGGGATACATTTCTTTCTAATATCAAAAACAAAGCACATACCAATATGTTATACACAGCCTTCAATACAACCCAACACTTAGAATGCAACAGTAAGTGAAATGTACTCTACCAAAGCATAAACCTGTGTCTAGAGCAGAGTAGCACATGCTTGTCATGCTGAGGCAAGATCACAAGTTCAAGGATAGACTAGGCTATACAGTGAGCTCAAAACTAGCTTGGGCTGTGCATTGAGATCCTATGTATTAAAAAAAAAAAGTTTAAAATAGTTCATTTGAGGCTGGAGAGACAGCTCAGTAGTTAAGAGCACAGTCTTCTCTTACAGAGGACTGAGTTTTAAATCTCAGCACCCACAAGGAAGCTCACAACCATCTGCAACTCCAGTTCCAGGGTACCCAAAACCCTAGTCTGACCTCTGTGGACACTGCACACATATGGTGCACAGACATCTATACAGGCATAACACCTGTGGTGACTTGAATAAGAAAGGCCCCCATATTCTCATATATTTGAACCCTTGGTGTCCAGTTGATGGAAGTGTTCAGAAAAAAAATTAAAGCATGTGGCTTTATTGGAGGAGAGGTGTCCCTAGGGTGAGCCTTAAGGCTCCAAAAGCCCACACCATTGCCAGTTAGTCCTCCCTTTCTCTCTCCTACTTGCAGATAAGGATGTAAGCTCTCAGCTACTGCTTCAGCACCATGTCTGCCTGCCTGCTGTCAATGCTCCCCACCATTGCAGTCATGGGCTCACCCTCTGTAACTGTGAGCCCCAATAATAAAGTCTTTCTTCTATGTTACCCCTGCCTTGTCACAGCAATAGAAAAGTAACTAAGGCAATATCCATACAGATGAAAATAATAAAATAATAAAAAATAAAAAAGAAGCATATACTTGAGAATATAATTCAAGGATAGAGTATTTGTCTAGCATACCCAATGTCCTGGGATCAAATCCCAGCATTACAAAAAGAGAGGGGAAAAAAAGGAAAGTAAAAGATATTTTAACTACTCCCTTTTTTAAACTAAATTTTAAAACTGAGTAAAATAGAAATTCAGCCCTCGGTCATTCAAAATCTACTCAATGAACCAATGAGGCTAGTGGTTCCCACATTAGTCCCCAAGAGGCACTGTCTGCAAGCTATAAATCTTTAGGAGCACAGTATACTGAGTGATCCTTAGATTGCTATACTTGCTCTCAGAAGATAATCTGGGGGCCCAGAAGGAGGGATCAGAGTGTAAAGGTCCTTGCCTCCTAGCCTAATTATCTGAGTTCCATCCCTAGGACCTACATGGTAGAAGGAGAAAACCTACTCCTTCAAGTTGTCCTCTGACCTCTAAACACACAAATGTAGTTTTAAAAAAAATATATTTAAAAAGGTAATTTACATATGACCTCCTCATAGTTCTCTTGCTGCCCAGAGTTATTACAAGAAAATTGTTATAGAAAGCAGCTAGCCTGGCCTCCCTGATTCCCTGCTACTATCGCAAGGCATGACCACTAACACTTACAACTGTTCCTATGATAATGGGACACTAACCATTTCCTCACCAGAGACCAAAGTAATAGCATTCATAGTCTTGAGTTTTAAAAACCCCAAACTAAGGCAAATAAACCTTTCTTGCTATCAGGTTAGCTGTCTTCAGTACTTGCTGTGGTAATACTGTAGCACTGAATGATATGTTTCCCACGGCCTCTGCTGTTTCAATACTTGGCCTTGGATAGGTGAATCTGTTTGGGGAGGCTTAGGTGGTGTGGCCGTGTTGGAGAGGTAAGTCACTGAAGGTGAGCAATCAGAGTTTAAAGACTTGTACCATTGCTAGCTCTTGTGTCCCCCCATCCCCCTTTCATGCTAGAGGTTTTAAGATGTGAGATCTCAACTTGTTGCTCCAGCTACCATGCCTGTTTGCTGCCAAGCTTCCCTACTATGGTAGTAACAGAATCGTGTCTTGTCATATCTTATCTCATTGGACTGCAGAAACCCAGATAAGCCCTTCCTTTGACAAGGTGCTTTGGAAATGGTGTTTTATTTTATCACAGTAACAGAAAAGCAGCCTGGTTAAGTGGTTTAGTTGGCTTTCATCACAACACTTAAGCGGAGGCAGGTGGATCCTTCATGAGCTTGAGGTCAGCCTCATCTACATAGTGAGTTCCAAGTCACCCAGAGCTGCATAGAGGCCCTCTCTTAAAAAAAAGAAGGAGCGAGGAAGAGAGAGACAGAGAGTGATAGAGCGAGAGAGAGCAAGAGAGAACGAGAGAGCAAGAGCGAACAAACTAATACAGAAGGTGGAATCAGGGATATTACTAAGAAGAACCTAGCCAGGCTGTTTTTTGAAAGAATATGAAAGGCTTTGGGACTTTGGACTAGGAAAGTGATTGAATGCTGTAAGCAGGGATTAATGGGGTATCTTCATAGGCTCTTGGAAGATAATGCAGAAAGCAACATAGTCTTTAGAGGCCCAGGTCACAATGTTTCTTTCAGAGGGGAGCAATATTAACAGTTGGGCTGGAGACCTTTTCTGTGATATTTGGGAAAAAAGAAGTCTTTCTGCTCGTGTCCTAAAAACAAGCCTGATGTTTAGTTTAAAAGTAATGGACCAGGCCAGGCGGTGGTGGCGCACGCCTTTAATCCCAGCACTTGGGAGGCAGAGCCAGGCGGATCTCTGTGAGTTCAAGGCCAGCCTGGTCTACAGAGCGAGATCCAGGAAAGGCACAAAGCTACACAGAGAAACCCTGTCTCGAAAAAAAAAAAAAAAAAAAAAAAAGTAATGGACCGATTTGTTGGGTGGAGATTTATTTAAAACAGCCTAATATTGATTCTGCTGTGTTATTAACAATCATTCCTTTGCAGGTCCACAATGAGAAAGAGTAAACAGGGCACAAAAGAAATACAAAATACACAGTTTAGAGAGGAAAACAAATACTGACAAGCTTACTGTCACAGCTAATGCTATGGTGCTACATTTTTTTAATGTGTGATTATAGCATGATTACAACATTTCTCTCTTCTTTTTTCTCCCTCCAAACTCTCCCAGACTCCTCCTTGCTCTCTTTCAAATCAATGGCCTCTTTTCAATAACTGTTATTGCACATGTATATGTACATACTTACATATTCCTAAATATAACCTGCTCAGTCTACATAGTGTTCCTGGTATGTATGTTCTCAAGGCTGACAACTGAGGCTAATTGTTAAGATCAGCAACTTTAGAAGAAGCCAGATCTGTATTGAAATAAAGGGGTGGTGGCCTCAGTCAAGACCCCAGGCAGCCTTGCTTCTGACTTGTGAAAGAGCCTAAGGCTACTGGGAAGCAACTGTAATCCAAACCTGCTGCTAATGTGGTGGCGAGAAAGGGGCAAGGTACATCTCAAGCTGGTAGCCAAACTTGGCAGAATAATCCACGTGGTGATACCTTCAGAGCCATGAAAGAAAGAGGCTGTTAAATCTGCCTCCAGTTTTAGAGAGCCACTGAGGCCTCAGGAAATCCCCTCCAGAAAGGCCCTGGGAAGGCAAGAAACCCTGAGAGGCCATTGGGTGAAACTATGGAAGAGAAGCCTGGATTGCGCTAGAGACCCCAAGATGTTGGAGATGCGGAAGGGTCCAGGAATATAGGGATGAGACAGGAATATAAGAATAGAAAGTTGTAAGATTAAGAGATGGAAGATGACAGCTATCGGCTTTGCCAGCAAATAGGAATTAATTAACCCTTAACTGGGCCCTTCCTTGTTTTAGGATGGGCAGCTCTGTCAGCAACCCAAATATTAGTTTTTTACTAAAGATTGCTCTCTGCAGAACTAGAGTTAGCTATTCTCAGTAACCCCCTACCACTCACTACCGAAACCAAGGTTAACTTTTAATGAGTTCTCCATGACAACCTGCTTTTCACTGTTTCATATTCACCCTACTGTGGGAACCCAGCTCTGTCAGGAAGCATTACAGCTTTGGGGCAAACATCAGTTAGCTATGTCAGAGAAGACCAAGTTGGCATTTTGCCCCGACCCTTGGGGGCCCACCCTGTGTCCTGATGTAAAGTCCCCTTTAAATAGAAAACTCCTCCTCCTTCCTGCTCCCTCTCTTTTTCTCTCCATTCCTACAAGGTGAGCACCCACCTTCCTCTCTCTCTCTCTCTCTCTCTCTCTCTCTCTCTCTCTCTCTCTCTCTCTCTCTCTCTCTCTCCCCTCTCTCCTTCCCTCCATTCCTTCTCCCCTCCCTTCACAATAAACTTCCATGTGGATGCTGTGCCTGGGGTGTAAGTAACTTTCCACCATGCCATGCCGCCCACCACTGCGTTTGCATGGCATGTCTCCCTCACCCACTGGGGCACACTGGCCAACCTGCCAAGGCCTCCCATGCACTGTATCATAACAAAGACTGCAGGGACATACAAATATCAGTTAGCTGAAACCCTCTAAAACCTTGTTAATGAAAAATTGTAAAACCTAATAAACAATTTGTCTCTAAAGTTTAACTTCGAAATGTAAAATTTTTTTTTGGTCCATGCCTAATGCTTTCCCCCTTACCATAAAAAGGGGCTTGAAACCTGCCCCTGTTGCCACAGTTACAGAATCCCGAACTCTGGCTGTGGTCTCAGCTAGCTGATAAGCTTTTTGTGCCCAGTGGTGATTTTTTTGGAATAAACTTTTGCTTCTGGTTTTAGACTGTGTTTGGACCCCATTATTTTGTGCATTCTCCCTGGACCCAACAATGCCAAGGAAACCTAAATATAGGAAGTGGAAGTGGTCAAAGACAGAAAAGTGTTATAGGCAGCAAAGCTGAAGGCAAGAACCATCTAAACCCTCTGACAAAAATATGGTGCTACAAGATTTGGATTTTGCCTCGCATGAAGTTTCAGTCTTGTTTTCATTCAAAACGTTCTTGCCTTAACTGCTTGACAAAATGTTGTATTAACTGGACAAGCAGGACCCCTAGGAAGGTGACCACTAAACTTTGCAAGGTGAGATGGTCCTTCGGGTTCCTGTTTCACAGAAGAAACTGCTAGACATTCTACAGGACATAGAGAAAAGTGACTGAGAGATTAGGCCTACGGGCTGAATATGGATGCCCCAATGTTGCAGAGGAACTTTGGATGACTGTCCAGGCAGACAGCTGTCTCTGTCATTCTAGATTTTTTGGAAGTTGCTTACAATGCTCTTCCTGTTTACTTAGATAATATTATATTCTTCTGGGGTCTTTGATGTAGTTTAAGACTAGATAGTTACAATTATAATTGTCCTTGGTTATGATAAAAGATAAATTAGATATGAAACCTCAGACTCACAAATACAGGATAGAAAATTTTTTCTTTAGTTTTACAAAATACAAACAGACTAGTTATAACTGTAATTCTTGCTTGATAACTGTTTTGTTATATGTAATTTTAATAGGTTAAAGTTAAAACCTTCCTTTTGTTTAGACAGAAAAGGGGAAGTGATGGAATGTTTTTCTGTACGCTGTGAATATGTGTTGCTCTGATTGGTTGATAAATAAAGCCGTTTGGCCTATGGCAAGAAAGCTTAGAGGCAGGTGGGAAATTCAAAGGGAGAGACAGGAAGAAGGCAGGGGGAGATGCCAGCCAGTCACCCAAGGAGCAACATGTAATGGGACACAGGTAAAGCCACAGAACATGTGGTGATACATAGATTAATAGTTATGGGCTAATTTAAGATATAAGAGCTAGCTAGCAAAAAGCTTGAGTCATGGCCATGCAGTTATAATTAATACAAGCCTCTGTGTGTTTACTTGAGGGATGTGAGTGGGAGAGATTTGTCCCAACTGCCAGCAGACTGGGACACAGGAAATCTTCCGACTACACACTATGTCCTCACTATGCTGCCATTCCTCCCTTTTTAAACGGCAATGTATATTCTATACCATTATATGTTGGATGTATGTAATTTACTTTTAGATTTTACAAGATGTTACAAGTAAGAGACTGCCTTGAGTCTCACAGAGACGCTGCACATTTAAACAGTGTTGAGACTGAAAAACTACAAGGACTTGAAAAGTTGGACTACATGCATTGTGCATTGTGATGTGGCCATGAGACAATGGGGGTCAAAGAGAAGATGTGGTAGTTTAATAAGAGAGCCCCATAGTGGCAGGGCTTTGAATGCTTGATCCCCAGCTCCTGCTGCTGTTTGGGGATTTTAGGGGAGGGCTTTAAGAGTACAAAGACTTGTACCATCTCAAGTTCGCTCTCTGTTTTGTGCTTACAGTATAAGATGCGAGATCTCCACTTGCTGCTCCAGCCACTACGCCCGCCTGTGGCCACACTTCCCTACATGATGGAGCCCGAAATGTAAACTCAAATTAACTCCTCCTTCTACAAGCTACTTTGGTCATGTTTTATCACAGTACTAGAAAAGTAACTAATGAAAGAACTAAAGCTAATGAATATATCCTCCTAACACCACACTTCGGTAAACTCCATGCTCTTTTGTAGTATGTAACAGGAAATCTACAAAGATTTAGAAAATCTAATAGCTACTGATTTTATTAAGCTCTTTTGTTTTTACTTCTGCAATAAACAGTAAAACTGATACCAATTCCTCAATTTTACTATACTGTTAAAGTGCTTCTTTCCATAAATGCATACATTCATCTGTCAAAAGACTGCTTCTTATGGAAAACATTTTCTTATGGAGTTAACTAAATTTTTACCATAATGTCTTAGTGTACTTACGAAATTACTCAGATAAACCTGTCATGTAGTATATTAACATGAACATGAAATCTTCCACGGTATCTGCCAGCAATGGGGCTAAGTCACTACCAAAGGGAAAATGAGATTGGGAGAAATTGGCTATCATCCCTAAGCTGATTGACAATCATTCCTACAGTGGCCTCAACAACTGAGGTTTTTTTTCTGACATCATGGTCTTCTTTATTATTTAACAAGTTTAAGTTCCTGTAATTATAAACAACTGCTTGTGTCAGAAAAAATTCCTGCTGGGTTTTAAGTCAGGGCCAGACCATAATGATCACAGGTGTACTCCCCAAATAAAGAAACCTGCTTGCTTATTTGTTTCAATCATACAATGCAGCCACTTCAACACTCTTCTAATCCTGTGTGAGGTTTAGCTGAACGGCCAGAAGTTGGATGTACTTAGGTAGGAGCCAGTGTGGAAGAGCGGACAAAGGACAGCCTCAGCTAATGCAAAACGTCCAGCAGGCACTAATATTCACTGGCCTGCCTGTTTAGTTGAGGAACCAGTGTCAGGAGGGGTGTCCTACACTACAACATTTGTGTCACCAGCTCTACCATTCTGAAGGCTTCATAGGTGGTATTTTTCCACTAATGTCTCCCCTAAGTGGTTCCATTTGGAACCTAAAAATGTTACCATCTGCAAAAGAAAAACATTTCATAAAGAACGTTCTTTGTTCCAAACACCTAAAAGGATTTCTATAAACAATAAAAAAAAAAAAAAAGATTTCAAACAGTTGAAAACATTTTTTTTTCCAAAAACTAAAACACATTGGGAAACTGGTACTGAGTCAAGTTCCCAACAGCAGAGCAGCTGTAACCAGTAGACAAGGGCAATGAAGAAGAAAAAAAAAAAAAACTATACAAATAAAATGTCTGCCTCAATATCCAACAGACTGAATTTCAGTCAGATCCCCTCTTCATGAAAAAGGAAAGATGTCTACAACATAAGCAAGCAATGAGGCAATCAGGAAGTTGTTTTTTTAACTGCTGAATCACATATTTTCCAAGAATGCTAAATAACAAGCACAGATTATATATTTATTCAATGTCTTTATTAAATATTAAATATAAATAAACATTTATTCATGAATATTTACATTTTAGATATACTGTGCAAAGACCTGGAAGTAAATATCATAGTTAGACAGCAGAGCAAGCTGTCTCTTCAGGATTGGAAACGGAGTCCATCCCATCATCCCATCTCTGTCCACGCACTCTCTCTCTAATTAAATCCATCGCTGTTTGGCTGTTTGTCCTGTTTTGGTGATCAAATGGCCTGCTGAAAGCAACTTACATGAGAAAGAGTTTGTTTTGGCTCTCAGTTCAAGGTTCCAGATCATGGCAGTAGGGAAGATGGAGCAGCAGGACCCTGAGACAAGGGGTTACATTGTGTCCATTGACAAGAAGCAAGAAATGAGTTCATCCACTCTCCTCTCCATGTATCACCGGACCAAGCCCAGGCACCTCTAATAACCCAATCAATGTAATCCCTCAAAGACATGCCCAGAGGCTAACCTAATCTCAATAACCCTTCATGGGTGTTGGAAGCTTGCTTCCTGCACTATTCAAGTCCTGTCAAGGTAACAGTCATCACTAAGGATCACAATTACATTCTACCCAAAACAAGTATCTCAAAGGCACTCTTGAGTTTTCTCTTTCAATACAGAAGCATCATCAAGCCCTCCAGGTGTTGGTTACTTCCAATCACATTTCAAGCATTCCACCAGCACTAGCAAATCAGTACCAGAGGTCAAAAGTCAGCACACCACTCCCTTACCTCACTCAGGATAGAGCTGCTCTTACTTCACTACAGCCTGTACTTCAGAGGCAGACACTTGAGTTATGCATTAGACTGCACTGTTCTACAGTTTAAATTTCCTTATGACTGCCTTCTCCAGCAAAAGGAACTTTGCAGTCTGATTTGTCATTATATCTCCAACTCTCTACAAAAACATACAGGGAAAATTGAGGGGATGTAGATGGAACAGGCTATGAGTCTAAAATTTTAACAGAGCTGATAAAAAGGGGTAGTGCTCATCTTCCAAAACACATCTCAGAGACGTTAAAAGCAAATAACTATACTTGCTTACAGAGAGCCAGAATGTTTGTGGCCTTGGATTTAACAGTTTTGGAGTCCTCTCTCATCGCTAAAGCTAATGAAAGCACCTCATAAAACCATGAAACCATTTCATGCACAACAATAATTCCTTAAGAACGATCTTCCTTACTGTTCTTCCGGGCAAGTAAATCCACTTGTATTTTTTTACTTAATTTTAACACTTGCTTAATTAATCTTTAAACCTGTTGCAAATCTCACCCTTTGAACAACATACCTTTAAAAGCCACACATCTATGGAGGCATCTAAGAATGTCCTTTGTCTGAATGTCCATGCTTCAGTGTCATGTATGTACAATCCTTTATCTTGATAAACTCTCTGAGGCTTCCCTATGTCTTGAACTTCTTTTCTGAGGCACAGTCAAGAATCTGGCTTTATCTGAGTGCAGTTCCTGAAGAGTAAGGGGCACAACAGCAGACCTTCCTCCCTTCTTTTGGTGCCTTCCATCAAGTTATAGCCTAGGACTGAGTCTCCAAGAAGATGGTTAGGAAACGCGTTCAGAATCCACTCTGCAGACTTAACTCTTGCCACAGGTGGTTCTAAGATCAAGATGTAAGAAAGAGTACAGCATTCCCACCCTGAGCCGGGGTCTCAGTCACATGCTCTAAGTAAACTTTTCTGGAGCCACATACTTAAAAGTTATTACTTACTCATTAATAATGTAGAGATTTTCCTCTTCATCTGGCTCCTGTGTGTTCTTCATGGAGTAAAACCAACGACAGAGAAGTTACCAAGTAGGGATCACCCCGACTATGAAGAAATGTGCTAACTAGAGGCTGAGAATGAAGTTCCAAAAGCAGTCTATACTGTTATTAATAGGAAGACCATCAGTTATTCCACGAAGCTCACACCACCAGGTCAGTACCATTATTCTAAAACAATGCCATAATGATAGGAAATCAGCAATCAGTACAAAAATACCCACAAACCTCAAATATTTGGACAAGAACATTTTGAAAACATTATTTACTTAATTATAATAATAAATATAATAAAATAATATTGACTTCTTTTCTGCAGACTAAAATAAGTAAAATCAAAGCAGTATAACATGCTGCATTTTATAATATATGGGTGGTGGAGGCAGTAATGATTAACGACTCTAGCAATTTCAATGATCTTGGGCTTAAGAAAAGGAAGGTTTTCCTCACTGCTCTTCCAGGCAATGGATTTAGGAAAATAAGAGAATGTCAAATTTTAAGTGTCCTTACTTAGACCCACAGGTAACTAAACACAATGACAACCTGCCACTTCTGCCTCCATTTTGTAGGCTCTTTTTCTTTGACCCTGCATGGTCATGAAAATCACTAGTGTGTCTGTCTACCTAGCCTGTCTCTTCCATTTTAGGCTGAAGGCACAGTGTGGTAAACCCACAGATGTCTTTGATGCCAGGAACAGACCACCCCAAGATGACAACAATCATCTAAGGTAGGCAGACTACCTGCTCCAGCAGATCAGAGTCACAGAATGGGTTCTCTTAGGAATGACATGATTGACAGTTTAACAATTTACTGGGCCACCTTGCAGGACCTGAGCTGAGACAATGGTGAGCAAAACCACACCATGACCAAGACTGCTTAACTAAGGGTACGTCTTGCTACTGCCCCTATTCTTCCTCTGTCTAAATCTAAAGTTCCTATCAGTAAAAGGAAGACGAACCCATGGTCTTGAAATCACTTTACATCCCCTTTTTCCCAACATGTGGATGAAATCTTCTTCCTCTGCTTTTCAGAAACCTTTACTCACCTCTGTAATTAGCGTCTAGGGATGCAAGGCCTGGTTAGCTTGGTGGGACTGCTGGCAGGAGGCAGGATTTCTGTCCTCCACCTCTGGTTACTCAGTCTCTCCCACAGGTGAAACATACTGCTTCATAGCACTTTGTAGCTAAACTGCTTTATAACTGGAATCCTCATAAAAGAGAGGTACTTTTTCAAAATCAAAATTTAAGGTCTATTTACTTTGTTTCTAGTGTTTCTTGGATTGACACATTTATTAAGTATGATAGATAATATGACAACAAAAAAATTGACCTGAGTCTAAGCAAAAGAGTTTTTTCCTATAAAATAACCCTCAGAATGTGGATATTTCACTTGACCAGTTTTTATTTGATTCTTGGAAAATCTGAACATGAATTTTTAATTGGCTGCACAATGAAAATATTCCTTCCCTAGAGGGCCCACCCAAGGTTACTGACCAAGGTTACATCTGCTCTGTGCATAAGGAATCAACACTGGACACTCAACTATACTGTAAGTTGTTTAAAGGCTGAGGGTGAACATGAGCACAGCATGAGTGGGGCAGAGAGAGGAGAGGGGCAGAGAGAGCAGAGGGGCAGAGAGAGGAGAGGGGCAGGGAGGGGAGAGGGGCAGAGAGAGGAGAGGGGCAGAGAGAGGAGAGGGGCAGAGAGCAGAGGGGCAGAGAGAGCAGAGGGGCAGGGAGAGGAGAGGGGCAGGGAGAGGAGAGGGGCAGGGAGAGGAGAGGGGCAGAGAGAGGAGAGGGGCAGAGAGAGCAGAGGGGCAGGGAGAGCAGAGGGGCACACTGAGACTCTGTGAGCTCTGCACAGATGCAGAGCTTGAGAGCAAATGGCACTACTGGAAAAGTCAGAACAAGACAGAAAGTTTAAGGACTCAACATGATAGTTTTGACACCAAACTCCTGCAAGCAAGGCCAGATGTCTTTTGGGAAAGGAAGGGGAACCCCATGGCCAGCAGATCTGAGCTACTTGGAAGATTCACACAGTAGACACTTGCAATGCTTCCTTCAGAACATCTGCATAGCAGTCAACGGCAGGTGGAAAGTGAAGTGCACACACAGTGTCAAGGGATGTGTTGGAGAGAGGTGACTGAACTGTGGTGGGAAATACCTAAAAAGGCATCACAGGAATGGGTGGTGGAGATTGAAAGCAAAGGACTACAGACAGCTTTGGCACATGAAGTATTTTAGTCTTAAGGATGAGTCCAAGAAAATAAAATGAAAGGAAGAGTAGTTCTAACTCTAAACCACCTGGCAAAGGGACCGCTAATTAAGGGCCAAAAAGGCTACAATGCAGACAGCTGGGCACATCCACCAAATGGTTCAGGGGAAGCATCTGTGGTCAAGCACTGGCTCCACCCTCAGGTCCCACAGCTGGCTGAGAGCCTGAGGAATGCAACATTCTTCTGGGGAGATACTTTACTTAAAACAAGAGTAAAAATCAGAAGCCATCAAGAAGCACTAAGGACAGAAAGACGTTTAAATCCTGGTTGCCAGTACAGGAAAAAGCTGAAGGTCTATGAAATGCTCAGAAGCAGTGGGCATCTTAAATCCCGGGTTGTATCTTGAGACAACAAATATCAAAAGCCATTAGCAACTTGTTAAATATTGTTATTTTTTAAGAATTTGTGAGGGTTTTCCTGGGTGGGGGTGTTCCTTTGTCACATAACACTTAATTTCTGAAAATCCTACAGCAAGAGAATGAACTGCTTATGGAAACCGTATGAAAACATGGTGGAGGCCATAAAAACATTTTAGGTTCATAAAAATAAGCAATTAAAACTGTCTGTTAAATTAACAGTATCAATTACATCCACTTGGATGACAGTACAGGCTGTGGCTAGTTTCTTCTGCTGACCTTTGTGTTGCAAAAAACCTTTTGGAACAAAAATCCTTTTTCACACAACTGCACACCTCACCAACAGTGTCAATAACAGTAAGATGAACATAGGTGTGCTTTGCTTGCAGACAACATGCTTTGATGAATTTATATGTCAACTAGCGAAGCTGTAGTACTACATGAATGAACCAAACACTAACCTTGATATTCTGCACAATAAGTCACTTTAAGTCAAAAGATTATCTACCAACATATGTGGGACACTCACTCCACCAGCCCATTGTTTTAAGAGAAGAATGTCAGGTTTCCAAAAGCAGATCTACCTAAAGACAAGCATTAGCCTTCATTCAAGTTCCCAGCCTATGGGTCTCACCTTATGTTAGTTACTTTTTATTGCTGTGATGTAACACCGTGACCAAGGCAACTGACAGAAGGAAGGGTTTAGGAGGGCTTACAGTTCCAGAGGGAAAAGGGTCTGTCCATCATGGCAGGGAAATGGGGCAGGAGATGGCAGACATGGTAACAGGAACAACTGAGAGCTCACATCTTGTACAACAAGCAGGAAGCAGAGAGTCAACTGGAAATAGTACATGGTTTTTGAAACCTCAAATTCCATCCCACGTGACACACTTCCACCAGCAAGGCCATACCTCCTAAACCTACTCAAACAGTGGTACCAACTGGGAACCAAGCCTTCAAACATTTGATCCAATGGGGGGGGGGGGTCATTCTCATTCAAACACCACAACACCTACACATTTCCTATCCCACAACTGCATGGTGAAATGCATCTCTTTTTATATGTTCCAAGTGGGCCTTAGATGCATGAGATCCTATCTCAAAAGCAAACCAATACAAAACAAAAACACATTTTCTGACTAAAAACCTCTACCTTTCAACCCATCTACACATGCCTTAGCTCTTGCCCACCTAATAGAATTCTTGCTGCTGAGGTCTTTCAATTGCCCTTTCAACTATCTCCAAGCTTCTGATTCCCTAGTTCTGATCCTTAGGACCTTCTTCTAATAACAAGAAGTCAAAAAGTAATTGAAAGTAGTATATGAAATTTGCATGATAAATAAAACACACACTCACATATGCAAATCCCACAGAAGAGAAACCTCCTATGGTAAAGACAGTTTACAACATCCTAGTTCCTTACATGTACATCCTAAAGGTAAGTATAGCTTAAGTGTGAAGTGTGGACTGAACAGGAATGCAAAGTCACTTCCATACAATTAGAACTGCAATCAGGAAATAAAGATTAAAAGTAAAACACAGTTTCATTTACAAAATCCAATTCTAAATTCAGTGCATGTTTACTTTGAAATCTAAACACCTTTAACCATAGAAAATATCGTTTCTGGTGACAATAGTTAAATTTTGGAGCTCTAAAAGAATTGTCTAGTAGACTATTGCAGCAGTCTAATATTTTTAATGCTGATCTTCAAAACAAAGACATTCCAAGTCTGGAAAGATGGCTCCATGACTAAGAGCCCATGCTGCACTGCCAGGGGTCAGGCTGTTTATAATCACGTGCAACTCTGGCTCCAGGGAATCTAACATCCTCTTCTGAACTCTACAGCCACCTGCACTCACATGTACACACACACACACACACACACACACACACACACACACACACACAAAGACATTTTAGTACCTAAAACTCAGCTGGGACCAGTGTTGATTCAATGGCCTTACTTCACTATCACACTGTAGTATCATACAAAAAGGAACACATCTCTGACGTTTAACAGCCACACCTTACCTCCCACATGAGTCGGTAGTCCATATTTTCATCCAAGTCTTCAGGCATTCGCTTCTCTCCAGCAAAGGGTCCAAATTTTTCACCCTACATAGCAATAATTATGTTGAAAAGGCATCAATGTAATAATCAGCTACTAAAATAAACCAGTTTATCTTTTGGAATCTTTTTTAATCACACCTTCATTTTTTAAAATATTAACTATTTAATACAAAATGCAAAATTAATACAAAATGTTTCCATATTTTTTAAATCCAGATTAATCTGTTTTAGTCTAAAAGCTTCAACCCACAACACAGAAGCCAACATAAAAGGGTTAAACTGCTCCACTTTCAAATTCTGACAAGCTCTGAAGACCATGCTCTATGCTTCCATCTTCCTCACAGCCTCCGGCAGGGGGGTTAAAATGAAAAGCATGAGTTTTTCCCGACTTGAGAGACAAGCCCACCAGCCAGAACATCACCTGGTTTCCATAAAAATCATAAATCCATCCCTATTTTGCACAAGAAAGAAGTAGGCTTACCGTTCAGAAAAGGCAGTTCATAAATAAAATTTAAATTTGCCTGCCAATCTTTCCAGCAGCCTGGTGGTCATACTTTACGTAGAGAGTCTCAAAATGTGTGCTTTGAAGCACATGAGAATCATCAGGGCTGTTGTTTCAAATACTGAATCCTATAGTTTGTTAAAAATCAGTATCTGGAAATCGAGTGTAGGGGACAGAATTCTGACAAGTAACCTGGTGAGAAGCACAGGGAAAGGCCCTGTAAACCATGAGCAAAAGATCAAGTGGGTAAAGATGACTCCCTGATCTATCAACTCTAAGGTGTAGACTCTGAGTGTGTCAATTGTGAGGTGTAGACTCTGAGTGTGTCAACTGTGAGGTGTAGACTCTGAGTGTATCAACTGTGAGGTGTAGATTCTGAGTGTATCAACTGTGAGGTGTAGACTCTGATAGTGTCAATTGTGAGGTGTAGACTCTGAGTGTGTAACTGTGAGGTGTAGACTCTGAGAGTATAAACTGTGAGGTGTAGACTCTGAGTGTATCAACTGTTAGGTGTAGACTCTGAGCGTATCAACTCTAAGGTGTAGACTCTGAGTGTGTCAACTGTGAGGTGTAGACTCTGAGTGTATCAACTGTGAGGTGTAGACTCTGAGTGCATCAACTGTGAAGCACAGACCCTGATAGTGTCAATTGTGAGGTGTAGACTCTGAGTGTGTAACTGTGAGGTATAGATTCTGAGAGTATAAACTGTGAGGTGTAGACTCTGAGTGTATCAACTGTGAGGTATAGACTCTGAGACTTGTCAATTGTAAGGTGCAGACTCTGAGTGTGTAACTGTGAAGTGTAGACTTTGCTGTGTCAGTGAGGCATTTTCTCTAAATGTGTGGGTACTTATGAAGCCATATATAATAGGAAAGGGACAATTCTATTTATTCATGTGTGCATGTGTTTTGAGATGTGGCCTCGTGTACCTCAAGATGGTTTCCAACTCCACATATCTATTTATTCATGTTTGTGTATGTGTGTGTTGAGGCATGGTCTCATGTTCCCCAGGCTGGTCTCCAACTCTAGGTCCGCTTGTTTATGTTTGTGTGTTTTGAACTGTGGTCCTGCATACCCCAGGCTGGCCTTCATCTCCACATGTAGCTGAAGATCAGGCTGAGCTACTGAGGATCTTAACCTCTTTCTCTGATACTCTTGTGGTGGAGTTACACACGTGGTCCTCCAAATCAACTTTTAGACAGTGCAGAGGACTTCACCTGGGTTTCATCCACGGTACACCCCTAGCCCTGGTGCTTGTATCAAAGCAGAGCCTGAGGATACAGCACTAATGGGTCCCATTTATCAGAATTTCTGTGTCTGGATATTCAGAGAGCCAGCAGTCACTCAAGCTGTGGTAGGCTTTCTTCCAATCTACCTGAAAATATTTTCTAGGAGCACCTTCCCTTTGTCTGGAGTAGAGATATGTAAAAGGATCAAAATCAAAGGGAGGATTATTGATTAATTTTGCTAATGGGAAAAATAACTACAACTCAAACGTCTAAAGAAATAGAAATTATTTAATAAGCAATAAAAAGCTGGAAATAGTAAAACTTAACACAGCTAAAAAGAACTACAATGACAAACCCAGCCCTCAACTTACAGATGAAGAAGTGATGTCTTTGGGAGCCATAAACAGTGGCAGAGCCAAGACTGTTCCTCTTATCATTCTTTAAAGTTTCATTTACTTATTTACTTATTTACACACACATATGCGCACCACAAGATGCAAGTGGAGGTCAGAAGACTACTTTCCTTCTATCATGTGGGTCCCGAGGACTGAACTCAGATCATCAAACCTGGCACCAAGAACCCTTTCCCACTATACTGTGTCATCAGTACAAGACTGTTCCTTTAATGTTTACCTTAGGATAAAAAACATATAGAGTTTTCAAATCTAGTAGTCTAAATAACCTTAAAAAAGACTGAGGAAGCTCAGAGACTGCTGAATGCAGCAGCCCAAAGGTCCGAATCTGATCCTTGGAGAACACATTTTGGAGATGTAGAAGTCTGTGCATTCCTTCTGGTTCACTTCACACTGAAATGAGACACTCCACCTCATGCACCCTTCAGACAGACACATAACTCCAAAAATGTTTTCCTCAAAAACTAACCATTCCTCTGGCCAGGCATGATGGTGCTTGTCTGTTATCTGAGCATTGGCTCTCAGGAGACAGAAGAAGGAGGAATGCCCCAAGTTCAAGTCCAGCCTTGGTTTACACACTGAGCTACAAACCAACAAGACTATATAGCAAGATTACGTCTCAAGATGAAACCAAACCAGTATTTGATTACAGGCAAACAAACACTTCAGAAGAAATGAGACCTGTGGGAGGGAATTAACACTAGCAAAGCTGAGTAGAAACTCTCCTCTGGAAAAGATATGAACACCAAGGCTTAGACTTTAAGTAGCATGATTGCACTCTACTGTAGTCGGAAGGTTTCTCCAGTCCCACCAGACCCCTGCAATCCCATGGCCCATTATAAAATAATCACTCAGAAACTTATATTAACTATAACTACTTGGCCATTAGCTCAGGCTTATTACTGACTAGCTCTTACACTTAAATTAACCCATAATTCTTATCTATGTTTAGCCACGTGGCTTGATACCTTCCCTCAGTTCTGCCTTGACATCTTGCTTCCTCTGTGTCAGCTGGTGACTCCTGACTGAGCCCTTCCTCTTCCCAGAATTCTCCTCATCTGCTCACCCCACTTATACTTCCTGCCTGGCTACTGGCCAATCAGCATTTTATTTATTAACCAATCAGAGCAACACATATTCACAGCATACAGAACAACATCCCACAGCACTCTATTAGCTAATAAAAGCCAAAGGCATCTGCAGAGAGCCCTAACATTGGCTACTCCATCACCCACTGCCCAGCAAGTCTACAAGGCCCTGGCTTCCTCAAAGCAGACACTCAGTACTCAAGACTGTTGAGTTGAAGAAACTGGGTATCACAAGGTTAAGACCAATCTGAAAATAGATGGAAAAATAAGGTGCTTTTGTAACAAATTTTAGGATATGTCATTAGTGGGTAGGGTCAACTTTCAGGCCACTCTATCATGTATTTAACCTTTATCAAATTTTGCAAAAGGTAATGTGAACTCAAGCCCCCAGGAAAGTAAAAGCCAAACCTTTATTAATGGCTCTACAAGGCTGCATGATTGATTAGAACTTCTTGAAGGTAGAGAGCTGGAATGTCATAGATCTAGAGCCAAATTATCTGCACTGTCTTTAGCTCCCTCAATACCCACACCTTGCCCACCTCTGCATCTAACCTAACATCCATATGACGATCAGGTGAAACCTGTTAGAACATATTAACTCTGCAGATGACTAGCTTCCACTAACCCAGAACATAAATGTCATCAGCATCTGAGTCTATAGCAAAGGGTTCCCCACTTTGCTGTAACTGGCCCATCTGATGTTCCCACCAATGAACTGGAAAAGCTTCTTGGCTTATGCCTTTATTCTGTTGTATAATGACAAAATCCTCATCAAACTCATTTCACAATGGAATGAACATGCTATCTTGGGCAGCCTGAATCTGCTCCTGAAAGTTCTCAGCACATACTTTCGGTACCATGTCCACACAAGTCAATCAATCAGTTCTTCTTCCCAGTACAGGTGAAAAGGAAAGTAACAATTTGTTGATTTAATTATGTGCAAAGGACTGAAGAAGGGATGAGAAACCAAATAAATCCACTGGGATAGGGGTAAACAGAAACTTCAGGATGCAGGTTGCTAAGATTCTATAGTTTAGATTTCCAATGGTCTCCAAGTGTTCTCATAAGAAAGGCTTGGTCTCCAGTATCACAGTAAAGAAAACTTTAAGAAAGATGGTACCCCATGAAAGGTCTTTGCATCATTTGAGTGTGTCCTTGAAGACTCCTCTCTTGGGCATTCTGGCCATATGGCCTGCAATGTGATGAGTGGTCATGGCCCCAGAAGGAAGACAACTAACAGTGACTAGTCTCTTTAAACTGTTGGTTCAAATGTACCTTCTCACAAGCACTCTAGTGAGTTCATCGTAGTGATTTAGACAAGCAAGTGTGTTAGCTGTAAGATTATGAAAACGTGCAGCATCATCTCTGAACTGTCTATCTTTATGGTAGAAATGCTGCAGATATTTACAACAGAACATCTATTTGGCTTTAGATGGAGTCTGCTCTCTCTGCATCTGCTCTCACTCTGAACAGTACCCGCAGTCAAGGCTCTATGGAACATCCCACTCTTCTGTAGCTTGTATTCACTGCTGTCTCTGCTACACAAACAGCATTTCCTTAAAATTGATTTTTTTCAGTCATTAACCACTTCCTGTGGAGTCTAACTTAAGTAGAAGCCTTTCCAACATCTGAGGCTTTAAATCAGGTTGAAAGCTTACTTACAAAAGAAAAATCAAGGGCACAAAACCCACACAGATGTAATTGTTTTTCCTTTGAGTTAAATCCCATGAAATTGCCAACATTGGACCATTTTCAACCTACAAAAAAAAGACCATTTTTCATACGACTCATCACAAGTGAATTATGCAAATACGTACCATTACAGTAAACATTTACAGTTAATAATTAATGATATGAAAGGGATTCCCATATTTCAAGCAGTCATCTTAAAGCCTTCAAAACATTTTTAACAAACTTGGTCATCATTGGTTTTAGTTTTCAAATTAAAAGGCCTACAGATCTCATTTAGAGCAGAAAAGCTATTGATCTACCATTTTCTTTCCCTTGTTTTTTCCAGTCTTAGAGACAGAACTTAGAAAATCTTGAGTTCTGGTGCCAGGAGAGTTGATGTCTGAGCTGGACCCCCACCACTTCCATTTTCTTGTTGTTCAGCTGTTCCTACATGACCACCATCACCTTCAGTGCAAGATGTCTTTGTGAAACACTCCCTAAAATTCCTTGTTTCTAGCTATCTTACAGCTCCTTCCCTTGACTACTTCCATGCTGGGCAGCACCGTGAATATGTAATAAATGGAGGGAGGTAGGAGCTGAACTGGAAGGGGCAGAGTCAAGTGTGAGGAGCCTCCAGTACTACTGTGCTGGCTAGTTTTAGGTCAACTTGACACAAGCTATAGTCCTCTGAGAGGAAGAAACCGCAATTCAGAAAACACCTCCATATGGTTGGGCTGCAAACAAGCCTGTAGGGCATTTTCTTAATTAGTAATTGATGGGGAAGGGCCCAGTCCATTGTGGGTAGGGTCACCCCTGGGCTGGTGGTCCTAGGTTCCCTAAGAAAGCACACTGAGCCAGCTTAGCAAGCAAGACAGCAAACAGCATTCTTCTATGGCCTCTCCATCAGCTCCTGCCTTCAGGTTTCTGCCCTGTTAGGAGTTCCTGTCCTGCCTTCCTTCATTGATGGAGTAAGATGTTATAAGTGTAAGCCAAATATTTCCTCCCCAACTTGCTTTTGGTCATGGTGTTTTATCACAGCCATAGAAACCCCAACTAAGATACTATTAAAGACTGCTGCACCACAGTGGGAGCAATAAGCTCTAATATCTGCAGTAGTTTAAGATAAGCATGTAACTCAAATGTGTATGTGTAATTTCTGTCAAGGAATTCTGAGTTTTCAAAGCTGTATAGGTCATGTAAAATGTGATCTCCGGACAGATTCTAGATAAACATACCAAACTGCAGGTGTCAAACTCTCCTCTGAAGCTGATCACATACTTAGCCTACAATGGCTTTTTTTTTTTCATTCAGAGTTGTTCCTAACCAAGTACATAATGGATCCCTCAATTTATGATCCAACAGTGACTTTTATTCTTAAAAAATTTATTTTATATGTATAATATTTTGGATGTGTGTATGTATGTATGTATGTACACTACATACATGCTTGGTGCCTGCAAGTTCAGGAAGGAGTGTCAGATATCCTGGATCTGGAATTAGAGGATTGAAAGCCACCATGTACTGGGACCTACCTGAACCTGATCCTCTCCAAGAGCAGACAATGACCTTAACCACTCATCCATCTCTGTAGTGACTTTTAGTAAGTATAGTGGCAAAACTTGGTCCACATTCTCTGACTTTCAGTATTATTAGGAAGGGGTTGAAAGCCAAGATTTCCTGCTGCCTCTTTTAGAATTGTAGGGGTCACCACAGGTGAGGCCTCACAAGACGCGGATTCTAGGCCTTGACCTACTGTTAGTCAGCAATGACAATGTGTCCCAAACAGCTGAGCCTCAGTTTCCTCTTCCACTAAATAGGGACTTGACATAGCTGATTCTTCCAGCTCTACAGTTCTGCTGAAGAGCTTCCTCCAGCCAAATTTAGAATAACTTTGGAAACAAAAGTGATCAAAAAGATAAATAAAACACACACAAACTACGGTTTTAAGAAAATGAAAGAAAAGATTTTATCCGCCATAATGAGAGAATAATTTATTAAAATTCGTCAAGGGAAGGCATCCAGAATATTGTCCTGCATCTTCAATAATAGCCTTCATCAGGATCATTAGAGCAGCAATGAATACCATCCCAGACACATCAGAGAAGAGGGAAAGTCAGTCACATGCCCCTTGCTGTACTATAAAATGAAGTAAACTAGTATGTAATTAGTCAGATTCTCTAGAAGAGCAGAACAGATAGAATGAAATGTCTGTGTGTGTGTGAATGTGAATGTGAGTGTGTGTGCGCACATGTAAAGGGGATTTATTTGAATATAAAAATTTATTTGTATATTATATATAAAGAGAATTTATATATATATATATATGTATATATATATATATATATATTCATATGTTTGTATGTATGACTTACAGGCTGTGGTCCAGTTAGTCCACCAATGGCTGTCTACCAACAGAAGTCCAAGAATCCAGTAGTTTTTCAGCCCACAAGGCTGGATGCTCAGCTGGTCTTGAGTATACACTAGAATCCCAAAGTAGGAAGCTCTGATGCCAGGGAAGGAATGGACTTGCAAGTGAGAGAGAGGACAAGCAGACACAGAGCAAAAACGCCCTTCTTTCATGGATGTCCTTTATATAGGCTGCCACCATAAGGTGTGGACCAGATTAGAGATGGATCCTCCCACCTCACATGTTTTAATTAAGAAAACTATCTCATGGTACTCAGCCCCTTGGGTTTAGTTCATTTCAGATGAAGTCAGTTGAAAATCAGTAATAGCCATCACATAGTGTTACTATATGGTGTATTCATGACAAAAACTATTTACAGAATTTCCAAGTTAAAGGAAATAGCAAAGATAAACTAGTTAAATTCTGGAAAAGTAACCAGATAAATCCGGATGTGGGATACTCTGCAAACAGGTCCCATCTCCTTTGAAAGCCACTGCTATAGAGGGGGTGCCTGTTAAAGGGTTTTGATAGATACAACCATCATAGTATTGAAGCACTGAGAAGCTGTTTTTGCTAAAAAGCCCTGTTCCTCTCTTGGGTTTACAAGATAACTAAAACCATAAAGAAAGCCCAGCTTCTCTGTCCCTTTGGCAAACAGCACAGAGGGAAGTTATTGTCCTTAACCATTGTCTCAACTCACCTTTGACTCCAGGAAGAGGAAAACCTGTGTCGGGGTGATGTGGCACCCTCAGGGATTAACACATAAACAAGGTAACAATCTATCAGACCACCTTGCAGGACAGATTAGACCTAGAGCATAACAATTTTGGGACCCCATCTCACTAAAACAGTGCCATTATGCATGCTTCCTGCCCTCGGCTTAAGCCTAGACCCCATAACAGCACCCTGAGACAGACTTGGGTCATTTACACCCCCTTATTCCTTCCTCTTCCTAATGTGGCCAATCTTCTCTCTCTGCTTTTTCCCATTATGCCTCTGTAATTTCGTGTATTGTGGGTGGTGGGCCAAGCCCAGCTTTTTGGAGTTGGAACCTAGGCTTTTCATGAAAAAAAAAAAAAAATCCAGTAAGAATATATGGTTCCTGATCAGATCTTAATTCACAAATAACAGTTATTTAAAAAAAAAAAATTAGAGGCAACTGGAGTAAAGTGACTATGGGCTGGTGTCAAAAGACACTGGGAAATTACTGTTTTGTCAAACATTAAAATAATATTTGAAGTACTGTGTGTTATTTAGTTCACAAGTAAACACATACGTGGAGAAGACATAAATTATAACTTCAGAACAAATCTGAAGTTGAAGCATGTGCATTTGAAATAATGATAGTTTTTTTCATAGGAGTTTAGCATCTCCTTTAGAACATGATTATGTCTCACTGTTACAGTACTGTGCAGGAATATGCTTTTATAATACAATTAGGCCTTCACCAGTACATTAAATGTGTTTCTAAAGAGTTCCATGGGAAGATCACCCAGTCTTCTTTCCCAACTGCAAATGTTAAGGCAGAGTCTAACTGTCCCCCATATCAATTCACCTTATTATTATAACTTTGGTCTTGTAATGAATATTACTATAACCAGATAAAAAACTATATTTACCTGGACATGAGAACTAATGACCTAAATGAAGACATCATGTGGGACTACCTCAGAAGTCCTTAACTGAACTGAAGTCAACTACAAAGTATATCCAATGCCTCTGTCACTCTCTGTTTCTCCCCATCTAGAATCTAGGCATGTCTACTATTCACAGTTGCTATGGCAGGTGTTGGGGGAAGAAATGCAATGGTACCCATAACTCTTCATTCTGCAATGTAAATGTATCACATAAAATACACGTGGAAGAAGCAGTACAGAGTTGTGAGGAAGGAACGGTAGAGGTAATATATATAGGATGATAGATACATACGTAGACAGACAGACATAGACATAGGTGCTGTGGGATGTTCTGTATAGCAAATGTGTTGCTCTGATTGGTTGGTAAATAAATCACTGATAGGCCAGTGGCCAGGCAGGAAGTATAGGCGGGACAAGGAGGAGAAAAAAGCTGGGAAGTGGAAGGCTGAGAGAGAGAGACACTGCCAGCCGCCATGATGACAAACAGCATGAGAAGATGCCGGTAAGCCACGAGCCATGTGGCAAAGTAAAGATTAATAGAAATGGGCTAAATATAAGAGTAAGAGCTAAACAATGACAGGCCTGAGCTAATGGCCAAGCAGTTTAAATAATGTAAGAGTTTGTGTGTTTATTTTATAAGTGGGCTCTGGGACTGGCGGGACTTGGTGGCGGGAGCTGGAGAAAAATTCTCCAGCAACAAATGGCGCCCAACGTGGGGCAAGAGTTTCCACCTAAAAACTTAGAAAAAAGATTCTAAAACGGACCTAAAAACAGCTTCCTAATTGTCTCTCTCAAATGAGCAGCAGCTGCCGGTTTGAGCTACTGGCGGGTTCCTAGTGTGTGCTCTCGACCTGCAGTAGGATGGGAATGAGGCCTCTGCAAGTGGCACATTAAGCTGTGTGGTGGATTTAGCCTTTGCTAGTACAAAACAAGAAAAGAGGTTTCTGGGCTACACGCTACTTTGGTAAAAGTGTAGACCCACTATTTCTGAGAGTTACGGCTCCCAGAGCTGGCGGAAAGCGGATCACCGCCATGTTGGGAAGCTGAAGTGGGCGGAGCCAGCAGCCTTAGCGCCAGTGCCGTTTCAGGCTTAGAAGGCTGCAGTATAAAGCAATAGGCTCAAGCTAATATAAAAAATAAGCCACGTAAAGATGGCTGCCACACAGAGAATCTGGATTATGTTCTCTTTGATATTCGTAACTAAAGAAAAACATTTGATTGTAAAAGCTGTTGAGTTATGCCAAAATGTATATTTTAAAGATACCTTGACTTCAAAATTTGGATATAAGGATATGTTGCTTTGGAAAAGAGTCTCTTTTTTTCCCACAGAAAGCCAGAGGCTATGGATTTGTTCCAGATTAAGATACATCAGGTTTGACCAGCCAAGACCCCCTGAAGGTCTCCAATGACACCATGGCCCAGATGATCCAACATTCAGAATGGTTTGAAGGCATCTGGCTCAGACGATACAGCCTCATGGACTATTCCATAATTCTAAAATTTTTTTTGTTTCCCCATAAGATACAGCGCCCCCTTCCAGCAGGAAGTAGTAAGAGAAGCTACGCCCAAATTCCCAAATTATATGTAATTTTACTTTGTTAAGGTTAAAACCTTCCTTTTTGAAAAAAAAAAATAGGGGAAGTGCTGTGGGATGTTCTGTATAGCAAATGTGTTGCTCTGATTGGTTGGTAAATAAATCACTGATAGGCCAGTGGCCAGGCAGGAAGTATAGGCGGGACAAGGAGGAGAAAAAAGCTGGGAAGTGGAAGGCTGAGAGAGAGAGACACTGCCAGCCGCCATGATGACAAACAGCATGAGAAGATGCCGGTAAGCCACGAGCCATGTGGCAAAGTAAAGATTAATAGAAATGGGCTAAATATAAGAGTAAGAGCTAAACAATGACAGGCCTGAGCTAATGGCCAAGCAGTTTAAATAATGTAAGAGTTTGTGTGTTTATTTTATAAGTGGGCTCTGGGACTGGCAGGACTTGGTGGCGGGAGCTGGAGAAAAATTCTCCAGCAACACATAGGCATAAATATATCATAATATAACAGAAAGCAGCGTATTTCCTTTCCACTCCACTTCCTTACAGACTTGATTTTCTCAACAAAACAACTGCTATTAGCATCTGGGAGCAACTGTGGAACAGTGAGGACTGAAGTCGGACAGAACCAGAATGAGGCTAACAGGCAAGAAGAGAGGTAGTGCAAAGGGCCAGTCACTGAAAACCAGAGAGTAATGAGGAGAGCTTTGAAGTCAGACACAGGGAAGGCATCTGCCCTTGAGTGCAGGAAAGTGCATGGAGGCCAGAGAGTTGATTGATGGGACCTAATAGCCTACTGCCACCTGCAGAATTGACTCGGTCACAAACAACGGCCTAAACGAACAGGGTCCACCTGACAGAGGGAGTGAGATCAGAGTGAAAAAATGAGACCCAGCTCATGGGGTTAAAAAAAGAAAGACAGACAAACTCCTCTGGTAGATGGAATCCTCAGTCACAGGAACGCTATGGGGTGGAGATGTAGCTTGTGAGAGAGGACCTATTTCATATGCACGAAGTCTTGCCCTCATTCTAGCACAGCAAACAAGAAAATTAATTATAATAAATAAAAAGAGAATACAAGAATTTTCTAATGGAACTCAGAGGCATTGAAATATAGCAACTCAAAAGATTTACTTAATAAAAACTTACTTGAATAAATACTTGTTTGTAGTGTAGGTGCATGGATGTATGCACATTCCCATGTGTGTGAGTGTACCTGCGTGAGAGCACACATAAGTGTGTGTGCATGTCTGTGAAGGCCAGAGGTTGACAATAGGTGTCTTTCTCAATTGTTTACCACTTTATTTAGTGAAGGTCTCTCAGGGAACACAGAGCTCACCAACCTGTCTAGTCCTGCTACCTGCTTGCTCCATGGATCCCCTTCCCTGAATCTCCCGAACTCCGGATCACAGGTGAACTGCGAAGGCCCCCAGCTCTTTTATGTTGGTCCCAAACATCTGAATTCCACTCTTCTAGCACTTTTCCCACTCAGTCATCTCCTCATCACCATTAATGAAAACTTTTAATAATTAAAAAACATGATTTCACAATTGGATATTTTTAGAAAATGTACTGAAACAGAGGAAGAAACAGGAATCAAATTAAAGATATATCTCAAAGGAAACCAAAGAGAGGTAAGAATGAGATTTCTGGAGAACAGTTCAAGGACGGCTCCAATCTATATAGTTCAGAGGATATTTAAAAAGTAGGTTGAAAGGCAGTAATTGCGAAGATGGTTTCTAAAGCTGAAGATAAATCTGCCTCTGTAGATGAAATGGCCTCATTCATTCCCATGCCAAGTGATGTCAGAGGCACGGCCAAGCTAAGTGATCTCAGAGGCACTCGCTCTTGTATCCTAACATCAGAGTCACCCCCATGCTAGGTGATGTGAGATACTCCATGCTAGGTGACATCAGAGACATTCAATTTGTATTAGGTGACCTTGGAGGCACTCACTGCTATGTTAAAAGACATCAGAGTCACCCCCATGCTAAGCGGACATCAGAATCACTTACTCTTTTGCTAGGTGACATGAGAGTAACTGACTCCTGTGCAAGGTGGCATCAGAGCCCAGGCAAACTCTAATAAACTCTCTGAACTTTAGAGACAAATCAAGAGACCTGGCAAGATTTCCAGCTCAATTAGAATGTTATCTGTAAAACCCAAAGCATCAACCAATATAAACAATCAAATGGGACCTTGAGAAAATGTTCAGTAAATGTAAAAACAAACAAACAAAAAAACCTCTGAAAGTCTTTTAAACAGTTCAAGGTGTAAGGAGAGCAATTTTCATACACAGATTCAAAGGGAATATTGCACACATGGTTTAATAAGAAAACCTTCAAGAAGTCCATTAACTAAAATGAACTAGGATAAAGACTCTAGAACTTAGAAATGGATTACAGTTGAATGCTGTAATCAGAGACTAACACCCTCTAATAACAGAGGAAGATGGTGGCACTAGAGTAATGCATCCAGTAGTGGCCTGGTTCATGAGGTTTCAGAGGACACATTATTAACAACTTGACTGGAGGCCATTCCTGGTATTTTAGTAAAGAATATGAATGCTTTCTGCCGATGCCCTAAAAACTTGCCCAGGGCTAAATTCGAAGGGACGAATTTCTTTGGTGGAAGGCATTTCAAGACAGTATGATAATGAGTCGGTGGCATCGTTATTACTGGTCATGCTTATGCAAGTCTACAATGAAAAAGAGCAAATGGGGAAGGGAGATACTAAATACAGTTTAAAGAGACAAATAGCACCACGAAGATTAATGATGCCCCCAAGGCATGTGCCGGAAAAGAGGCTGTGATTGATAAAAGAGATTAGGACCATTAAGGAGAGACCTGCTCTGCACTAGAACAAAGGGAAAAGTGGCCTCAGGGCAAGACCCCATCCAATGAGTCTCTAATTAGTGAAAGGAAAAAGTTTAAGAGGTTGCTGACTCCCAGAAAGCACTGCTTCAACATACAAAAGCTACTGAAAAGGTAAGGTTTAAATCGGCCAAAGTCCATCCCAAATAGGCAACTAAACATGGCATTGTTATCTATATGGGGGAATGGCCGTGAAGACACAAAAAATGCAAAAGTGAGGAGTCAGGAATTCTACTTTTGTCTCTGGACTTCGGACTAGCTTGCTCCCTTGGCCAGAACGTTCTTCTCCTGGGAATATATTTGGCTGGTTTCCTGCCATCCTTCAAAACATTGCTCACTTTAATGGAAATTAACTAGGCAACCTAATTTTTAACATTCTTCACCAGCCAACCACACCCAGCCCTACTCCTACTGTTTTTTTAATAGTACTTATCATGTTCTAATACAGTATATGATTTAACTACTAGATAATGCAAGCTCCACAAGAGACAGAACATCCATTTTCTTTACTATTCTAGCCAAAAGCCAAAAGTGTTGTAGATTCCAGATTTGAGGGAAGGATATTATATAGCTACAGATACACAGACAGAAAAGTATATAAATATGTGGAGATGAAACCCAAGTCTAAACAGAGAATTTTTATGTTCCATATACACTTTACACGTTGTCTGAAATCACACACAAGGTAATTTCATACGATCATTAGTATGCCTGGCTACGTGTAGTGTGTTCCATTTCTGGTATCATATAGACTCAAAATGCTCCAATTTTGGAACGTTCCAAATTTTACATTAGAAACGCCCAACTCGTCTGTGGAAGGACCTGACTTCACATTCTGCTGAACCACGTGAGTGTGGATAGAGCTTTCCCTAGCGTTAGTTCTGTTGCCCATGAAGCAAGGTTTTGCTGCATGGCCTAAGAAAGAACCGAGAAAATCATCCTTGACTGCCATCTCTGTCATTCACCTCTGTCCCCAGCAACAAGCACAGTTCCTAACACTTGCAACAGCTTCATAAACGCTTCATTAGTTAAACTATATTAAATTATAAACAAAATTTTTAATTATCGGTAGGTGCCATCGTCACAAAAGCAAAACCCAAAGTTTAGAAAAACGGTTTAAGTGGATCTATGATCTACCTTTAAAAATCTGTAAGAAGAGTGAGAAACACAAGCCTTGACGGCTCCCCATGGTGAGACCTGACTATATAAACAGGGAGACAGTGTCACTGCAGTGATTCTGTTTCCAGATTAGTGAGTTACCATCAGCCACCAGAAAACGAAATAAGCATCTACTGGCAGTTTCAGCCCTAGGATAAAAATCCATTGGTCCTAAAGGGGTCACCTTCTAAACTTCTTAGCAAAACACATTATTACACAAAATCTAGTCTTCATGTATGAACACGGTGATCTTTCTTCTGCTAGTTTTTCTTTTCTCTTTTGGGGTTGTTTGTTTGTTTGTTCGTTTGGTTGGTTGGTTGGTTTTGTTTTGATCATTTATTTTCCTCTAAACTGCACACTTTCAACTTTCCTTTCCTTTCTAAATTTTCATTCTAATTTTTATAAACTGGGCATTAAACTTATTTTCATTAATATTTTTTCATCAGAAATAAGTGTCTGACTTGATCTGAAAGACAGGGAGTTGACTATACTGTGGGAAGAATGGAAACCTGAGAGGCAGCTATAAACCTCTGGGCCTCAAGTGTGCTCACCTTTACCATGATAATGTGCTGACTAGAGCACCTATGATGTTCTTTAAAACGTCATTATTTGGAACCTATTAAAATCTACTCTTTCCTACTCTTGCTCCAAAACACATTTCCTCTTCCCCTTTTAAAGGAACACACCCAGGCTTTAATGCATAAATGTCAAGCAATCAAGAACCAATGCTACCTGCAAACAAAGTAAAACACTGAGCAGTACATTTGCAGGGGGTGTATCATTACAAACCAGGGCATGATGAACTGCCACTCCAATTAGTCATTATGAAGGAAGGAAATGCTTCATAACGGGGTGAGTCTAGAGAAGTAAGGGAAGGGAATCCCAAACAAACCTGTGGAATGTACAAATAGGGCATTTCTTGGAAGATTCCCCAAGTCCATTTTGGACTCTAATCTCTGAACTTTTATTTATTTATTTATTTATTTATCTATCTATTTATTTACTGGTTTTTCAAGACAGGGTTTCTCTGTTTTGGTTCCTATTCTGGATCTCGCTCTGTAGACCAGGCTGGCCTTGAACTCACAGAAATCCACCTGCCTCTGCCTCCTGAGTGCTGGGATTAAAGGCATGTGCCACCACCGCCCGGCTAATCTCTGAACTTTAAATCCATAGATAACTTGAATTACAATTACATTGTGAAACAGAAGTATTATACAAGGACACCTGCTATGAAAGTATGATATAACAACTGTAATGGTCAACATACGCTCTAAAGTGGTAAATCCCAAAGTCTGTTTAGAAAAACATTAGCATTTTCCAATGAGGTTCTTAACACAGCTCCAATCACAGCTATTATTTTCTTAGACCTCTTGAAATATAGTCAGATAAGTCTTACATGGTTGACATGGAAAAAAAGATTTGAGACATGGTGAAATGGGTAAGACGTGTAAGAACATTCAGCTTGATCTTACAATTCAGCTAAAATCTGCTTGGTGGCTTCAGTTTTGTCTCTAGTGTCCAGTGGAGGAAAAAGCCAAAGGCATTGGTGAAGCCAGCCATGACCATGTGACTGAATATCTTGGAATAACAACTCTGTCAAAAGTAGTCTATATTATTGTAAGCAGTGTTCTGCATGGTCAGCATGGTAGATGTAACCTGGGTAAAAAAAAAAAAAAAAAAAAAAAAAAAAATCTGTGTTTTCTGTTAAAGTTCCATTAGCAGCATAAGATGAGTGAGTGCCTACCCATGAAGCGATATTATGACTCCAGATACTTCATCCCACACCAAGCAGTGCTCCCAACACCATCACAGGAAAACATCAAAAGAAAATGCACAGCCCAATGACTAAAAAAGATCTGAGTAATGCAAAACAAGGATTATGTGACAATTCCTACTTTTGAACAAAATGTCTGGTGTCTTACTATTCATGAGCACAAAACAGTTCTTAATTATAGTTACACCAAAAACTTTTAAGAAAAGTCTATTTGGGAGTTTTTCATGCTGGAAGACTAAAACAGAAGTAGAATGTCAGTGGTACAAGGGAGTCATTTGATGGTTGGCTGTATTTATTTGGCTTTGAAAGACTGTTGATTTTAACATTTGGTCATTTGGCAACATCTATCCAACTCATTACTAAATTAAACGAAGTATCAACTCCTGTGTTTTGTTTGTTTACATTTGAACATCCTCCCACATAGCCACCGATAAAATGTTAATATGTGGGGTGTTTCTGGTTTTGTTTTTTTCCATTTGGGCTATGGAACCTTCTTGTGGGTTATGTTGTGAACCCAGCACTATCTATTAGTCTTTGCTCTTAGTATCAGGGGCTGAAACTGGGGTCTCAAGAGCTATCCTCTGAACCTGTTTTCCAAATATCAAAGCAAAGCCTGGCAGCGGGGAGAAGCTGGGGAAGGTGTCAGGGGCAGGGCTTATAAAGCATGTTGTTCTATAACAGAATGTTCTAAAAAGAACATACACTCTCTATTCAGAAACCATAGGCTTGAGGCCTAATTCATTAACTCTCGGCGGGATGTCTAACTTTAGAATTCCTCCCCTTACCTGTTAAATGAGAACTAAGAGTTGGCTCCAGAGAGTGTTGAGCTGGTAAAGTCCAAAGAGATATATGGACAAAGTACCAAGCATGGGCCCTGCTCGGTGAACCCTGGCTCTGCTTACTCTGGATGCTTCTGCCCGGCCTACCCTGGTTCGTTTCACATCTGCTAACCCACCATAGCTCAGGCCACCATGTTCTAAGGCTGTAACTTAAGATTTGGAGTGCCCTGCTCTCCTGTCTTCAACATCTCTGCAACATCTGTAGTGCGTCATCACACAGACAGGGCAACCTGCGCTTGCCCTGATCGCACGCCTGTTGCAGTTCTGGAAGATGATCCGACGCCAGAATATAATTCAAAAGCGCAAAGAAAAGAGGCCGAAGATCCAGATCATCACCCCAGGGGTGGCAGTGCGGAAAAGCCTCCTCTCTGAGGCTCCAGGGCCTGCACTGCACGGGGCTCATCTGCACATGAAGTGAAGGGTCTGACCGCGGCGGCGACTGTTCTGAAGGCAGAGGCCGCCTGGCGCGGGGCTCCGGGGAAACGGCGGCCCACGCGAGCCTCTCGCCGCCGTGGCGGCGGAGGGCAGCCAGGACGGCCGCTCCCTGCAGGCCCGCACTCCCCGCAGGCCCTGGGACGTGGCGCGGCCTGCGCGGGCCGCTCACCCACCTTGCGCACGCGGCGGGCCGTGTAGAGCCCCATCCCGTCCTGGACCCGGGACGACTTCAGGGCGAACCTGTCTGGTACGTACATGCCCAGCATCCTCCGCCGCTCGGCCGCGCGCCCCGGGCGCCGCACGTGGAGATGGGGTGCGGGCCAGGGGCGGCCGGGAGGAGGAAATGAGCTCTGCTCCCAGAATCCCCACCTCCCCGCTCGGCTCCCCGCCGCCCGGCCCCTCCTCGGCCGGCCGGGGCAGGCGCGGCCGGAGCGGCGGGGCGCCCGGGACACCGGGACACGCTGATTGGCCCAAAGTTGGCGGTGGCCGCTGGGAGCCCCAAACCGCAGGCCCCCCGAGCCTCCCGCCCTGAGGACGGGCCTGTGGCCACACCAGCCCTCCTCGCCATCTCTGCCTTTGGCAGAGGTTTCTGGAGTCTCCTCAAACGCACAACGAAATGGACCTTGGTTCAGCCTTGGCATCTCCAAAACAGCCTTCTGCTGACCACAGCTGAGACCAACCCTGAAGGTCTGGGAAACCTTTGAATCTTAGTGGCTGTGTCATGTCGAGAGCTGAACTAATGAGCCGCCAACTAGTAGGCTCTAGTTCAAGCGGAAAGTTGGACTTGAGTATTTAAGTAATATTTATGGTGAGGTGTCCTCTGGAAAGTGATTATACTTTCCAAAGCTTGTGACTGCAAAGTCCTGTTACCAGATAGAGCCTGGGCTCTTGCATCCCATTCAACAAGGCTGGGCCACCAATCTTCAATTGACCAGTTACCCTGATTAGTTTTTCTGCCAACTTGACACACACTTGAGGGTCCTCTGGGAAATGGGAACTTAAATTTGAGAAAATGTCTCCATCAGATTGGTCTGTAGGAAGTCTGTGGGACATTTTCTTGATTAACGATTGGTGTCGGAGGGACCAACCCACTGTGGATGGTGCTGTCCCTGGATCAGGTGATCCTAGGATGTATTTTTTTTTTTTTTTAAAGCGAATTATAAGGAGCGAGCAGTGTTTTGCTATGGTCTCTGCCTCAGTCCCTGTTTCCAGGTTCCTGCCTTGAGTTCTTGTCCTAGCTTTCTTCAGTGATGGACCAAGATGGGAAACGTGAGCCGAAACATCCTTTCCTCCCCAAGTTTCTTTTGGTCAGAATGTTTTATCACAGCAAATAGAAAGCAAAGCAAAGTAGAACACCCGTTAAAAAAGAAACAATCAAAGATTCGATTCAACGTGACTACATTAGGAAGAGGATTAAGTAGGGTGCAGGAATATTTGTGAAACACTGGTCAAAGTGTGGTTGCATCTACAGATTCATCATTTCAGCTGTCATCTTTCCTGCAGGGTAGTCTGAGAAGTTATCAGAACTTTGTAAACTCCATTCCTGAGAGAAAAGTTTTTCCATGTGGCCCAGGCTTTAGCCTTTCCTTCTCCACTTATGAGAGTGCCATCGAAATCCCCAGGGTCCATTGTTTCAGTGGTCTGATAGGCAAAGGGAAGGGCACAGGATCTCTAGAATATACTAAGGACTGCCTTGGTCTGGTGTATTCTGTGAGTCTTTGGCCTTATTCTTCAGATAGTGCTCTTTAACACTGTCATGTACCCATATGCTCCAGATCTACCTTGATACTTTTTGTTCTACATTTTGACTTGTAGGGATAAAGCAGTTACCCTGTCTTTGCCTCCAGGTTGGTGCTGGACAGTTGGTGGCATCTACTCGTACAAATGTAGAAACATTCTATGACTATGTTCACACCCAATATAGATCCAAATCCTGCTGCATAAACTGTAGACAGCTAGGATAGGGCACAACATGAACACCACAGCTTCAATAGTTTCACACTATGGATGTTACCATCCAGCAGGGCACAGCTAGATCTCCATAAATGCATCTAGATACTATGGGCCCAAGTGAGAAGTCAGTGGTTTTTTAGAAGCAGCTTGTACCTTGCCTGTTTTAAAACCTCCCAAGTCATCTGTATCTCCTGGTCAGAAATTTGGGTGCAGGTGGCACACTGTTGTATTAAGGAATGCAGTGATCTTATCAGTGGGATGTTCTGAAGATCTATGACAATGATTCAGAAATATTGACAGCACTATGGAGAGATGATGCCTAAACTAAGCAAATGTGGACATCACACATGCACATATTTAATGAAAAAAATTTGCAAGTGGTCAGGACTAAAATGAGTTACACAAGGAGGAAAACTGAGAGACAAATCAGTGGTCATATCACCACAAAAGCTAGTGTTCAGTGTGTGCAATATGTGATGACAGGAAGTCAAAGGAACATAGGAGAAAACCGAGAGTAACGTTTCATATATACTTGAGTGCCTACAAGTCTAGACGGTGTGTGTCCATAACCTAAAGTAGACACAATTGGTGAAGCATATAGTCAGCTAGGTTTTGAAAGCAGTTTTGGGTTGATCCAGACATTCCAATGAGAAGAGGAGAAAACAATATAACAAAATTGTTTCAAATATATGTTTAATTCAGCCTGAAGAAATTTCTAACCAAACTTGTTGTTTGATATCATTTTAATTGGGCAAAGATGTGTTCCATTTGTTTATACTGCAGAATATTGTTTTAACTGTGCAAAGGTGTGCTACATTTGTTTGTGCCACATTTCTCAACGATGGAATGATGTGTGTTTATGTATGTAAAGATATATAGCATTTGTTTCACCTTGTCTGCCTAGGATTGGTTTAATAAAGAGTTGAATGGCCAATAGCTAGGCAGAGGAAGGATGGGCAGGGCTGGGAGGCAGACAGAATAAATAGAAGAGAAATGTAGGCTCAAGGAAGGATGAGAGAAGAGAGAAGAGAAGGAGAAGAAGGAGGGGGACATGCCTGAGGCAAGAAACCAGGGAGCCAGCAACCAGCCAGACAGGAGAAGCAGTGGATGTAATATATAATATACAGAAAGAAAGAAAAGTAAAAAGTCCCAAGGCAAAGAAACAGGTGTAGTGGTATTGTGTTCCCCAAAATATTGTGCGTGCTAATAAATTAATCTGGGGTCACAGAACAGAGCAGCCACAATATTAAACATAGAGGATAGGCAGTGGTAGTACATGCCTTTAATCCTAGCTTTCCAGAGACAGAGATCTACCTGGATCTCTATGTGTTCAAGGATACAGCCAAGCATGGTGACTCATGCCTTTAATCTCAAGAAGTGAGCGTTTAATCCCAGGGAGTGATGGCAGAAAGCAGAAAGATATATAAGGCGTGAAAACCAGAAACTAGTAGTATTTGGCTGGTTAAGCTTTCAGGCTTTGGAGCAACAGTTCAGCTGAGAGCCATTTGGATGAGGACACAGAAGCTTCCAGTCTGAGGAAACAGGATCAGCTGAGGAATTGGCAAGGTGAGGTGGCTGTGGCTTGTTCTGCTTCTCTGATCTTCCAGCATTCACCCCAATAACTGGCCTCAGGTTTGATTTTGTTAAGAAGAGTCTTTAAGATTCATGCAACAAACAGGTTAATTTAAGTTAAAAGAGCTAGCTAGAAATGAGCCTAAGGTAGGCCAAGCATTCATAACTAATAAGAAGTCTCTGGGTCATGATTTGGGAGCTGGTTGGTGGCCCAAAAAGAGAAAGCCTGGTACACAAACTCTCTAGGAGGAAAAACATCCTTGCAGAACTTATGACCAGGCTTCTGCTAGGCAAAATACTAAGTATGAATAGCACTACTGAACGTCTTTACAAACCAAAAGTATCTGTCAAGTCACACAGCCAAAAATAGCAAACCTTTATGGTAGAATCATAGATGATGTCCTCAAAGATAGCTTACAAAGATCAAGCCCTCCTAAGACCCAAATCCATTACCAGAGATGACAGACTGAAGACTTGAACAACGTCCCCACCTCCAATGACAGGTTATCTACATTTTCCTCTAATTGTGCTTTAGTGTACCCCAACCTGAAACTGCCTACTTAGCCTGACTACTTCCCTACTTCCACAACAACACTTATCTAGGACATACTGATCTCTCTCTCTCTCTCTCTCTCTCTCTTTGTGTCCCCCATCCCCCTACTCCT
This sequence comes from Peromyscus eremicus, assembly GCF_949786415.1. NCBI lineage: Eukaryota > Metazoa > Chordata > Mammalia > Rodentia > Cricetidae > Peromyscus > Peromyscus eremicus. The sequence goes on along the minus strand of NC_081418.1, from coordinate 79,346,887 downwards.
TCAGAAGCAGGCTGAAAATTTGATGACTAAGCTCTTTTCAACTGCTATAATTTAAATATGTAATGTCTCCCCAAAACCCATGTGTTGAATACATGTCCCCCCAGGGCAATGATCAACGATGGAGGCTTTGGGAAAATGATTACATCATGAAGGTTCTGATCTAATCAATGGATTCATCCATAGATGTGTTCATTATCTAAAATACCACTATTGGAAGCTGGTTGAGGTTAGAAGGTAGAGCCTTGTTGGACAAAGTAGGTCATTAGGGGCATTCTCTTGGAGGACATATTTGTCTATGGTCCCTCTCCATCTTTCTGTGATTACTGGAGCCAAGGTGAGCAGCCTTTCTCCACCAAACCCTTCACACCAAGAAGCCTCTGTGTTGCCACAGCACATGAAAGCAATGGAGCCAGCTCACTACCCACTGGAGCCTCTGCGCCCATGAGACAAAATAAACCTTGCCTGCCTTAGTTGGCTTTCTCCATTGTTTGGTTTTAGTGGTGCAAAGTAGCTAACACATCAGGATAAACACTAAGACACGCTGGTCAGTTTTTCTTTTTTCTTTTTGTTTTTTCGAGACAGGGTTTCTCTGTGTAGTTTTGGTGCCTGTCCTGAATCTCACTTTGTAAACCAGGCTGGCCTCAAACTCACAGAGATCTGCCTGGCTCTGCTTCCCGAGTGCTGGGATTAAAGGTGTGCACCACAACCACCCAGCCACTGGTCAGTTTTTCAACTCACTTCACTCAACTGTGTCCAACAGAAGAATAGCATTGGTTTCTCCAGGAGAACCTATAAGATAAGGCCTTGTCTTTCCAGAATTTCTCTGAACTCAGCAGATATTTGGCCTGTTTACAACTGTAGTCTAGCTCATTTATGAATTCATGATCCACAGAAGCAATAATATTTGAAAGCATGTGAAATTCACCAAAAAGGCAGGACTAATGTTCTTGCATGGATTTCCCCCTTTCCCTTATTAAAACAAAAGAGTAACTTGAGTTCTAAATTATTTTAAAATCAAAGGGTGCTGCTTTACCCAACTGCATTAACTACATCTTGGCTGACACAACTTACAGAAGATGTGTTGTGGCTCACAGTTTGAGTGGGTTTAGTGAGTCATGGAGAGAAGGCATGGTAGATCACCCAGTTCAAATAATAGTAATCCTGGAAGCAGCAAGACAAAAGACAGCCAGGAATAATGCAGCCACAAGAACCTGCCCCCAGAAGCCTACTTCCTTAAGCATGAGCCCCCTTCTGAATTTACAGAACCTTCCACAGTAGAACCCCCATTTTCATACAAAGCCAATAATGAACAGATGGGGTTTGTTATATATTCAAACCATAGCACAGATCATTCTAAAGAAGTAAGGAGTTTTCTAGAACCATCTGAATCCATGTAGACACAATACAGTACTGTCTTACTAGTTACATAGCACAGAGCAAGACCAACTTTTCCCTTAGAAAATGTTATCTGAAATAAACACCATAGTTGAGTGCTAATGTTTTAGTGAAAACTCCATTAAAGGACACAGCCATAGTCAACGATATATTCCTCAGGGAACTGGGCAGGACAAGGCCTCTTCTGCCATATGATTCTTCTTGTGTTTGGCAGCTTGAAGTTTCAGATGCCAGTTTATTACCAGACAGGTAAGTAGCTGATTCCATCACAATAGTCTGTGAAAGATCATAGTAAATTTAACATTGCTTAAAGATCATTAACTTTATAGTTTATCTTTGTTGTTTCTACTTACAAATGAACACTGAGTGAGCATGTTTTCGATACCTATTGAGAACAATATTTTTTGTCTCAGCCTCAGAGGTGAGTTTAAGATGATAATGTTTGTAAATGTTGGAATCCTATGTTTTTAAAGAATACTTCAAAATGCATGTAAAACACAAAGATAGGCAGGCAGATAGACAGCAGACAGACAGACAGGCAGACAGACAGATGATATTTTCAATGCAGTTACCCCACATGGCAGGATAATGTATATCATAGATGCCAAAGACTATCTAAAAGAAATCCAGTGCTATACAAAGTAATACCGCCATTCAAGTTGTTGGTCAGTAGTATCCAAGAGATATCCAAAACAAGACATCTTACTGTCATTGCTTTTGGTTACCTACCAAAACATGAAGGTAACACCCTATTGCTGGAAACACAACACATTTTGGTCACAGGTTTGGAGGAATCAAGCTGGAACTGGCATAAAAACCCTCTCCCTGGGAGTACTCATAGTGTTGGGAGGTCCTATTCATGTGGCCAACAGAGAAAAAGTATCAATTGTCCTACCCACTGTAAAGCTTATGAACTGCACCAATGACAGGACCAGCAAGATATCCTCAATGATGCAATAGTGGCAATTGGAACAACCAATAGCTGTCTAATTGAATCTAAAGCCCACTCAGTTGGAGGGAATTCATGTCTGAGATTTCCTAAGCTCTAGAGGAGAGCCTACTACTACTACTACTGTATTTTTGAAGTAAGATTGTTTCTAACTGCAGTCAGGAAAATACTCATCCTTATACCCATAGGTAAGTGCAGCTCCCACATCTTATCAAAGAAGCTTCTTTTTGCAGTAGATGGAGACTACTAGAAACCCAGCACCTGTTAAATGCAGAGAACAAGTGACCATGGGATGCCAAACTCCAAATGAGATATTTATAACTCCTGTACCTAAGACTCAGGGGACATAGCAGAAAAGGAGTGGATAGAGTGTAAGATCCTAAGGACCAGAACAATTCCTTGGTGATAGTTTCTTCTGGACAGGACAAGTATGTTGCTCTCATGAACTCTCAACAATAAGGATACCTGCACAAGATATAAAAAAAACCATACCAGTCAACTCACCACAAGGACCCAGCCCTAAATAAAGAACCACACACAGGTAGTCAATACTGCTGTGGGAGGGAGAACCACTTTTAACTTTTGTTTTTGTTCCTTTTGTTGTTGTTTTTCAGGGACAAGACCAAAATCCTGAACTCACACAAATAGGTCAACACTAATGGGTAATTCTATGTATAGAAGAAGAGATCATTAATTAGAGAGGGGCATGGTCAGAAGGACAGTGGAGGAGTTGGAGGAGGAAGGGGAGGTGTAGCTAGAGTTTTCCTGCCTGGCCCACGGTCAGGGCTAATCTCTCTCACCCGCCAGTCCCACAGCCACTCAGACCCGACCAAGTAAACACAGAGACTTATATTGCTTACAAACTGTATGGCCGTGGCAGGCTTCTTGCTAACTGTTCTTACAGCTTAAATTAATCCATTTCTATTAATCTATACCTTGCCACATGGCTCATGGCTTACCAGGATCTTCACATGCGGCTTGTCATGGCAGTGTCTGGCAGTGTCTCTCTCTCAGCCTTCCACTTCCCAGAATTCTTTTCCTTGTCCCGCCTATACTTCCTGCCTAGCCAATGGCCAATCAGTGATTTATTTACTGACCAATCAGAAACACACTTGACATACAGACCATCCCACAGCAGGGAGGGATGGTGTAAATACTGTGTATGCGTGCATGAAAGCCACAAAATATCTTTTCACTTATGCAATAATGTTTTAAATTATTTTTATTTATTATTTGACAAGTTTATATATGTATGTGATGTATTTTAATCATATATATAAAACCTTTCATTCTCCCTGCAGGAGCATCCACAGCTAGCCCAGCAGCCAATGGGAGCCCCGATGCAGAAAAACCATACCAGAGAACTGTAGTCACAAACACCTACAGCCTAGACCACTGAGGCAAATAGACATCACTGATGAGAAGTATAGTAAAGAAACAAAGAAATCATAACACATAACACCCATTAAAAACCAAAGCACGCCATATGCTACCACAAAGTACACACACAGAATAAAAGTCTCTGTAAGAAAAAAAAAAATGGAAAAGACAGCTGCTATCCTTAATGTACAGATATCAACACAGGTGCACAAGAAACATAAAATATCAAGGAGTCATGAAAACTAGTAATTCTCCAGTCACAAAACCCCAAAGAGAAAATGTACAAACCTCCTGAAAAGATAACCAAAATAATAAATCTTCAGGAAGTTCAGCAAGTGATAAGAGAATATAGACAATGAAATTTGGAAAAGAGTTTAAGATCAGACTGAGAAATCTAACAGAGATGGAAGTCTTTGGTGGAGTGGGGGGAGATGGGAGGAAGACTGTGACAGCTGTGGGCAATCACTGAGTGACCAAATATTCACAATACTGAAATTCCACAGAAAAGCTGTAGAAAGAAATAGAAAATACGTTTAATGAAATGATAAGAGAAAACTTCCCAAGTCTAGAAAAAGAGATGGGCATCCAGATTCATGACACTCACAGAAGGTCAATTAGAGTCAAATCAAAGAGGTGGTCCTGTCAAGCTGACAGGAGCTGGAATCACCTAGGGGATGGGCCTCCAAGCAGACCTGTGTAAGATTATTTAGCCTCTGGTGATGCCTGTGAACTGTAAACCACCCCAATTAGTTTTCCTTTATAAGGGTTGCCATGGTTAAGGTTTCTCTTCACAGTAATAGAAACTCTTAAGACAAATACTAAGGATGTGTTGACTGAAAATAAAGGGCCAGAAAACAAGTCCCACACTAACAGAAATGCAGAGGAGCAGGAAAAGCTTGTATCCAGGATGACACACCCCAAAGAAATAGTCTTAAAAATTGTAATACAGACAAGGCTGTTATTAACATATAATGATAAAAATAATGTGCTGTGGGATGGTCTGTATGTCAAGTGTGTTGCTGATTGGTCAATAAATAGATCACTGATTGGCCAGTGGCCAGGCAGGAAGTATAGGCGGGACAAGGAGGAGAATAAAGCTAGGAAGTGGAAGGCTGAGTCAGAGAGACACTGCCAGCTGCCATGATGACAAACAGCATGTGAAGATGCCGGTAAGCCACGAGCCACGTGGCAAGGTATAGATTTATAGAAATGGATTAATTTAAGCTGTAAGAACAGTTAGCAAGAAGCCTGCCACGGCCATACAGTTTGTAACCAATATAAGTCTCTGTGTTTACTTGGTCGGGTCTGAGCAGTTGTGGGACTGGCAGGTGAGAGAGATTTGCCCTGACCATAGGCCAGGCAGGAAAACTCTAGCTACAATAATGAGTTCAACAAGAAGACATAACAACTGTATACACATATACAGCCAAAAAGAAGGACTGAAAGGGGGAAGTGGGCTTTACTCAGACTATACTAATTGTCCCTAGAAGACAATTTAAGAAGAAATGGCAGGAAAGTATGGAGGTGATTATCTCAACAAGAAGGACCCAGGGACAGTATCCAGAATGCAAGCCAGAGTTCACTTACCAGATTCTCAGCTTCGGGGGACTCCCCTCCAGAACACTGTCCAGGGCTGAAGCATGCACATCCTTCTCATTAACTCAACTGAATGTTCTTCAGGACAGACCACCCTTTCATCCATAAAACAAGTCTCCAACACTTTAAAAACAAAATCGGTCATGGAATAAAATTACAAATCAAAGGCAAAAGGGACTATGGAAATTTTATAGTTACTTGGAATTATACATCAAAACCAAAATTAAAGGGTCACTTCATTCAGAATGATAATTATCAAAAAGACTTAAAGTTGGCCAGGTACATGCCTTTAATCTCAGCACTTGAGAGACAGGGCGAAGCTCTCCAGGAGGTCAAGGCCAGCCTGGGCTACATAGTGAGACACAGTCTGAAAACAAAGACTGAGTGAGAATAACAAATAGAGGGTTGGTGATAGCTCATGGGGTAAAAGCACAAACCTGATGACCTGAGTTTAATCTCCAGAACCTACAGAAAGTGGAATGAGAGACTAACTCGATGAAGTTTCTCTGACTTCCACATGTACACAGTATCATGCACCCCTATGCATACACACGTACACACGCACGCGCGCGTGCGCATACACGCACACACACGTACACACATGCATGCACACTCAAAAAATAATAAAAGCAATAATTTTTTAAATTGCTAGTTAGTGCTGGCAATGACATGAAGAAAGTAATCTGCACACACTGTATGCTAGAATGTAAATTAGTACTACCCTTATAGAAAACAGGTTGCTGTTTCCAAAGTACAAGAAATAGAATTCCCATATGATTTAGCAATTCTATGCTGCATACCCAAAAAAACTGAACCCAAAGTATGTTCAAACAAACAAACAAAAACCTTCTCCCAGATGATAACCAATATATAAAATTAATCTAGGAATCCACTGATGGATGAAAGGATACAGAAAATATGAAACATTAGACAGTGGAATACTACTTAGCCATAAAAAGCACAAACTCCTGTCTTTTGCAGCAATGTGGATGAGCTTGTAGGAAGTTACATCAAGTGAAATGACACAGGCATAGAAAGACAAGCACTGTTCTCTCTTACACTGTCAGTGCCATGGAAGAAGAACACACCACGACAATTACAAGGGATGACAGAAGCAGTTATAAAGGGAGGGTAGTTAAGAAGAATAGTGTTGTCTTAAACAAGACAAATGATTTGTGTTGTATGGAAGAATAAAGAACTGTGGTTGCAATGATAAATTGTGTATTTCAAAAATAGTAGGAATTAAACATTTCCCCCCAAAATGGCAATTTTTTGTAGTATGTATGATTGCTACCCTGATCATCCATGTACATAATATATATCTATTAACATTTTTTAATTAAGACAAAAATAATATACAGCATATAAGGCAATATATTGTTCAAAAGAGCTTCTATCATCCTATGTGCCACTAAAAGCCATAAGCAGTGCATGCTCAGATTCATTACCTACTTTATTTATGTACTTATTTGGTTTTTTTGAAAAAGGGTTACAAATAGCCCTGCCTTGCCTCACTTTGGATCTTACTACTTGTACCTCCCAAGTCTTGGTGTAACAGGTGTGTACCATGTTTCAGTGAAGTTAGTTTTAATGTTTTATCAGTTTAACATTTCAGAATATCTTGGTGCTTGTATTCTTTAGCTAGTTATGAATGTAAATGCTTTCCACACTAAAACAAACAAACAAAGTAGTTAACTACCCCCAACAGAACTAAACACATTTTCATGTGAAGTTTTTCTTCAGTCTGGTTCCTAACGTAGATAAATGCCCACTAAGCAGTAACTCCTGCAGAGTTCCATCACGTGTATACTACACTAATATCTAGGAAAGGGATCAAAGTCAACATCAGAAGATACCATAGTGACTTTCAGAAAAGGAGCAGCTAGAGATGAGTTAATATGAGGTGGATCTTGTGAGCCATTTTGCTAATTTAATTTGGACTCCAGTGTTCAGTAGTTTACACACACACACCCTTTCCTCTTACTACCTGCTTTCCTATTTCCTGCCAGTCTCCCAGAGCTCCAGTATGGTGTTGTATGCTGCAAGAAATATTTTATGCACAATACTGCCGTGCTCTTTAAGGCTCTCTCAGTGGGGGAATGTGGAGGTTTGTAATTCTGCAGCTCTTTATCTTTCCATGGGAAATGAAAACTGATATCTGAAAGTAGCAACTTGCAGTAAAATATTATTTTTCTTCTTTTCCTGGTATTTCTAAGTAGCAACAGTTTCAAATACTTTATTACAGATAATCCTTACCAATTTAAATGTCCAGGTTTTCAATAAAACATGCCTTATGAAAAGTAAATACCTTTGCAAATGTAATTCTGAATTTTGCCTTCAGAGGTCCCAACACATTCCTCCATTTCATTCAGAGTTACAAAGTGTGGATCTGAGGAGGGAACTTGGCTCGTGAAATTTAAAATGATTATCAGGTGGCAGGATTTATAAAATATTCTTAATGCTTGCGACTGCATAGTAGCTATGAGTCTTTCAAAGTCAGGGCTTTAAAAATACTTGCAGCAAAATTAAATTTAAAAGAAATCATCAATTTTACCAGATTTGAAGCTTTTTAAATATTTTCTAAATTCAGTGTTCATGTATCCCAGGCTGGCCTCAAAAGCATTCATTATATGGCCAGGGATGGCCTCGGACTTCTGATCCTCCTGCTTCTACTGCCCAAGTTCAGAGAATACAGGTGTGTGCCAGTGTGTCACACACCCCATTTCTGTGATTCAGGAGATTTTGAACTGAGCGCTTTGTGCACAAAGCAGTCTACCAACTGAGCTATATCACAAGCTCTCCTTTAAGTTCACCTTTAACAACAGCCTTGATAAAGAAGGGTTTATCTATTTATTCAAAAATATTCATCCAAACCAAAATCACTTTTTGTAAAAGATAAAGACTTTATTTCACCCACTAATTAGTTGTAAACTGAAACTTGAATGTGAAATTAGGTATTGCCTAATGCAGAGAGCAAAAGAACCATGTCATTCTATGGAACATATTTAGATGTTAGCATAAGATCATAATGCTGGTTCCAAGAAGAAAAAAAATAGAATAAATAGTAGGATGCCCAAAAAACTGTTCAATTATTGTTCTCACAAAATTCAATAGTCAAAATTTGAACTTGGACATTCTGTGACACAATTTCAACAGGTTTCAGTCTTCTCATTTTCCTCCAGAGAGTTAGTTTCATGTGCATTTGTGTTTGCAATTCTCCTTGTTCATCAAAAGCCTCAGTTTTGAATTGTCCATTCTTCTCCTACTTCCTCCCTCACTAATAGTGTTACCCACAGAACATTAGGGGTACACTGTGTTTGAGTTTTTCCCCTTGAGTGTGCTGTAGAGGTCACTGCTCGGACAGCATTGCTGAAGTGCCTTGACCCCTCCTCTCTAGAAACTTGAATACATGCACATACTAACTGGATGTCCCCAAATCCACACCCCAGAGGCTGCCACAATCAGGTTCTCTACATTTTTGGACCTACTTCCCACTATTCTTTCAGATCCCTCATCCAACTAAATTCAATTATTCTCTCCCATTTAACCCAGTTAGATTCCATGGTCGCGCTTGGATTTCCATTGCTTTACATGCTTTCTTCTTCTGGACTCCTTGGAAAACTGTGCATGCTCTGTCTCTGTCTCTGTCTCTGTCTCTCTGTCTCTCTGTCTTTCTCTCTCTCTCTCTCTCTCTCTCTCTCTCTCACACACACACACACACACACACACACACACACATTTTTTATTTTTTTTAACCTAGGATACTTCCAAGTAAAAAGAAGGGGGAAACAGCAGAAGAAAACAAAGGGAAGAAAGCATGAGGAAAAAACTCAAAACACAGTACTAGTTACAACTGATGTCAATATAAGATAATATAGTAGCGATGAAAACAACACCTGTCCATCAAGTGTGCCACCCTGGTTAGTCACTGGTGCTCTTCTGGGTGGCTTTACATGCATGCATATACAGGTGGAACCCACTGGACTCAATAACTTAAAACACAAAATAAATACATGAAAATTTGGAGAACATAGAAGAGCTTCTGTGAACAGTTGAAGGAAAGGGATTAGCAGTGGATTTGATCAAAACACACTGTGTACAAGTATGAAATCCTCAAATAACAAAAATATATTTAAAGACAAAGTGACTACATAATCTTCATATATGCTGCAATACGTGTGAAACCAGGACAGCATGCTGTGATAGGAGACAATCACAAAAAGGCAACTTCTAATAACTTTGTTCAGCCTCTTGAGACAGTCTTACTGTGTACCCTGAGCAGACCTAGAAAATACTATGCAGCCCAGGTTTCCCTAAACCTGGGCAACTGTCATGCCTCGGTGAATCCTGTGGTTACATAGCATGCTCATTTTCAAACTTGTACAAAGCATTCATTTTGTTCACAAAAGGTTTGTTCACATGACCCAATTGTCTCTAAAAGGAAAGGCTTCACCTCCCAATACCATCATTTTGGTTTTTATTTCAACATATTAATTTTATGGGAGCATGCTGTGATTATCCCAGAAGCAAAGCAACTACCATCTTGAGGAGTTCAGCTGTGCCTCCTTGCAAAAACATTATCCAGGATGGGCTTGTTGACTGTTTACATCCCCTTTTGGACTATGGGAAGGGTCATTAAACCTTCACCTGAATATCCAGCTACTCCCTCCCACCTATGTCATAATTGCACATGACCTGAAGAAAGGCTAGAACATATAGGGGAGGACAACTACAGGAAGCAGGGGTTCCATCTATGAAGCTGTGGGGACGCCCCCATCCCTGCTAGGTAAAGCCTTTTCAGTTATGGCGTGATGAGGGAGGAGCAGCCACACTCCCATAGGTAGCCCCTCATCTATGCTCTATAGGGAGATCCAATAAATTCATTGGTTCTCAGGGTAAACATTGGTGGAAGTACACTTTGGTTTGTTTTGGGGACACTAGGACTAGGAGTAGACCTTCTCCTGGGAAGAAATGTTATCAACAGAGCACAAACATTCAGCTTATAGCCATCATAAACACAACATTTTTTTTTTTTTTTTGGTTTTTCGAGACAGGGTTTCTCTGTGTAGCTTTGCGCCTTTCCTGGGACTCACTTGGTAGCCCAGGCTGGCCTCGAACTCACAGAGATCCGCCTGGCTCTGCCTCCCGAGTGCTGGGATTAAAGGTGTGCGCCACCACCGCCCAGCAAGACAACATTCTTATAGAATAAGAATGAATTAGTATTTGAAAAATATTACCTAAAATTGAACAATTTTACTCAAAAGAGAAGAGGCAGGGCGGGAATTATTTGTGAAGTGTCCTTGGTTTAACTTCAATACAATTAGTCTTTGATTCATGTGGGATACTCTGAGAGTCCAGCCCCTACCTTTCCCATCTTTTCTAAGGTTCTTAGGTGGAGGAGAGAGGGATAAGAAAATGTCAGATAGAATGAGAGACCTAAACAATAAGAAGAAAGACAGAAACAGGATAGCTTCAGGAGGGCCTGGGTCAATACCTAACAGCCTCTTCCTTTATTGAAAAGGGATTTTTATACTATGTCAAGGGGAGAGGCAAAAGACTGCCCCCTTGCAAGGTCAAAGCACACCACATATCCACATGTAGACCCTTTCAAACACCTGGTAACCATGCCCGTGGTCAAATCATTCCATTGTGCAGCCCTGCTGGGTAAAGCAAGCTCAGATTCTCTTACCCTGAGTAAGTTCTTATTAAGAAACCTCTGTGGGCTCCCACAGATTCAAAAATAGTCAACTTACACATACCACAATTTAAGGTATCATAAGTCATTAATTATCTATGATCACATACACGGGGATGGAGGGGGGCTCACATTCAGAATCATGTAGTAACTGTTGCATGGGTGGTTTATAAAAATAGCTTGGGACTCAGGCTAGGGAAGCAGATCAGTTCCTTTCTCAACAGTTATCAAGAAGCTTCCTCCTGCAGTAGACAGGAACAAATACAGATACCCACAGCTGCACAAGGTACAAAAGAGTAAGAGATCATGGAACACTCTAAATGGAATGTCTCTATCAAATCAGGGACTCAGAGAACCCTGCAGAAGAGGGCAAAAAGAGTGTAAGAGCCAGAGAGGATGGAGGACACCAAGAAAAAAAAAAAGGCCCTTCAGATCAACATGATCCAAGCACATATGAACTCACAGACACTGATGCAGCATGCACAGGGCCTGCATGGGTCTGCACCAGTTGAGGCCCTAGAACTGAAAGGAGAAGTGGAACATGCCCCCATCCATAACCCAGATGCAATCTCCAATTGATAGCCACTTGCAACTGAAAATTTACCTTTCTCTAGGAAAGTATCACTATGAAAACAAAACTACTCTTAAATGTAGGCTGCATGTCCAGCTGTAGATGGCCAATAGAAAATGAACTCAATGGCATTTTTGGAGGTATCTTGTTTCATAATGTCATGTCAGAGCTCTTCCTTTTTATTAAACTATTTTCATCTTATTATTTTTAAATAATAAATAATGTATGTATTTAAATAATATATTTTTAAATTATATATATATATATATATATATATATATATATATATATATATAAATACACACACACACACACACACACATTTCTTCTCTTTTTACCCTACAGGTCCTTTGTGTATATATTATGACTTCCAGTTTAGTGTTCTCATGGTATCACTGGGTGTGTGAATGAGTAGGTCTCTGTTTCTTGTACCTTCTCTTGAGTTCTTTCCTTTGGTTTGTTTGTTGTGTACAGTTCTGATGTGTTAGTTTCTGCTTTATCTTATTTTATTATTCCATAGAAGCCTGTTCATTTCCTAATGAGAGACAGAATGGGGGTGGGCCTGAATAGGAGGGGAGTTAGAGAGGACCTGGAAGGAGTAGAGGGAAGGAAAACTATAGACAGGAAATATTACATGAGGAAAAAATCCATTTTCAACAGAAGAAAAAAAAAGCCCCACACATAAAAAAAGAAAAAAGAAAAGAAATACAGTAGACTGAAAAAAAATTGTATGCTAACATAGCATGAATTCTTAATGCATATGTCATGACTATTGATGTATACTTGTACAATGTAAAACTTCTTTTTAATATTTATCTCAGAGATTTATAAGAATAGATTGATATAATCTTCTTTGAAACCCATGTGTATCTGTTGGGAATGATGGAAGTTATTTCTTGAGATAAGCTGGGACAGACTGACATAATGGAATTTTCCCAAGGACCTGCCCTGAGAAAATCCCTCCCAGGGTTCTGGGGAAGATGCTACATCCGGCAGGGGGGAAAAGAATCCATGTACGCCATGCTTGTTTGTCTGTTTACTTTATTTCTCTAAGACAAAATTAGCTCTATCTATACAGCTTCACCTCCATCCTCACATACAGCTCCTCTCTGTACCTACTGCCCTGTCATAGTCCTAACTAAACTCCTATGCTTTTGACCTCATCTTCATCCTCTTTTCCTTCATCCTCCATCTTTTCTTCCTTGCTCCTTACCCCTGCTCTAAGAAACTCTGCCTTCTCTTCCCTCTGGTCATGCAGCTTTGTCTACCATCTACAGAAACTGCCTTGTGTAGCTGATATATTCCTTTTTCTACCCTGCTCCTGCAGCCGCTCAGACCTAAGTAAACACACAAAGAATTATATTCCTTATAAACTGTATGGCCATGACAGGCTTCTTGCTATCTAGTTCTTATATTTTAAATTAACCTATTTCTATTAACCTACAAGTTGCCATATGACTTGTGGCTTACTGGTACTTTACATCTTGCTTCTCATGGAAGTGGCTGGCAGCATCTCCTGACTCAGCCTTCCACTTCCCAGCATTCTCCTCTCTGCTTATCCCACCTATACTATACTTCCTGCATGGCTACTGGCCAATCAGTGTTTTATTTATCAATCAATCAGAGCAACACATTCACAGCATACAGAAAGACATCCCCAGGAGCCTTGTTCTCTCTCTCCCAACCATGCAACTTTGCTCTGGCCAGGAATCCTTTCACTCCACCTAGATATGCAAAAACTTCCTTTGTTCTGAGTTAATTGCTCTTGAATGCCATTTTCCCTGTCTGGGGAAGGAAGATCTGAGCTTCATTTGCACAAGAAACAAAGCTATGCATCTACAGCCTGCCTGTCTCTTAGGCCCTGAATGGGTGTTATCCAATGGATCAGCCATAGGTCTGAGAAGCTTACACTGTTTGCCATATGACCTAGTAGTATATGGGCACATAAGAATTTCATAGCAGAAGACAGCTGATGTATATATTAATAAGCTAAATAACACCAAATATTCCTTGATAAATGTCTTCCTCTTGAAGGACTCCTTGGTTGGTCAAGATATAATTTATTATATACAGCTGAATCTGTATAATATATTCTTGGGGCCCACTACACTGATACTTTTCCAATAAGTGTAATACATGGGGGCTTTGCTGGGAGGACTCTCTCTCTTGTGCACGACTATAAATAAACACACACGATTCACTCAGACTAGCCTAAGGAACCAAAATCAGGCATCAGATTATAGATGTTTCCAGATGCTGCCACAATCAAATTGGAATCACCTATTAGCAAGTACCATCTTCCAGGGAAAGTAGTAATGAATCCTGACAGATGGACATCTGAGCACAAAATCAGGACAATGTCCCTTATCAAGCAAAGCCTAAAACCATGACCTACATATTGTAGCCTTCCTACTCCATGCTATGATACCAGCATCATGGCCACAATAGTCTTCCCAGTCCCTTCCTGCTCCATTCTCTTACACCAGCATCATGGCCACAAGACTTCCCAGTTTAGGGACTATAGACCTCAGGGTCTGTAGGCATCTAAGGACCACAGGATGCAGTGATGCTGCAGAGCCCTCACACTCTCCCAACCTGATCTGACTGTACCTCCGCTTCAGGGGCCCCTGGGTTATCCCCAACAGAAATGTCTTCCTCCTACTACTATACAGACCAATTTTGCTTCTCATTTTAATCTCAAATTAAGGCAAAACACAGGGGAAACCCCCACAGACAAACTGCTTCATTGAGTCTTCTGTAATAAACCCAGAAAAGAGATTGCTGGGAAATTCCTATTTCTTGGGGTCTATTATTTGAATAGTCTGATAGACTGAAGGACACTCTTTGGACATTGGCAACTATTACAGTGCACCAAGTTTAAGTTTATAAATAGGAATTATCTTTGCATCAAAGAAGTTAAGATACCATTTTATTTTTTTGTTTTTTAAAATATATTATCAGTCTTTTCATGGTTTGCAGGTATGTGCAATCTTGTCTTCAGGATGTTCTTAAGGCTGTGGAGAGTCAGAAGGGATAGACAATTTACTGAGATATTTCAGTTGGTGTGGCAAAGCCTCTATGCCATCTTGATAGGGAAGCACTTGAGTAAAATACAATTGTCAGTCTTTGTCTCAGAATATGCTTCTTGTCCTCTGTACAAAGTGGAGAAAAGATGACAACTTAGTTCCAATTCCTTGGTAATTAGAGAGAGAAATCATACAAGTCTGCCTTTTTAAACAGTTTTTTTTTTAAAAAAAAATTGAAACTATAATTCATTTTACCGAAAGGTAGGTGACTAGGACAGTTCATGAGATATTTTCTGTCTTTCCAGGTAACATGAATCATAAGCTCACTAATAAATATTTTTTTGTCTGCTTGGGGCAACAGAATCTTCCATTCCAGAGTCTGTTTTCATTTGGTCAGTATCCTTGCTGGACAGCCTAGTCTCCTGAAACAGAGAAATTAGACCATTACCTGCAGTCAGTCCGCTGGACTGCTGTGGATTTGTGATTTACTGTCTTTTAGATAGCTAAAGAAAGCTTCTGTAGAAACTATACCCCACACTGAACCTTTTTCAAGGCCAAGAGAAAGGCCAATCCAGCTGTTTTATCAGACCATGGTCACTCACATTTGGTTCCAGACTTAACCATCTCTTCCCCACTGAGATGTTTTATATTTGATTAATATTTGTAACACTAATATTTCAAATACTATGTTTACAGACCCAGGTTACCACAAGTTCCACACTCCAACATGGTAACAGTTTAATGAAGTTCTTGCAAAACACCTTGGTGGAAACTCAGGTAGGTGAGATTCAGAAACGTGGGGGACATCTTTGCTATAGCCTCACATGGTGTCTGACCACATTCTTAGCCTTTTCTTTGGTGGCAGCCAGTGCTCTGTTTGTACATCCTAAAAGACTTACCTAACAGTCACACAATGTTAGGTCACACACACAGGAAGGCAATAAATTGCTATCAAGGGGCTATACGGTAATTTGGCTCTGGACCTGCAGCATTCCAACCTTACAACAGCTGATATTTGAATCAGTTAAGCAGCCTTGCATCAAATTCACACTTTGTAATAAGTCCTGACTTAATAAGGAAAAGAAGAAAGCCACAGTATTGGGAGGAAATCAACACATTTACTTGCCAGGCAGTTACCTAAGGCTCCTTTATCAGCTTTTTCACTTGCTTGGATTTTCAAAGGTAGGAAATATCAAGCAACCTTACTCTTCAAAGACAGACAGACATCAGCACATTAAAGGAGCATGGAAGACCCACGACCTCATTATGGGGAAACTATTTCCCTCTGGCCAAGAGAGTGGAATCTTTGGGTAGACCTAACATTCTAGTTCATCAGATCAAGCACCTACCTAAGAGACAACCAATCCCTCAGGAACCAACCTCTCAGGAAGGCATCCATCTTTTTTTCTTTAAAAGTTGTTTTTGTTTTTTGTTTTTTTTTCCCCAAGCCGGGCAGTGGTGGTGCACACCATTAATCCCAGCACTCAGGAGGCAGAGCCAGGCGGATCTCTGTGAGTTCTAGGCCAGAGTGGTCTACAGAGCGAGATCCAGGACAGGCACCAAAACTACACAGAGAAACGCTTTTTCAAAAAAACCAAAAAAAAATAAATAAATAAATAAATAAATAAATAAAAATAAAAATAAATTAAAAAAAACCAAACTTTTTTTTCCCCATTTTACATACCAACCACAGTTCCCCCCCCCACACACACACACACATCCACTCCTCAAAGATGATAAGGCCTCCCATGGTGAGTCAACAAAGTCTGGCATATCAAGTTGAGGGAGGACCAAGTCCCTCCCCGCTGCATCAAGGCTGAGCATGATATCCCTCCATAGGAATGGGCTCCAAATAGCCAGTTCATGCACTAGGGATAAATCCTGATCCCACTGCCAGGGACTCCACAAACTGCCCAAGCCACACAACTCTCACCCTTTTTTAGAGGGCCTGTTCGGTCCCATGAAGGTTCCTCAGCTGTCAGTCCAGAGTCAGTGAGCTCCCACTAGCTCTGGTCAGCTGTCTCTGTGGGTTTCCCCATCATAATCTTGACCCCTCCTTGCTCATATAATCCCTCTTCCCTCTCTTCCACTAGACTCCAGGAGCTCAGCCCAGTGCTTAGCTATGGATCTCTGCATCTGCTTCTATCAGTTATTGGATAAAGGTTCTATGACGACAATTAGGGTAGTCACCAATCTGATTACAGGGGAAGGCCAATTCAGGCACCTCTCCACTATTGCTTGGAGTCTTAGCTGGGGTCATCCTTGTGGATTACTGGCAATTTCCCTAGCACCAGGTTCCTTCTTAACCCTATAATGGCTCCCTCTATCAAGACATCTCTTTCCTTGTTCTTCCTCTCTGTCCCTCTCCCAACTCAATCATCCTGTTCCCTCATGTTCTTACTCCCATCCTTCCTTCCCTCCCCTCTCCCCCTTCCCCCTCCCAGTTTACTCAGGAGATCTTATCTATTTCCCCTCCTTAGGGCTATCCATGCATGTCTCTCTTAGGTTCCTCCTAGTTACCTAGCTTTTCTGGGTTTATGGATTGTAGCCTGGTTATCCTTTGCTTTATGTTTAATACCCACTTCTGAGTGAGTACATACTATGTTTGTCTTTCTGGGTTTGGGTTACCTCACTAAGGATGTTTTCTAGTTCTATCCATTTGCTTGCAAATTTCATGATGTCAGTTTTTTTTTTTACCTCTGAGTAATATTCCATTGTGTTAATGTATCACATTTTCTTTATCCATTCTTCAGTTGAGGGGCATCTAGGTTCTTTTCAGGTTCTGGCTACTACAAATAATGCTGCTATGAATGTAGCTGAGCAAATGCCCTTGTGGTATGATTGAGCATCCTTTGGGTATATGCCCAAGAGTGGTATCACTGGGTCTTGAGGTAGATTGAGTCCCAATTTTCTGAAATACCGACATACTGATTTCCAAAGTGGATGTACAAGTTTGCATCCCCACCAGCAGTGGAAGAGTGTTTCTCTTGCTCTACATCCTCTCCAACATAAGCTGTCCTCAGTGTTTTTAATCTTAGCTATTCTGACAGGTGTAAGATGGTATCTCAGAGTCGTTTTGGTTTGCATTTCGCTGATGACTAAGGATGTTGAGCAATTCCTTAAATATCTTTTGGCCTTTTGAGAGTCTCCTGTTGAGAATTCTCTGTTTAGATCTGTAGCCCATTTTTAAGTGAGTTATTTGGTATTTTGATGTCTAGTTTCTTGAGTTATATTTTGGATATCAGCCCTCTGCCAGATGTGGGGTTGGTGAAGATCTTTTCTCATTCTGTAGGCTGTCGTTTTGTCTTATTTACCATGTCGTTTGCCTTACAGAAGCTTCTCAGTCTCAGGAGGTCCCATTTACTAATTGTTGCTCTTGATGTCTTTGCTACTGGTGTGATATTTAGGAAGTGGTCTCCTGTGCCAATGCATTCAAGGCTACTTCCCACTTTCTTTCCTATCAGGTTCAGTGTAATTGGATTTTATGTGGAGGTCTTTGATCCATTTGGACTTGAGTTTTTTGCCTATCAGGTTCGGTGTAATTGGATTTTATGTGGAGGTCTTTGATCCATTTGGACTTGAGTTTTTTGCGTGTCGACAGATATGGATCTATTTGCATTCTTCTCCATGTTGGCATCCAGTTAGCAGACATTCATCTTAAGCCATTGCTGTGGGATGTTCTGTATGGCAAATGTGTTGCTCTGATTGGTCAATAAATAAAACACTGATTGGCTAGTAGCCAGGCAGGAAGTATAGGTGGGACAAGCAGAGAAGAGAATTGTGGGAAGTGGAAGGCTGAGTCAGAGAGACACTGCCAGCTGCCGCCATGACAAGCAAGATGTAAGGTACCGGTAAGCCACGAGCCACGTGGCAACTTATAGACTAATAGATGTGGGTTAATTTAAGATAGAAGAACTAGATAACAAGAAGCCTGCCACGGCCATACAGTTTGTAAGCAATATAAGTCTCTGTGTGTTTACTTGATTGGGTCTGAGTGGCTGCAGGACTTGGCGGGACCCGGAGAAAAGGGTAAGAGAGATTTGTCCTGACCATGGCCCAGATAGGAAAACTCCAGCTACAAGGCATGCTAAGTAGATAGGAGAATAATTAGCCTTTAAATAAGACAAGATACTTTTATTTACTGGAGGTCCAACCACTGCCCCCAGTGCAGCCACTGTAGAAATTCTGATGTGACAGCCTGCCTTTCTGAATGATTCAAAAGGTGTAATCTCTTCCCACCACCACCACCACCACCCCCTTTTTTTTTCTTGTTTCTTTCATGTAGATGCTGGCCAAAGCCTAACTAAGCCTTTTCTGGTACTCCAGGCTTTCTTATTCTTTCTTTGAAGCTCTGCTTCCTGAAGCTCTCCCCGCTGCTCTGTGGGTGTTTGTCTACCATGTGGCTGACTTCTATGCCACCTTAGCTCAGATAACATGGTTTTCTCTATTTATCTTTTAAATCTTCCTCCTCTGGGCAGCCGCCAAGATTTACATCTTATTGCCCCAGAATAAAATTATTCTTGAGTTTCTGTTTTTTGTCAGTTCTTAAATTCTTTTCTAAATGAGACTGAGAATCCCAGGGGGATGGGGGAGAATCCTATTTCCTTGCTATCATGTGATGATGACTGTAGTCAGACTCCCCAAAATTTCCTTTAACTATTGGCACTGAAGTCCTGTCCTTCCTACAGAAGGTGAGACACCCTCTCAAAAATGATTCCTTCTGGTGGAGAGGGCAAGGGTCTGTTTTTCTAGAACTTCACCGAAGGTAGCTCTACCAAGACTCCGGCTCCTGCAGCAAGTGTTGTTTTTCAGATTCCTCTTCCTATTTGTTTAGCAAATGTATTGTTCCTAAGAAGTGCGGCTATCAATGGGACTTAACTTATCCCTGTGCCTAGAGTCATTACCCCTGGTTGTTTTGGGAAAACACCAAAAGCCTATTGTGAAAGTTAACTTAAGTGTCTGGAGTCTCTTGGATTGCTCTTGAAGATTTCTCCTATCCGGAGCAGATTGACTGATGCAGTAAGAATCAGACACTCCGCAGAGCCACGGTGCCCGCACATGGTGCAAGCTGCTCTTAGCTCAGTATGGTGCTTCCAACCTTCCTCCTTGCCAGCTTGTTTTCCTCACATGCTAATTCCCCAGCATTTGTGTAAGTCCTGCTAGTCCTCTCTCTGCTCTGCTTCCTGCCTCACTTCCCCCATTATCTGCCCTTAAAAGGGCTCCCTCTGTGTCTGGTGCACCTCTTTCCTGACCACAGTCATAAATCAGGACTTTTACTTCCAGAATCTTTGTCTGAGTCTGTAAGGTGCCAGTTCTGACCTTTATCCCTGGGAGGAACGTGGGTATGGAGCCAAGAGGCATTGTGCAGTAGCTGAAAAGAAGCCCCAGTCACCACCAGTTCCCCACAAGCTCAACTGCTGGACTCTTAGCAGTTTACAGATGGCCAAACGGAATGTCAATGCCCGACCCATGTAGACGATAAGTAGGACAAGCTACCATCTCAGAACCTAGGTGCAATGGTTAACTGTTAAATTCAAGCTAGGAGCGGTGGCGTACACCTGCTGTTGGTTATGCCGGCGGCGCTGCCCCTCGTGGCTGGTCACCGCCCGCGGCGGCCATGCCGGCGGAGGAGCGTGCTAATTAAAAGAATCATAGCCATGGTTACCTTTTTAGAGCTTTATTGGGGGGGGGGGGGAGACAGAAAGACAGAGAGAGAGAGAGAAAGACAGAGAGAGAGAGAGAGAGAGAGAGAGAGAGAGAGACATGGGGGGAGAGGGAGAGAGGGGGACCGACGGGGGGGGGGGGGAAGGAGCGGAAAGGAGAGGGAACAGAGAGAGAGAGAGAGCCCACAAAGGGCTCAACCGCTTTTTTAGGCTGGGAAGCTGGCGAAGGCTGATGACGTAATTAAAGGACGTAAATAAGGACCAAATCCTAACATCCCAGACTTTCCCTTATTATAAAAAAAAGCAGGTAGATGGGACTAGGGGCGTTGTTCCTCTCAAAAACTGCTTCCAGCTGACTTTTGGACGTTGGTTGGCTCTTGGGGGAATGGAGAAGGGGAGTCTTCCGAGGTCGACAGGCGTTGTGGGATACTGTCTGTCATCCGTTTGCTCTGGAGACATGTATCCCTCTTGGCTGTGGCTGGGAACTTTCTGTTTGACAAGATGCTGGTGACACAGAAAAAACTTAGAGAGATAAAAAGAATCATTATTATTTTATGTTGGCATTTATCTGAGGTAGATCTGGCCTATCCCTATGGATTTTGAAACATTATCAGAGACAGATTATTTTAAAGCACCTATTTCCTTTACTGGTTCAGCATCTAGGAGACAGGTGATCAATTGTTAAAAGCATCTCATAGTAATAGATGTTTACATTAAAGTCTTTGTAGCGCCCAGACGCTTTTTTGGGTCTGGAGGTGTAAATACCTTTTAGCTGTTACAGTCTTATTTGATGATCTCTGGACTCTGGTTCTGTGGTGGTCCTGTACCATTAGCTGAACAGTGGGTTAGAACAGGGAACTGGGAAGAGAAAAGCTTGTGGTACATGAGAAATTTTTTCCCCCTTTGGAATTAGGGACAAGGCAAAGATCAGGGCCCTGTCTGTATGCACATGAGAAACACAGGCAGTGGATCTGGAGTGAAGCAATGAGCTCTTATTTTAGGTGGAAATCTTTTTTCATTAAGTAACTTTGAAAGTGTAATTAAACCTGGTGAGGCGGTAAGGCTGTCCTCTGTACCCGACAATAAAGGAGAGGTGGCATCCCCAAACTCCCAGGACTGAGTCAGTGGCTCTGGTGTCCAGAAGGAAAGAATTGGATCGCTTCCCTGCCACGTTCTGGGTTCCCTGCCATGTCTGTAGCCAAGCCTAGGTCTGCTGGAGGTCTTAGCTTGATGTACCCATGCATCTTGGTGCCTGGGGGCAGTCAGCTGACTCTTTGTCTTTCTAGGCGGCACTTTTAACAAGGCTGTCAATGGCCTGGCAGGGCATTCGCTAGCCCCTGGCCTTTTCCTCACTTAAAACAGGGACCCAACAGCTTTTGGGAGTCAGCGAGTGCCAGCACTTGGCAATTTTGTTTTTGGACTTTATCTTTTCCCTGGCACACCTTAAATGCCACAGATGACTCTTTTGCCTGTGGGGTCAGGAGCCTTGCTCTCCAGATGTTTAAGTTTTAGTCGGGGAGGTCTGGGGAACAAGAGAGGGATTTTACTCTATGTCCTGAATTTTTTTTTTTTTTTCCTGCTGATCGATGGCTTAAGGACAGCTTTTGGAAGATCTGCCAGGAGGCAGACTATAATCGATACTTTCCAGAAGACTTGTCTGAGGTTATAAGCTGAATATTTTTGGCTGAGCCATCCTGACTACTGTAAACTTATTTGTATGAATCTTAGCCGCTTCCAGACCTGTCTGTGCTTCAAAAGGCAGTTTGAGAATGAGTGGGTGGAGTTAAGGTGAGTTAGGGTGAGTCGTAGAAGCCGCCTAAGTCCGCCCACTTGAGCCCGCCCACCGCCGGCGGAAGTCAGACAGAAAAGGTTACACGTGGAGACGCAAAAGTGGGGAAGGAGAAGGGTTTAAAACTTTAGCAGAAAGCTTGGAGATAAAGTAACTCTTATTTGCCCGTTTTTTGGCAGAAGTTCCCGCGACTCTGTTATGTGGCCAGGTTTACGCTGTTATGAGGCCAGGTTTACCAGTGCCCGCCCCTATCCGCCAATGTATCCGCCCTTTTGTCCCATGGCTGTAGCCGAGAGAAAAAATAAAAAATTAAAATAACAAACCGGGATCAGACTACAATCTTGGGCGTCCCCAAAGAGTGGAGAGAGATCCATGAATCAGCTCAAGTTCGCCATCCTCTTCGTCAAGGGATGCGAAGGGCTGCCGTTGCACCAACTTGATCCACCCGGTAGACCAAGACATCATTTATTTTCTCGTCAGAAATGAAAATGTGCCGTTGTTGGTGCAACTCGAGGACGACCCCCAGGGTGTCCGTCGCAAAGAATATAGCTCGGACTACGCCGCGAGAACCGCGGACTTACTGTGGTGAAGAATCATGGCGGTAGCGGTGTGGGGGTCCAGTGGAGGCTCGAGGGACGCGTGCGCGCTCGCGGTCTCGCGGTCTCGCTGGATGGGGGAAGAGGCGGCAAGCAGCAGCAGTCAGCAGGTCCTCGGTATTCCGTGGTGTATCCGAGTCTGAACGGCACCAATGTTGGTTATGCCGGCGGCGCTGCCCCTCGTGGCTGGTCACCGCCCGCGGCGGCCATGCCGGCGGAGGAGCGTGCTAATTAAAAGAATCATAGCCATGGTTACCTTTTTAGAGCTTTATTGGGGGGGGGGAGACAGAAAGACAGAGAGAGAGAGAGAAAGACAGAGAGAGAGAGAGACATGGGGGGAGAGGGAGAGAGGGGGACCGACGGGGGGGGGGGGGGGGGGAAGGAGCGGAAAGGAGAGGGAACAGAGAGAGAGAGAGAGCCCACAAAGGGCTCAACCGCTTTTTTAGGCTGGGAAGCTGGCGAAGGCTGATGACGTAATTAAAGGACGTAAATAAGGACCAAATCCTAACACCTGCGATACCAGTTCTCAGGAGAAAGGCAGGATGATTAGGAGTTCAAAGCTAGTCTCTGCTTTTTACAGTATTTGAGGCTAGTCTGGACTACAATGAGACCATCACTTACCTCAAAACAACAAAAAACAACTGAACTGAATCAAGGTTTTAAACGTAAATTGTAGTGCTATCTAATGTTAATTGGTTCAAAACAATGCTTTTGAAAAAGTAGAGTTACTGTAGTAGGCACCCTATACATATAGCCTAGTTAAAAACAGTAACAAATCTTTGTAAAAGTGCACCAATCCTGTCAGATACACAGCTAGCCAGGAGTGTTCTCCCATTCTAAAATTTGTCCTGACGTAACTGCCTCCTTTGTCGTCCAGCTTTTTTAATTCTATGAGGTTTCATCTGCCAATTGTTAGGATTATTTCCCAGCTACTGGAGGCCTGTCCAGAAAGCCCATGTCTGTGCCTAGACCTTAAAGTTTTTTCTTTCTATTATCTTCTAACCGTTTCAGAGTTTCAGGTCCTGTATTATAATATTGAATCCAGGGCTAAGAGAGACGGCTCAGTGGATAAAAGTCCTGCTAGTAAGCTGATGACCTAAGTTCAATCCTCAGAAACCACATGGTAGAAAGAGAGAACTGACTCCTGTGGACTCTCCTGGGACCTCCATACACGTGTGCATGTGCATGCACACACACACACACACACACACACACACATACACACACACTCATACAAAAAAAATAAAATATTTTTTAAATGTTTGATCCACTGGAAGCTGTTCCAGGAAGAGACCGGAGCCTAGCTTCATTCTACATGTGTGGATCCAGTTTCCCAGCACTCTTTACTAAAGAGGGCATCTCTCTAATGTATATTTTGACAACTTTGTCAAAAGTCAGGGGGCTGGATCTGTCAGGATCATAGCTAGGTGCTCTGTTATTTTTTGTACTGGTAACATATATTTTGGTCTCTATGGATGTATATCATAGCTTAATATGATGTGATACCTCCAGCATTATTCTCTCGACTCAAGATTGCTTTGGTTACCCAGAGTCTTTTGTGCCTGAGACCCTCAAAAGCTGGGGTCAGATTCACATGCTTAATAGATAAACTAAAGAGCAAGTGGAAAACAGTGAAGTAGTTATGTTTTTAATGTGGCCACTTTGGGAAGATGAAAGGATGAAAGCTTCCCATATCCATCTTTAGAGATTTAGATTTAAATAGAGAGCAAAAGGTATGTAGAACTAAGTAGTACTGGTCAAGGGCAGTACTGGTCAAGGTGTGGTCCTACCCATCAGGATTGTCTCTGCAGCGTGATCTGAAAAACTGTCAGACCTGTGGGGAATCTTTTTGTTTTTTTCAAGACAGGGCTTCTCTTTGTAGTTTTAGTTCCTGTCCTGTATCTCACTCTGTAGTACAGGCTGGCCTTGAACTCACAGAGATACTCCTGGCTGTGCCTCCTGAGTGCTGGGATTAAAGGCCTGCACCACCTGTGGGGAATCTTTCCTGAAACAATTCCTCCTCTGGCTGGCAACCAGAAAAGCTGAAGGCTTTCTGTTTCTCAGCATGAGATTCCCGGGGCAATGCCAGTGGACCACGGTTTGAATAGTCAAAGGGCTCAGGTGGCTCTCAGAGTATCTTCATTCCGGCCAGAGTGGGTCCACCTCCACAGTCTGTTTTTTCTTTTCAGTCTTGAGGTGACGGGCGGTGGTGGCGCATGCCTTTAATCCCAGCACTTGGGAGGCAGAGCCAGGCAGATCTCTGTGAGTTCGAGGCCAGAGTGGGGCTACAGAGTGAGTTCCAGGACTGGCACAAAGCTATACAGAGAAACCCTGTCTCAAAAAAAACAAAAACAAAAACAAAAACAAACAAACAAAAAAAAACACTCAATCTTGAGGTGAAAGATACCTGTGTTTGAAACCGATATCATAATAGGAATAGAAAAAGAATATAAGTAGGAGCCAATGCCAGAAGACACTGTCAATACTAAGTAACCGTATGTAAGAAGCTTTTCTCCATAACCACTTGGCTCTAGTTACTTTTAGAAAGGCTAGCATGAAGGACTCCATTTTTGTCTTGCTATGAAACATAGACTGGCCTGAACTTATGGTCCTTCTGTTTCAGCCTTAAAGGCAAGTTCTACCATTCCCAGATAGACTCGATATCGATTCTTACAACTTCTCCCCTTGACTCTGAGTATTATTGTTTGAAGATGTTGGTGCCTGACCGTCTCTGTTTGCCCCTCATTATTTGGATGGTACCTGTCTCAGCTGGTCTGGTCTTAGTCCACACTAGGGGAGGAATGGAATAATTAGTAGATATTAATGCCTTAGTAGAAGTAAAACTCTTTATGACCAAATTTTAAACAACAAAGAGTTTTAGAAGTAGTAGCTCTTCGGGTGGACAAACCTAAGTCCATTCTTGAGTTTTAAGTTACTTGTATTGTGGATAATGTACTGGCATCTCGAAAATACTCCTCAGGCTCTTTTGTGAGAAATTGTATTTCTGCAGCATGTTAACAGACAACAGTCATAAACCTTTAAAGAAAAGTAGACAGTAAGCGCAAATGTTAAAACTAACTTTAAAATTATGTATTTGTTTGATTATATGTATAGTGTTAGATCTCTTTGGTGGCTTAAGGAGACAACACTCAGGAAGTTAGAGGTGTCTGACCTTAGAAAGGCAGGACTGTGTTTATCCACAGCAAGGGGGCATATTTCCACCAACCTGGGTAGTTGAGAGAACCCGTGGAAAAAGATGGCTGGGACCCTTTATGGGTGCAGAAATGACTGCAGCATATTTTGTTCCATAGTCCCTCCTTTCCAGGGTTGCCTGGCCTGGCCACAAGAGAAGCAGGGAAGTGCAGTCTTTTAGCAGGACACTATCATGTACTTCTGAAGTGACTAATATCTAATACTTTTTCATTGATAGGAGCACTGTTTAGGGTAAAGAGTGTTAGCATATGCATCTCTGCATGGAGAGAATCACCAGGATCCAGCCTGGAACATATGAGCACAAACAGAAAAGGTTAGCACTACTGACAACTCTGGCGTAGTGCCCACCCACTTGCCAAAGGCTTCTAAGCTTGTCACCTTGGAAGGTTGATGTAATACAACAGGCATGTAAATACACATTAAGATATAAGGGAGCCCATTAGCATCATTACACAGAAGAAGCACACAGAAACCTTTTATATAGTAACTTAGCTTCTACATTTGGAGCAAAACTTAGACTCTTTATGTGGCAGTATACCAGTCTACAACACTGATTAAAATCAAAATATCAGCCATGTCAATTACAAATTTAATGCTAATGACCACAACACACTCAGTTTCTGATATGTAAGTGCATCTCATATATGCAATAACAAAATATTTACTTTATCAAAGTAAATCTTGGTGGACAAGGGTTTCAAACAGCAGGATTACCCCACAAAGGCCAGATTTTCACCTAATGGCTCTGTTCAAACGGGAACTGGAGAGGAAGTTCAGCTGGCAAAGGACTTGCACACTAAGCACAGGTATCCAAGTTCAGTCCCTAGCACTCTGTCCAAAGTTGTGCATGATATTCATTATTCCACTGCCAGGGAAACAGAAAAAGGAAGACCATTGGGACTTGCTGGCTAGACAGTGACAGACTCTTCCCCATCCCCCAAAAAAGGGGGTGGCCTCTGAGGAAGGACAGCCAAGGGTTGACCTCTGGTTTCAACATGCATGTCCACACATACTTATCCATACTTGCATCACTGTGTACGAATATGCACATGTACACATACACATATAAATAACAAATTTTCAAAGAATGCCATTGGCCATTTTATGTATCAACAGTTCAGAAACAAAGCATTTGTCATTACACACAAACAGCACTCAGCAGTCACTTTGCACATATTATACTTAAAAGTCTTTAAATCTATAAACTTTCAAAGAACATATAAATTCAGACAGAAAGCTCTACATATTTCTAAACACAGATACATAGGGTATTTATTGTAGTAAAACCACTTTAAAATACTTGTTTATAAAGTGGTCACTTAAAAGATGAATATAAACAGATATTTAAAAGATGATGTTTTGTTTAGTCAAAAGTCCAACAAAATAATCAGAAAACATATTAAAAATTAATATTGGTATTGTAATATTAACAAATTATTAAATTTGAAAAGATAATGAATTATTAAATGTAATAAGAAAATCTTGATAATTTTACAGTGTACTTACACAGCAAATTAGGTCTGGTAATACGCTAATGTAAGTTATTTACAACAAAATGCTATATCTATTAACAATAACTATAGCAGCAAAATTACCCCACCTCAATACTGACAAAAGGCAAGGTTGATGCAAGGTGTGTTCCTTGATCACTCTCCACTTTATATATTGAGGCAGGATCTCTCACTGAATCCAGAACTCACCGTTTCATCAAATCAACAGGGCTCCAAAAAGACAAAGCCAATCACCAAATAGTCATCTCAGAAATGGTAAAAACAAAACAAAACAAAAAACAGTTCAAAGGAACCCAGGAATAAAAGGGAGGCGAAATCTGATGTGCTCTTGTCACAAAGAACTTGCTGTGATGGCTAAACTTGGTTGTCAGCTGGATTGGATTTAGAACCAGCTTAAACAAGCCTCTGAGTGTGTCTGTGAGGGTATTTCCTGGAAGGATTAGCTGTGTGGGAGAGACCTTCTTTGAGAGGGTGCAGTACCATCTGATTTACTGCCCAACTGGCCAAAAGATCAACTGCCATAGACAAGCAAGTCAGTAGCAAAAATAAAAAAATAAATATTGGAATAAAACTTAGCACTCCCTTGACTTACGCTTTCCTTTTATTTTGGTGATTAATATAATACGAATAAGAAAAGTGGGAAAACAGGGCCGGGGAGACAGCGCAGTGGGTAAACATGCTTGATGTACAATATGTCAATCAAGTCCAATCCCTGGATCCCAAAGGGAAGGGGCGACCAGATACTGGATGGTATATGTGCACACATGTACATGGGGCAGGGCTAGGAAAAATCAATAAAACCAAACATTTTCAAACCTAGGGAAACATGATTTGACTACCACGCATTTCTTTTACAAACATAATCACAGCCCCCCTGAGTTGTGAAGGTGTAGGTTCTTATTTAGGAGCCCCATAATCCATTAGCAAATATGAACACAAGCCGTGCTTCTACTCACTGCTGATGAAAACAACAAAGCGAATGAATGAAGTGATGTCAAGAAAACCACGAAACCGGAAGGAACTCCCTCATGGGAGATTTCAGTTAATGTTCAAAAGACCAATACTGGGGTCAAAAGTTTTGCAAGACAGCCCCTAGCATCATGCAGGGCATAGAGCTTCCGCCTATGCAAAGGAGTATGTGAAGCTATGGGGCCAGTGTCTGGTTAGACCTCAGGGTCAAGGTCTGCATGTTGACAACCTAATTTAGAAAAATTGCTCCTGACAGGCCTGTAGGTCCACTGCAACTTCTCAGTGCCAAAGGAGTCAGTCCCCTTGTGACATTACGAGGGATAAAGATTAAGGCGTGGACACAGCATCACTGCAGGGCACAAGCGAGGTTCCCTGATGTCCTATTTACTGCAGTCTGCTTTTGAAACACAGACTTCGACTCCCTCTTTTCTTCCCAGTCTGGTGTTAGCAACAGGACAGTTGGGGATATAAGGCCTGGATCGAATCACATTGACATGAACTCAACACAAAACACATGTTCACTACTGATTTCGAACTTTGTGTTTCTCAAAAGAAATTCAAGACAACCTATTTTCTTAATCAATTAACTAGGCCTTTCGTCAATACTTAAAAAAGCCTTTTCTACCCTTAAGGAAAATGTTGCCTGTTCACCCACTTCACCCCCCAGTTCTAAAGAATGTCATTTTTCCTTGCTGACACTTTTGATAACTTAAAGAACACAGTTTTTTTTTCTTGTAATACATTTTAATTTGCTACAATCAAGTGATTTATAAAAATAAAAGTTGGTAACAGTTGCTTCTAGAAGTTATTTCAAAACTATTTGGCTTTAATCACTATTTCAGTTTAGCCTATTATTTCTCAGACCTCAGAAATCATGAGCCCTACCCTTACATCAACACAATTATGTTGAATTTAAGAAATATTTTCTTGGTCAGCAGACAGATGCTTAGCAAAGTGCCATTTCCCTGTTCACTTGCTATTGATGCTAAGAAGACAAGGAAAACTAAGGGGCAAGAGCAGGGAAAGGAATCCTTCACCCTGGGACATTGTTTACCCTCATTACTGACTGAGACTCCAGAAATTTGAACACAACAGAGAAAGCCAAAATTCTAAACAGAGATAATGTGTGTTTTCCTAAAAACATCTCAGTGAAACAAACTACAAAAAAACCCAAACACGACCACCAAAACAAAAAGCAAACAAACAAATAAAAACAACAACCATTCAAACACGTGAAATATGCTTATCTAGGGCCAGAGTGCTTGTCTCCTTGAATTTTACCACGGACATACTGTACCCTCATCCCTAATTCTAAACAATGCACCTTTTAATTCCATTGACAAGAGAGATTTGTGTAAAAGAGTAGATCCATTCCGATTTTTTTAATTTAATTTGTAAACTGTCCCAATATTTTAAACTCTGCTTGCTTAGCCTTGTTGTGAATTACATTCTTATGTTGATGAATCTCTCTCGCGCGCTCTCTCTCTCTCTCTCTCTCTCTCTCTCTCTCTCTCTCTCTCTCTCTCTCACACACACACACACACACACACACACACACACACACACACACACACGCATGCAGGCACCCGCATGCACACACGTGTATGTCCTGGAGCAATCTGCATCTACTTCTTGCACACTGTCTTTTATGACTGTCTAAATACTTTGAAAGCTCCCCAGCTTGTATCCATTCTGCCTCTTTCCAAATTCTTGTCTGTAACAGCAGAGGACCCAGGCTTCCCTGGGCTGCTGGTGGCTGGGTTGGGTCTTCTGTGTCTGCTGCTGCTGCTGCTGACAATGCCACAGGTGAGAGAGGCTTTGACTCAAATCATTGCTCCGTTTGCTGGGGTGCTTTCTCCCCTCCGATTCACATTGGAAGTAATATTTCCTGTGATATTGTATTTTCTGCCACATTAAATTCCCTAGCCCTTGATCCGCAAACAAATAAACAAGTGGGATTTCTAAAGGAAACAACTGGTGACTTCTAGGAAAGGACACACTGCTCCTCTACCTGGCTATTATTTTCAAACACATTGTTCTCAGTCATCAAGCTCTTCTGCCTCCTTTCCAAATCTTAGTTACATACATTGTAAAGAAGTTCTTTCTGTTACTATGTGAGCAGGCACTGAGAAAAGTAATTACCATCCTCATTATTGCCTTAAATAATACCAAAAATTAAAAGTATTAAGACCCAGACTCAACTGAAATGCTTAACAAACCTAAGCTACTTTTCTATTGTATGTCTTCAAGAAAGGCTATTATCCATGCTTTACAAAGGGAAGCTAGGAGCCTAAGAGATGAGCTGACGGCTGCTGAATAAGTCAATGGCACATCTGTAGGAGATCACAGGGATGCTAGGTCCCTGCCTGGATCTGCAATTAGAAGCCCAAGTTCTTAAGAATGGCTCACAGCAAAGTCTGAATGGTATACATTTTACTCAAGGCTCTTTAAAAACAATCACTTGAAACATGCATCTGAGATAGCTAGTCCTTAAGTTTGCTTTGTTGTCGTTAATGTTTTCTTTGTTTGTTTTTCCTGAAAGCAGGAATACCTGAAATATAAAGAAATACATGAAGAATAGCAGAAACACCAGAGTCATGGGACATCATTTAGATAATCATTATTAAAACGTCGTTGAGGGGTATGCTTTTTAAATTTGCCCTATGTTACTAATCTGAGCATATTCATGAGTTAAGATTTGTAAACTAGTTTTACAGATGTATCAGAATCAAAGACACAACTTGAAGACGACAGTGACAACAGTAAACGTTTGGGTAAAAGGGAATTCAGAATCAGAAAAAAAAAAAAAAAACTGAAGGCTTTGACCATTGAGGAAAGGAGTTTTGAATCTAGTTAATGACGCTTTTGCTCTCAGATTTGAAGACCTCTAACCCTGAGGGCAGCTTTCCACTTAATGTTAAGATGCTGGAAACAGGAGGACAGCAAAGGGTGCCCTCGCTGGGGCCCAGGGTTCCTCCACGGGCTACCAGTCATGGCTTCAGGTTCTGTGGGGCCTGCTGCTTAGATAGTTGAGGTAGTAACCTCTGGGTCATGGACAAAAAATTAAATAAGAAAGTGAGACATTATTTAAAATAAGAAAAAAAAAGACCTAAATCTTAAGCAGCTAGAAAAAAAGACATGTTTATTTTGGGGTATAAATTATAACACAAAATAAAAATTTTAAATGCCATTATAGCCACAAACATCCAGAATGTCAGAAAAACTACAATGTAGTAGGTAGACTTTTAGAGTCCTCTTCTTGCTTCACCCCTTTTGGTGGTTGCTTTCAGTGAAGATTTAGTTATTGCTTTGCACAGAGACAAGAGACAGGGCATTTGGTGATCTGGACAAGCAGGTCATTCTCTAATGACAGAGTCATGAGAAGGAAAGTCTAGAGGATCCGAGAGGACAGTCTATAGGATCAGAGATAAACAAGACAGAACAAGTGGGCTCAGGAGGTTTTGCACAAGTTATGATTTGCACCAAGCAAGCTTAATAAGAAGTACAGCATCTTACATACTATTTCCAGGGAGGAAACAGAACAGAGTCATCAGAAACTATCATACAATGTGATAAAGTCATCAGGAAGCTAATAAATCAATGTTGTACAAAGGGAACATAAGTTATCTCCGAGCATTACAGGTGAGCACACAGTGGCCTTGGGACTGAAAGCCCCATATGGTGGAAAGAGTTGGGCTTTCAAGATCTGAAGCTGCAGCTCTCATAGACTCCAACCCCAGGCCACTACTAGCTCTGCCAGGCATATTCTTGATTTTAGAGAAGGAACCATGTTCCCTCTACATACATCACAGCCTCAGGGAACACCTTGTATCACCCCAGTTCTCAACAATTCAGTCCTTCCTCCAGCACTATTGCTACAAATTTACGTATGTTATGTCAGGAACCAAACTTGAACACATTTAGCTAAACAATCGCACTGACTTTGGTTAGTGATTCATGAGTCAATCAGTATCTTTTCTATGATAGAGAAGGCTCTTTTCAGAAGGCAGAACAGTAGCTTTTGTAAGGAGGTTTGAACAGGAATAAAGAAATCACAGAGTACAAAAAAGGGAATTGGTTAACATCAGGTTACCCCAAATTTTCTTCTTCCTAGTGACTAAGCAAGGGAATGTCTGTCTTTTAATTACTTTTTAAATTTTGAGACTATAATAGCATTTCTCCCTCCCTTTCCTCCTTCCAAATGCTCCCATATACCCATCTTGCTCTCTTTCAAGTTTGTGGCCTCTATTTTCATTAATTCTTGTTACACACACACACACACACACACACACACACACGCACACACACACAAATACAATCTGCTTAGAATGTATAATGTCACTTGTATGTATGTGTTTCAGGGCTGACCATTTGGTATTAGATAGCCAGTTGGTGTGTTCTTCACTGGGGAAGAATATTCCTTCCACTCTCAACATTGCTTAGTGACTATAATATTTTGTGTCTGGTTGAGGCCTCATTAGCTTGTCCCATCCACTTTGGAATGTCTGTTGCTCCTATTCAGCTCATGTTTAAACAGTCATGTTGATGAGAATCATGGATGTAACTTCTGACATTCCTAGGAGACACAGTTGCACAGCAAAGTCCATGTTCCTTTGGCTCTTACATTCTTTCTGCCTCAACCTTTCCAAAATGATCCCTGAGCTTTAGGTTCAGGACCTGAGGTGTAGATCTTATCAGTTGGGACTGGGTTCCACAACTGCATTTTGATTGATTGTGGTTTTCTAAAATGATTGCTGCAAAAAGAAATTTCCTTTATGAGGGGTGAGGACAATACTTAACTATGGGTTCTTATCATTTCAGCTCAGATAGAAGAGGTCACTACATATTGGCTGCTGTGAATCACTTATGTTTTGGGACACTGGTCCATTTTCATGTTCAGTTTGATTATATGGTTGGCCTGTCACTGAATTTCATCTAGATTGTTGACCCTATTATAGAATCTTAGCACAAAAAAACTCCAAAAGTCAAAACAAATAAACAAACAAAAACCTACAAATCAGACAACATAGTATATTCATGAAATGCTAACATTAAGAAGATAAAACAGGAGGCTATGAAGTTCAAGGCCAGCCTGGACTACACAGCAAAACCCTGTTGCACAGAGCCAAAATGGAGAAATAGATGCATAAATAAATAAAAGACTTTCTGTAGATTTAACTTATTAGTTGTTAATAGTTTCTAAAAGCACTTTTTAGCAATGATGTTATACTAGCATGACATATATTTAGGATTTTTGTCAACTTTAAAAAAGACTCAAAGCTATGTGTACTGGAGTAGCCTTGAATTCACAGAGATCCATAGTTTTTACAGAAAACTTTAAAGTATCTTAAACTTCACATGCACACACACATGCACAAACATATAATAGTCAAGATAATCTTAAACAATAAAAGAACTGCTGGAGATATCACCCACCTTAAATTTAAGTTAGATACATAGCCATTGTCTTAGTTTGTCTTCTATTACTATGATAAAACTCCATGCCCAAAAGCAACTTGGGGAGGAAAGGGTTTGTTTTACCTTATTCTATCATCCAAAGAAATCAAGACAGAAACTCAAAGCAAAAACCTAGAATCTGGAACTGAAGCAGAGGCTGTGGAGGAGCACTTCCTTACTGATGTGGTCCCCATGGCTTACTCCAGCCTAATTTCTTTTCTTTTCTTCTTTTTTTTTATAGATTTGTTTCTTTCATACAATATATTCTGATTATAATTTCACTCTCTCCTACTTATCCCAGTACCTCCCCACCTACTGTCCTGTTTGGATCCATATCCTATCTCTCATTACAAAACAAACAGACATCTAAGGAATAATAATACAATGCAATACAATACAGTACAATACAATACATTTAGATAAAACAAAAACAAATCAGGATAGGATGAAACAAACAGGAAAAAAAAAGAGCTGAAGAAAAAGCACAAGAAACACATATAGAGGCAGAGACACATTTGAATACACAGGATTCCCATAGAAAACACAAATCTAGAAGCCATAATACATATGCAAAGTAATTGTAAGGTAAAGAGAGAGAGAGAGAGAGAGAGAGAGAGAGAGAGAGAGAGAGAGAGAGAGAGAGAGAGAGAGAGGAAGCAGGCAAGCAGAGAGATCACATCTCATCCACACACAGAAAGCAGAGAGGTCACATCGTATCTGCCTACAAGAAGCAAAGAAAGGTGAGCAGAAGTGAGGCCAGGATATGAGACCTCAAAGCTTGGTACCAGTGACTACCTCCAACAAGGCTGTACTTCCTAAAGATTCCATAACCTTCCCAGATAGCACCACCAACTGGAGACCAAGTGTTCAATTACACGATCCTATGGGGGACATTTCTAATTCAAACCACAGTAGCCAAATTATTTCATTTTAGTTTTTGCAATGACAAAATTGAATCTAGGGTCCTATGCTAGGCAAGCTCTCCTCCATCACCAAGCTGCAGCACAACTAATTTTGGACAAAGATGCCAAAAACCCAGATTGAGTGGGGAAAAAAAAGACAATCTCTTCAGAAAATGGTACCTGGGATACTGTATGCCAACATGTAGAAGAACAAAACCAGATCCATATCCCTCACTCTGTAGAAAAATCAATTCAAAATTGATGGAAGCTCTTACTTCAAGAACTGAAACTTTCAAACTGCTCTAGGAAAACCTGGATAGGGGAGGATCTTCAAGACATAGGCATAGGCAAAAAAGGTTCTGATGTAGAACTGGATAGCTAAGAAGATGAAACCAACTGTTGACAAATGGGGTTTCATGAAACTAAGGAGGCTTCTGTAAAGCAAAGGAAGCAGTTGGGTGGAGAGGCAGTCTCCAGAATGGGAGAGAAATTGATGCTAGCTATGCAATTGATCAACATCTAAATATAAAAAGGGGTCAAAGACTAAATTCTAAGAAATCAAATAATCTAATAAATAAAATGGTTGAGAAAATGAACACAGAATGTTTAAAAGCTGAACTGTGGATGCTAAAAGCCACTAGGGAAATAAAAACTGAAGCAATATTGAGATTTCATACCATGCTAGTCAGTGTGACTACCATCAAGAAAATAAATATGGAGGGAATAGGAGGTTGGGAAGGAGAGGAAAATACGATTAGGCTGGGAAAATAATTAATTAGTTAATAAAAATTTTTAAAAGAAAATAAATAGCAAGTTCTGATGAGAATGTGGGGAAAGAAATGTGGTAGGGGAAACAACTTCATCAAGCAGAATGGAAATCAGGGAGGTTCTTTCAAAGGCTAGAAACAGAACTACTATATTATACAGCTATAGCATTCTTAAGTATAAAAACAGAACACTTCTCTGTAAGAATATCACAAAATTATAGCACACATCTATTTTTATTGTAATGCTATTCACAATAGTCAAATTATACAATAATTCTAAGCATCCATCAGATGTAACTGAAAGTTTTCCTGTGTCCTGCCTGGCCTGTGGTCGGGACAAATCTTTCTCACTCGCAGGTCCTGCAGCCGTTCTGACCCAAGTAAACACACACAGGCTTATATTAATTAAAACTGTTTGGCCATTAGCTCAGGCTTACTACTGACTAGCTCTTACACTTAAACTTAGCCCTTTTCTGTTAATCTATATGTTGCCACGTGTTCTGTGGCTTTACCTGTGTGCCATTAAATGCTGCTCCCTGGACGGTGGGCTGGTGTCTCCTGACTCAGCCTTCCTCTTCCCAGAATTCCCCTTGTTTGCTTATCCTGCCTATACTTCCTGCCTGGCTACTGGCCAATCAGCATTTTATTAAACCAGTGTACCAAAGCATTATACCACAGCAATCAATAGATAAATTGATAAAGAAAATGTGGTATGTAGACATAAAGGTGTTTTAGTGATCCACAAAGAAAAGAAATCTATTATTTGTAGGAAAGTGGCTGCAACTGGAAATCATATACTAAAAGAAATATATTAAAAAACAAATTACATGAACTTTTAATCATTATTGCATTCTAGATTTTATATAGATGCACAAAATCTTATGACATGAAAGGTAGCAATGACAATAGAAGTAAGAATATCTGGGAGATGGGGGATGGAGAGAAACAAGAGGACAAGAATGGTCAAAGCAAATGATACAGCTGTATATCTTTATTATTCCCGTCACTGTGTTCTAAATACATGTAATCAAACTTTGCATTAAAAAAGAAAGATGATGCAAAGCTACAGAGGGTAACTGTAATTTTTAAGACACCATGTTCAGTTCAATCACTAGGTATCCAACATGTTAACATGGAAAGGCAAGTAACACTCACACCCCCACCCAAGAAAATCATATGAACATTTTTGGTTTCTTTGCTAGAACCATGTGAATTAAGGAATATTGTTTTCCCTGCCTCTTTTTTTTTTTTTTTTTTTTTTTTTTTTTTTTTTTTAACAAAGAGAGAATGAGAATCAGGTCTTTGAGTTTACTTGGTGATAAATGACAGACAAATTCTAGTACTGAAAGTAATGCCATTTCTGTTTCCCAAGTCTGAACACTGAAGACTGATATGGCCTTTCCCCTATCCTATTGTATTAAATTCCCTTCAGGGACAAAACACCTCATTAATCAGATGCAACACCCATTAAAAACCCAGTCTTAGTCCTCTGAAGAATCATTCATCTTGGGATTTTTATCCCTGGCAGTCAAAGTATTTCTCTCAAGAATCCGAAATTTAGTTCAATTTTAAATCCTCATGATTTGATCTCTTCAAATTCCCAGGGCAATACATTCATGGTTTCTAACTGTCTACTGTGGCATTACATTCATCAAGCCTTACCACTGACAAAAGAGATGGAAATGGCATGGCTGTTGTGTGACAGACTTCCTGGCAATACACACCTCCTACACATCCACTCACCCCAGACTGGGAACCCACAGCATACACAAGTACAGATACCGCCAAAGTCAAAATTGGTAAACCCCAGAGTTATATTGGGGTGACTTACAGGAATATGGGTGGGGGGGGTTACTTACAGGAGCAGAAATTACCCAAAGAAAGTCGCATGACCAGCACCAACTCAGCCTGAGTGACAGCTCACAAAAGCTGGGAACTTGGGAGTACACTGCACAGAGTTCAGGCAGCTCAGCAAGTTGGAGAGTGTCCTTTCCATGTGGTTTAACTGGCCGGAGCCTCTTCTAGGCAGCCCTGCTGGTGTTTGCCTCTTCCAGGCTGTTCAGCTGGTTTCTCCTTTGCAGCTTTGCCCATCTGAGAGTGGCTCAATGCGATTTGCTGGTTATGTACTCTTGGAGAGAGAGGTACCTAAAGAATCTGGTCAGTTTCAGCTGAAGCTATTTTTCGTTGTTTATTTCCTGTTATGATGTGTCCCCGGAGTGTTTACACCTCATCCTAGAACATCCTGTTGTTTCACCTCCTTGTAAACATTCTATTGTTTCACTTTTCTTTTATAGTCCATGTCTCAAGACCTTTCCCTCCAAGATGGAAAGTTTTAATCATGGAAGAAACTGTTGCATAGCAACGGTCCATCAAAGACTTTGAGGAATGTAAAAGTGACAATAAGTATGTACTCCGAAAGCATTTAATTATTTTATGTATCACAATTAGTCACACATGATAAGTAATCTAGTTAGATAAAAAGAAATTGAGAAATTTGCACACAGTGCAGCTATGATGCTGCAGTACAAACTAAAGTTTCTTCTTTAAACCATCATTCTTCAAAACTTCTACTCTTATAGAAGGCCATACACTTGAGATGGAGTGAGGGGGAAACATGAAGGGGGTTGGAGAGAAGACAGAGAAGGGAGAGTGATGTAATTGCATTTTAATTAGAAATTTTTTAATAAGAAAAATTTGCTCTTAAAGAAAACCTGCTCATGGACAGCTGGACACTAATGGCAGTACAACAAGTTGGAGAATGTCAGGTTCAGCACTTGGTCCTGCCTGGGCTGCATAGAGAGTTCCAGACAGTCAGGGTTAAAGAGACCCTATGTCAAACTAAAGAGCAAGCAACAAACAGACAGACCAACCTAAACAAACAACAAGAAAAAGGCTTGCTCATTTTCTTTTCTTTTTCTTTCTTTCTTTTTTTCTTTTAAGGTTCACAGTAGGTCAAGTTTAAACTATGAAACTGCCAATGAGGCAAACTGAGTTTATGCAAAGTAACTAAGGAAAGTCTCTGAATCATATTTGGTGCTGCAGCAGGGCATCGTTAACTTTGCTCCCAGTCTTAAAGAAGAAAAGTTTATTGTTTTTTTTTTTTCCTCCACATTACAAATTTGACCTTCTGTTCTTGTTAGGGTCCTGGAGAAGTCCCCAAAAGACCATCATCCACATATGCAATCAACAAGAGCATTTATTATTCCAGCATGCTGGGGCCGACCATTCTACACAAAGGCAAAATGGTGATGACCCTAGAGAAGCTCATAGGCTCCTTCTAAGCACATCCAAGGGGAGTTCCTAGCAGGTAGGTCATTTCAGATATGATTGGCTTATGCGAGTGGCAATTATATCAGTATGTTCTAATTGGCTTGGGCTAGCAAGGGTTGGTTAAGGTTACAGTTTTTCCATTTTGGGGCAAGTCTGGACAAGTTCCAGGCTTTGTCCCTATTTGGTTATTACCTTGAACTGCTGTGATTCAGGCCTGGTACTGCACATACCAGGCCTCCTCGTCCCTGCTGTTGGGGGTATTGGAAATTAACTTTCCTTTGTTCGTAGCTTTCTCAGAAACTGCCTGCTTAGTTCCAAGAAACAGGGACAGAGACCTAGTTCTTAATTGAGTTATTAGGACAGGCTATCATGATATTTGCCTGGCCCTCTTATGCAGACTGTGTGATAGGGCAAGACAGTACAGA
Source organism: Peromyscus eremicus (assembly GCF_949786415.1). Taxonomy (NCBI): domain Eukaryota; kingdom Metazoa; phylum Chordata; class Mammalia; order Rodentia; family Cricetidae; genus Peromyscus; species Peromyscus eremicus. Next base: position 79,307,713 of record NC_081418.1, on the reverse strand, counting down.
GGTTACCCCTTCATGTATTCTTGCTGAGATCATTTTAGGTTTAACTAGAATTTGTTGGAGAATCTTGGGGGAAATTACCCAATATCAGGAACCCAAGGTCAAGATATTCCAGATAATTTATCTTGGCTTCTATTAAACTGCCTGCTTGTGCAGACAAGCTAACAGCTTATCTTAGCTTCTGTTAATCTGCTTGCTTGTACAAACCTCCCCCTGTAACTGCTAAGTGAAATACAGGATGTGGTTTTTGCCTTCAAAAGTTTCTTCCTCTAAATACTATGAGCTACACTTCGTTCCTGAATAACTGAGTATGGTTCCAGCCGGCTGGAATTAAGACTTTCAATTGGGTATAGACTGTGTCTGAGTGGTCTTATCTGGGGGCTCTCTATAGCAACTATTAGAAATAAATTCATAGTGAATACCCCAGTAATAGAAAACACACTCTTAAAATACCCCCTTCAAATCCTATTATTCTACTTTGTATTTCTTTTTTTTTTTTAAGTTTTTTTTTAAATGTATATTTGGGTTTTCCCTGCATGTATGTCTATGTGAGGAAGCTGCATCTCCTAGAAAAGGAGTTACAGACAGTTATGAACTGCCATGTGGGTGCTGGGAATTGAACCCAGGTTCTTTGGAAGAGCAGCCAGAATGGCCAGTGCTCTTAACCACTGAGCCATCTCTCCAGCCCCCTACTTTGTATTTCTAACTCACTTTCCACCACATAATATTTCTCCCCCACCTATATCCCTAGTCCCAGCTGATAAGCTTCCACCATCCTGGGACTTCTTTTGTGTATACTACACTTGAAGCAGAATAGAGAAGAAAACACAATGAAACACATCTTTTGCAAATTGGAAAGCACCATGAAACTTGAGACGGGCAGCAGAGACCTTTGGCACAACTAGTGCAGCAGTTGACTTAATGGTTACTTATTTGGGGCACATTCCTTCTGTGAAGTACCAAAGGCTAGCTTGCAGGACTTTGTGTACTAGAGATACACGCAAATTTTGTCTGGAGGACAAGGTACCCCCAAAGTTAGTCATCCTGTACAAGATATTAAACAGTTTAATATCTCATTGATTAATTTAGCTTTACATTTCTTTTTAAAAATAAAGAAATTATATATACATATATAAATAGATGTAACACATATATTTCATAAGTATTTGTTTGAACTCATCATAATATCAGTTTCTCACATCTTAATAAGCTAAATACTTGACTGTGTTCATTTTATATTTGCCTATAGTCAAAATTAAGCTATTTGATAAATATATTTAATATATCCTAAATTGTAAGTTTGTGATAATAACCACAGACAATAACAAGCTATTAGTACATAATTTTAACATTCCAAAATAATCAGTTTTAGGGCTACAAGGCACCAGGAATTTCCTGTTTCTCTTTCCCTAATCTCAGCTGATGTTCTTTTCCTTGTTACCAAAATGGATTATTTAAGATATTTTGTTACATTATTTATTTATTGTGTGTGTGTGTCCTATTATTTTGCCATGACTGTTTATAAGTTCCAAGAGTTTTCTGGAGTTATTAGGGTGTTTTAAGTATCATGTAATTTCAAATGGGTTTATTTTAACATCTTCCTTTCCTATTTGTATTCCTTTCATGTCTTTCTGCTCTCTTAGCCAAATGTTCAATATCAAATTAGAGGGGTGAGAGTGGGCACCCTTGCCTCATTCCTTATATTACAGAAATTGTTTTTAGTTTTTTTCTCATTGAAAGTTCTTTCCTGTGCCAATGAGTTCAAACTTATTTCTTTCTCCTTTATCATACTCATGGTATCAGGTCCTACACTGAGATCTTTGATCCAGTTGGAGTTGGGTTTTATGCAAGGTTAGAGATAAGGATTATGTTTCATTCTTCTACATGTTTGTCTTAGTTTGGGTTTTTATTATTGCTGCGAAGAGACACCATGACCACGGCAACTCTTATAAAGAAAACATTTAATTGAGGTGGCTTGCTTACAGTTTCGGAGGTTCAGCCAGTTATCATCATGGCAGGGATCATGCCTATATGCAGGCAGAGATATTGTTGGAGCTGAGAGTCCCACATCTTACAGGAACAGGAAGCAACTAACACAGTGGGTGGTGTCCTGAATATATGAAACCTCAAAGCCCACCCCCATAGTGATATACTTCCTCCAGAAGGTGTACCCCAGATTAAAGGTGTGCCCTCCATTAAAGGAGTGTGTCATCTAGCCTTCTCCAACAAGAGGACACTTTCTCCAACAAGGCTACACCTCCTAATGGTGCCACTCCCTGAGTTTACGGGGGTCAAATACATTCAAACTACCACAATGTTGCTATTCAATTTGTCCAGCACCATTTGTGAAAGATGTTGTCTTTTTTTTCCCCCCAAAGTGTACTGTTGGCATCTTTGTCAAGAAATAGGTAGATATACGAGTGTGGAGTTATATATGGGTCACAGTTCTATTCTATTGATCAATGTGTTTTTGTACCAGTACCATGCTGTTATTACTATAGGTCTGTAATACGATTTAAAAGATGGAATGGTGATACTTGCAGCATATCTTTTATTGTTCACATTGTTATTGGCTACCTTAGGTCTCTTTTATTTCCAAATGAAATGTAAGAACATTTTTTTTCAATTTCTGTGAAGAATTGCACTAGTTGCATTGAATCTGTACAACGACTTTGCTTGGTGGGATGGACATTTTCATGACTGTCCTACTAATCCACGAACATGGGAGTTTTTTCCATCTTCTCATGTATTCTTTGATTTGCTCTTAGATTAGCTTACATTTTTCACTGTGCCAGTCTTCTACTTTCCTGGTTTGATTCATTCCAAGTTGTTTGTTTGTTTGTTTGGGGCTATTGTGAACAAAATTGTTTCCTGATTTCACTCTCAGTGTGTGTGTTGTTTTTGTATAGGAAAGCTGCTAATTTTTGTGTTGCTGCTAGGTTGATGAATCTATTCATCAGTTCTGGTGCGGTCATTAGGTTTTCTATGTAAAGAATCATCTCATTTACAAGTGAGGATGTTTTGGTTTCCTTCCTATTTGTATCTCCTGATTCATTTGTCTGATTGTTCTAGGTAAGACTTCAAGTTCTATATTGGACAAGAATGAAGAGAGTGGATGTGTTTATTTTGTTCCTGACCTTAGCGGAACATTTCTGCTTTGCTTTGTTTTGTTCTTGTTTTTTTCCGCTTAGCATGATGTTGGCTGTGAATTTGGGGTGTGATGTCTTTATCAAGTTAAGATGTGTTTTCTAGGTTCTGTAGTACTTTTATCATGGAGGGAATTTTGTCAAAGTCCTTTTCTGTATCTGATAAGATGAATGGGTGGTTTCTGTCCTTGAGTATATTTATGCTAATAAATATTTAACATTTTTTTGTCTTTTTTTTTGCGTGTGTGTGTGTGTGTGTGTGTGTGTGTGTGTCTGTCTGTCTGTCTGTAAAAAGTTGAATGGGGGAGTTGAATATCTATTCTATTGACTAGTCTGATGTTGAATGCTCAATTCCACTCCACTGAGTGATGAAAAAGAAATTTATTTCAGTAATATTATCAAACTGCATGCATATGAAATACACTAAGAATTGATATATCCCACTAATATACCACCAATGACCATAAAATGGGGAAAAATATAGAATACACCATGAAATCATAATTTAGTTACAAGAAATATAGAAATACTAAATGAGTGGAAAATTGGAGGTAGAATGGAAAAGAGAAAATGGAGGGAAGCAAGGATAAATAAATGAAAAGAAAAAGAAGAATGGAAAAGAATTTTATAGGGAAGCAGAGTGGACTAAGAGATTAGAATGGATGAAAAAGAAAACAAAGATTTCTCAATAATAATAAATCACAAAACTGAAAAATATGAAAAAGGGAATAGAAAATAAAAGCATGTATTTAAGAAAAATCAAACCAAACCAAACCAAATAATCCATTATAATAAAAATTGAAATATTACTAATAAATAACAGGAAAAAAGAATGCCCAATAATGAACAATATGTAAACAAAATTATATGACTGGAAATAAGAAATAAAACATAAATTAAAAAATAGAGTAAAGTTAAAATACTGTAATACGGTCAAAAGTGCAACAAAAAAGAAAAATGCAAGGACAAAAGAAAAAAGATGAAATGATGGGGCAACTTCTTTCTGTGTCTTCAAAAGCTGAGATTGGCACTTCTAAACACGGCACAGGAAAGGCTGCAGAGCTGTCTTTCCTACGACTAATGCTGTTGTGTCTGGATTGGACACAGGTCCGATGTGCACTAAAATTATCTTGGCCTTTCTTGATTTTCTTTCTCGTATACTGAGGTCCTGTCCTGGACACACTCAGTTTTGCAATCTGTGGACTGGGCAATTCCTCTCACTTTAAGCAACTTCAGCTTATAGGGACGACTGTGTTCTAGCTATGATTTATAGAGCTCATTTCCACACATTACCTTTCAACTCCTCTGAACTTTTCAGAGATCCTATCACTACCTTTGGGAATTTCTGGGACTCTTTCTCTCTTGGGAATAAAAACTATTGATGATGATGATGATGATGATGATGATGACAACGACGATGACGAGGATGAGGACGGCAGTTCTTCACCCAGTCGTGCAGAGGCAGCATATAGCTTGCCAGATTTCAGAAATACTCTATTTTCACATGAAGTAATATTTGAAAGGCTACCATGACTAAATGCCAGTCACTCGTGGGCAAATCTAGTCCTTTGGAAATGATGGCTTCTTGTATTCATATTTAAAACAAATGCTAGATTTTCACATGGGCAACAGAATGGTAGCCACTTATGAGAGAGACACAAGAATGGAATGCTGTTTTGGCTTTTATGCAGAATACAAAACTGTTCTGACAATGCTAGAACAAAAACTTCAGCCATTTATTTTTTTTAAGTTGTAACAATCAATGCACCCTGGAAGGTCAAGTTTCTTTTTATGGTAGTCCACACGAAGTTGACAATTTATCTCAAAGGGCTCAAAGCTGAAGGTTTGATAAATCATGGCAAAAGCCCAGGGTCATGTATACTTTGCTAGACAAGAGAAGGTTTGCCTCCATAGAAACCATGAGGGCATTATGCAGGAGGAAAGGAAGTGAGAAGAGCAGATGGTTTTAACAAAAGGCTATAGGGACCGATGGCCCTGTGATTGACATTTAAGGCCCCACCAAATATAAAAGCTTTCTCATCTCTCCCACTCCTCTGAGACACCCCTTTAGTAGTCTCCTTTTCTTCTTAGTTGGCATTATGGAGCATTCCTTTTAAACAAGTTTAACTTCTACATGTTTTAAAAGGAAAATATAGTGTGAGTTTCCCTGGTCCTCTGGATTTCCCAAGTCAGTGTTACCCTGATCCACTCATTTCTACTTATGATCTATTAGAAACTTGTTGTGGGCTCTTATATGAGTTTGTGTTTTAGCCTGCTCATTTATTCCCCACTCAATACATAATGCTACCACCAACCTCTTACCCATGTGTGTGTGAAATGAGATTTAATGTGTATGTGTGGGAGAGAGAGAGAGAGACAGAGACAGAGACAGAGACAGAGAGACAGAGAGAGGCAGAATGTTCAGCAGCATCTCCCCACACTCACTACAACTAGGACAGCACACAGTGTACAGCAGAACCCCACACCTAGGAGGTCCTCACAATCAAATATGTTTAGAGCTTTTGCATAGTTACTCATTATTTTAATTATCTTCCTATAGCTAAACCCTGTTTTGTCATCTATCGAGAATGATCATCTTTTTTTTTTCTTTTCTATTTTGCAAGTTGGGACCAAGGTTAATTCAGAAAATATGATGCTTGTTAGATGACTTTAATGTGCCTTTTCTGCATTTTTAAGCTGATTTTTAATGATTTATTTATTTTTAAAGATAAAAAATATTACTATGTATTACTATGTGTATGCTCATGAGTATATGTATATGCCCACATGCCTGCAGGTGCCCTTGGAGGCCAGAAGAAGGTGTCAGATCTCCTGACACTGGAACCACAAAGGATTGTGGGCCATTTGACATAAATGTTAGAAATTGAACACTGACTCTCAGGAAGAGAAGAAAGTGTTTGGGACCACTGAGACATTCCTCCAGCTCCCATTTTATTCTTATTATGTGGATATGGATATACATGTGCAAGTGCATCCAAGTGCTCATGGAGGTTGTATGAGGAACTCTGATCCCTGGAGATATAGGCAGTTGTAAGCTGGTTGGCGGGGGTCAAAGGCCAGTTCTCTGTAAGAAAAGCAAGCATTCTTAACTGCTGAGCCATCTCTCCAGTCCCTCTTTTAGCCATTTTAATTCATATTAGCAACAGGTATGTTATTCACAATTTTTATATTCAAAATTCTGTTAGATAGATAGATAGATAGATGATAGAGAGGTAGAGAGGTAGATAGATGGATGGATGGATGGATGGATGGATGATAGAGAGAGGTAGGTAGGTAGGTAGGTAGGTAGATAGATAGATAGATAGATAGATAGATAGATAGATAGATAGATAGATAGACAGACAGACAGACAGACAGACAGATAGATAGATAGATAGATAGATAGATAGATAGATAGATAGATAGATAGATTTGTAGGGCTGCAACATAGCTCATAAATAGAACACATATTTGGTATGCACAAAAATCTAGGTTTCATCCTAGTAGAGCAAGAAAAAATATATATAGAAAAAAATCTCTCTTCTGACCTTGTAGTTCAAGTAATTCCCTTTTGGAGATCAGTTTGTGTTAGTTTGTACATGTGCCTCTAATTTTTATGCTCATGTGTGTTCTCAGGTGTAGACATACAGGGCAACATCTGATAACTTACCTCTCTACTTTCTTCTTTTCACTAACAATGTATCTTAAAAACTTCCCATATCAATAAAAATAAGGGAACTGCTATGTTTCTCCCTCCACCATCCTTCTATCTGTCCCCTTTTCTTCCTTTCCTCTTTCTGCCTTCTTGGTGAGATTGTGTATGGTTTCATTCTGTGATTGAACATAATTTATCAGTGCTCTGTTGATGGACTCTAGGGAGGTTTATGCTTTTAAAAAATCATGATGAGCACTTCCACATTCTGTGCCATTTTCTGAGAGTTCAGGTAACTCAGTATTGTACATTTCCTGTAATGGGCTTGCTGACTTAAATGACAGGGGAGTTTATAATTTTAGTAAAGTCCAACAAATGCTTTCCATTGCAGCAACATTTTGTAGCCCACCAGCAATTTCTCAATGTTTTCATTTCCCTTTACAAACTCATGAATTTTACTAAAAACTGTATGTTACCACAGCATCATTTTAATGTTTCCTAGCTCTGTGAGTGAAACCCTATAATGCCTTTTCTTAAAAACTGAAATCAAGTTGATCTCATTTTTTTTTCTTTTTGGTTTTTCAAGACAGGGTTTCTCTGTATAACAGTCCTGGCAGTCCTGGAACTTGCTTTGTAGACCAGGTTGGCCTCGAACTCACAGGGATCCACCTGCCTCTGCCTTCCAAGTGCTGGGATTAAAGGCATGCGCCACCACCTCCCAGCCTTAAAATAATTTATTTAACTTTATTTTATACACATTGGTGTAAGGGTGTCAGATAACCTAGAACAGTAATTACAGACAGTTGTGAACTGCCATGTGGGTGATGGAAATTGAACCTGGATCCTCTGGAAGAACAGCCAGTGCTCTTGACCACTGAGCCATCTCTCCAGTCCCTGATCTCATTTTTTTATTAAGAAATTTTCTACTTACCCTACATACCACCCACAGATCCCACCTCCTCCTTTCTCCCACCCCCCAGCCTTCCCTCCCAAGCCACCCCCCCCATCCCCACATCCTCCAAATCAAGATCTCCCATGGGGAGTCAGCAGAGCCCAGCACACGAGCCAAGGCAGGTCCAAGGCCCTCTCCACTGCACCAAGGCTGCACAAGGTGCCACACCGCAGGCACCAGGCTCCCAAAAGCCTGCCCGTGCACCAGGGATGGATCCTGATCCCACCCTCTACCCCCCCAAACAGCTCGGGGTAAACAACTGTCTCCCATATCCAGAGGGCCTACTCTAGTCCCATGGTGGCTCCACAGCCACTAGTCCACAGTTCATGGGTCTCCACCAGTGTGGCCGGTCTTCTCTGCACGTCTTCCCATCATGATCTCCACGTCTCCGGCCCATAAAATTCCTCCTCTGTCCCATCTACTAGGTTCCCGGAGCTTAGCCTAGGGCCCAGCTGAGGATCCCTGATTCCACCTCCATCAGTCACTGGATGAAGGCTCTATGATGGCAGTTAGGGTATTCACTAGACCGGTTACTAGAGTAGACCAGTCCAGGCACCCCCTCGATCACTGCCAGCAGTCCAAGGTGGGGTCATCCCTGTGGATTCCTGAGAGCTCGCCTGGCACCCTGCCCCTTCCCACTCCCATGATGTCTTCATCTATCACAGTATCTCCTTCCCTGCTCTCCCACTCCGTCCCTACTCCAGCTCGACTCTCCCATTTCCCTAGGTTCTCACACCCCCAAATCTTGCCCTCTGCCACCCCCCCACCCCCACCCTACTCATGCAGATCTCATCTACTTCTACTTTGTTGGGCGATCCCTGTGTCCCTCCCAGGGTCTCTCCTTATCAGCTAGCTTCTCGGGAGCCGTGGGCTGCAGTCTGGCCATCCCTTGCCCTACATCTAGTTTCCACTTATGAGTGAGTACATACCATGTTTGTCCTTCTGAGTTTGGGTTACCTCACTCAGGATGATATTTTCTAGTTCCATCCATTTACCTGCAAATTTCATGATATCATTGTTTTTTACTGCTGAGTAGTAGTCTATTATGTATATGTGACACGTTTTCTTTATCCATTCTTCAGTTGAGAGGCATCTAGGTTGTTTCCAGGTTCTGGCTATTACAGATAATGCTGATATGAACATAGTTGAGCATGTGTCCTTGTGTTAAGATTGAACATTCCTTGGGTATATGCCCAAGAGTGGTATGGCTGGGTCTTGAGGTAGATCGATTCCCAATTTTCTGAGAAACCACCATACCGATTTCCAGAGTGGCTGTACAAGTTTGTATTCCCACCAGCAGTGGAGGAGTGTTTCCCTTGCTCCACATCCTCTCCAACATAAGCTGTCTTCAGTGTTTTTGATCTTAGCCATTCCTGACAGGTGTAGGATGGTCCTGATCTCCATTTTTATATGTTCTCTTTATACTACAGATTTTGGATTTTGAGTCAAGGAAATATCTTAGTAAAATTGGAAATTCACCAATAAATATATAGGAAATTCTGAAATTTCATATTTATATGTAAAATTCATTTAGAATTGATTGTATAGAATCAGACCCAAACTTCATTTCGGCAACTGTACCAATGCCATGACCATTGTTGCCTTGATAAAAGGTGATACCTTTGATATCCTAGCCACCTGTATTCATTTGAGTCTATTTCTAATTTTTTGTTTGGCATTTTTTTCAGTAATCAATCCATCTGTTTCTTTCTTAGTATTAGGCTGTTTTATTTATGAAAGTACTGTATTTTGTTTCATCATTGTTGACTTTAGTGGTGGAGGTGTAACTCAGAGACATATACATGCTTGGTACATTCTGTAGCTTTACACCTTGTTATAATAACTAATGGGGTTACTCATGTTTTTCAATTTTCCTAGTCACTTTTACTTTGTTTATTTCTGAATAATGACCTCAGGATTAAAATAGAATAAGTCTCAAAATAATAAAGTATATAGCTCTGAAAATTTTTAAAGTAATTTTATTTTGTATTACATAAATTTATAAATTAAGCATGAAATAATATCAGATGTTGAAATTTTTCCTACAAGGAACATGACTTTTTTTATTTATTTGGAGTTGTCCAATCTTCTTCAGGAGTCATCTGAAGTTTTCCTCCTAAAATACTGATGTAGCCTTTTACTCCACTTGCTTCTGGGTAGCACATTGTTGCAGATATTACAGGCATCAGTTATATATTTAGAGATATATCTTAACATTCTGATGCAGAAGGAGAAAAACAGTTCTTTTCACCCCATAAACTCGTCAACTGAAGTTCTGTAAACAGGTTAACAAGAGGAGAGTGTAAGTTTATTCAGTTTTCTGTGACATTAGCCCATTCCTGAGAAAATGACTAAATATTTTGTATACTAGATTTAGTGAAGGTTGGAAACTTGTAGGAAACAAGAGCTATGGGAACTTAGAAAACTCCTCAGAGGGCCCCCATCTTTGGAGATAATGATGCTCTTTCACTCTAGGGATAGAGATGTTAACTGTCACACGAAATATTTTCTCTCAGTTTCTCTCTGCCTCACCTCAACAGAAAAGTCTTAAAATATTCCTTAGCAGTCACAATCCATGGCTCCATGAAAAGAATTATATATATAGTATATGAGTATTTTTTCCTGCATGTATATATGTGAACAATGTATGTTTTATGCCAACAGAGGCCTGAAGACACTGTTGGATCCCCCTGGAACTCGAGTTACAGATGATTCTGAGACATCATGTGGGTGCTAGAAACCAAACTCAGATCCCTTGCAAAAGCAACAAGTATTCTCAACCACTGAGCCATCTCTCCAAGCCCTCTTGTGAAATTCTTATGATTCCTCCAGGCACGGTGCACAGCTCTTTCTATACCTACCATTTCTCAGAGTCTCTCCCCTTAAAACATTTTGTGTACCAAGTTAGCATATTTTGGGATGCCTTGTTTTTTGTTCCAAGACCAGTAAAATAGTTTTATTTTAAGTTGAAAGCTCAGGGACTTTTTGGTTTATAGCTGATGGTCTACAAGAAGGAACAAGTCAGCTCCTCCTTCTGTTTTGTATTGCTAATTGGTTTCTCTAGTTTATCTACATTGGCTAATAGCATCAGTATAACTGTAAGCAGTGCTGATGTTACAAAACATCCTTTCCACTAAATTTAGCAAATTTACTCTTTGTACAAATACCTTATCATGATACATGCAAAACATACTAAGGAAGGGCCCATCAATTTTTATTTAAAATTATTATACTATTGAAGCTCTCTTTTAAAACTCAAGACCGAACATTAAATAATTGTCTTTGAATACAGAAGTGATTTCTTGCAAGTTGTGTGATAAACTTATTAATGTATTTCATTGTCAAACCTTTTTTATAGTCTTGAGTGAAATGGTTTAGAATACAATGGTTGCATATTATTCTTTTCCTGGATCCGTGGATTCTGACTGCTAATGAATATTTTAAGTTTTTTTTTTCCAGTGATAGCAGTAGGCATAAAATACAATTTCATTTTTCTGTACTTTTGTGAGGTTTCAGGGAGTATTAGTATACTTATGTCTTTAAAACACATAAAAATATGCACATTAAAAGAAACAAGAGATTGAAGAGACAGCAACCCATGGGGCAGGAGAGGAGTGTTTGCCAGTTGTTTATCTGACAAGGGATTTGTATCTAGGCTATATAAAGATCTCAAAAGTTAACAACAAAAGAACAACTAATCTAAACAATAAACAGACCCTTTTCTAAAGAAATATGAAAGCCAAAAATATATGAAAAAATGCTCTCAACGTCTTTAGTCATTAAGGACATGTAAATCTAAATTGTAGTAAGACTACAGAAATGTGGTCATGGGGCCTACAATCCTCAGGAGACAAAGAAAGAGAGAGTTCAAGGCCAGTGTGGGCTCCACAGCACCACAGATGAAGCTCATTGTGTTGGCCTGGTTCATGCAGTGCCGTAGATTTGATCCACAGGACCAGAGCAAACAAGTGATGAAAGAAACAAAACATCTCCACTGAGATCCCATCTCACCCAAGTCAGAGTGGTTCTCTTCGGAGAAACAAGAATGCACACATGCTGCTGAGGATACATAGAAGAAGGAAACTGTGTCCACCTTGCTTGGAATGTAATGCAGTTCAACCACTGTGGAAATCATCATGGAGATTCCTTATAAAACTAAAAATAGATTTGCCATATGAATCAAAGTCAGACAATACAGACACATCCTGCACATCCATGATTCTTGCCCAGTTATCTTCCTATGTGAGAAAAGTTGACCAGAGCAGAGACTATCAGGGAAGGGGAGGTGCTGGGGGAAGGGAGGATGGATGTGAGAGAGGACAGGGGCAGTGAATACAATCACACTACATTTTCTGCGCATATGAAAAAGTCACGATGAAACCATTGTTCTGTGCTATTAAAGAGACTATTAAGAACAGAATAATAATCAAGCAGCTCTTTTTCTGTTCTGAAACATTCAAAACAACAATGAAATCACCTTTCCCATAAAGGCTTGATAGCATTTTTCTGAGAAATCATCAAGGATTAATGCTTTTTCAGCAGATAGGACAGATGGATTAAAATTTCATAACCTTCATGGAAGTGTTTTTAATGTTTTTTCATCATCTATGAGAAAATTGGTGATGAATTTTTAATATTTTCCTTCAAGGTATTTTCAGAAAAATCTGTGCTTCCAGTCCCATTTCAGTGTTCTTGTTAGCAGCCATTTCTGGTGGAGGGGAAAGGGAGGCAGGCTCAAGGGCTCTTCTTTCCACCTTTACAGTTAAGCAGAAAATCTAAAACACTTATGGGTCCCAGCTTTCCAGGAGAGGGATATGCAGCCTATATAGATGTATGGGGCTACATAGCTGTTGTTGGGGCTGTCTTGTGTGCAATGGATTTTGTTGTTGTTGTTGTAACTACCAATCTTTCTTGCCATTGTCAAATATCCCCAGAGGTGAAATTGCCCCTAGTGGACATCACTATGTTCTTAGGACAAGCTCGCTTGCTTTCTCTCTCTCTCTCTCTCTCTCTCTCTCTCTCTCTCTCTCTCTCTCTCTCTCTCTCTCTCTCTCTCCTTTTTTTTGTGGGATCCCTCTGGGTAACTATCTCTCTCTGGTCTCCAAGGTCAGAGTTTCTATTGCTGTGAAAATACACTGTGACAAATAGCAAGTTGGGGAGGAAAGAGTTTAGTTTACAATTTAATAGCCCACCATGAAGGGAAGTCAGAGCAGAAACTCAAGGTAGGAACTTGAAGGCAGAGGCTGAAGGAGCACTGTTCACTGGCTTTATCCCCATGATTTTCTCAGCTTGCTTCTTAAATGCAACTCAGGATCATCTTCCCTAGCCTGACACCACCCACGGTGGGCTGTGCCTTTCCATATCAATCATTAATGGAGAACATGCCCTACAGACATTCCCATAGGCCAATATAATAGAGACGTTTTATGAACATAATTTCCCTCTTCCCAGATATATCTGCATTTGTGGCAAGTTGAAAACACTAACCAGCTCAAGGGTCATATCTGAGTCAGAAGGAAATTTGCCTGCAACCCTTCCCCAGAGGCCTCCTGTTGGCCTCTTTCAAGAGACAGCACATCGGTTTCCAAGATGCCATGTGAGTGCTCAGAATTTATTTTGCTAGATCTTCTAAAATTTTGGAATCCCAGTTTTTTTCAGTTTTATAGAAAATGCAATGTGTTGGAATATTTATTTGTTTGCGTTTTTCACCTATTTTGTTTTATTTAGAGGAAATAGTAGACTGGGCATTATTTTATCTATACTCTTATTAAAACTGGAGTCCTGAACATGTCCTACAATGCTTACTTTTATAGAACAAAATCTTCTGTAATGGACACAGCAGATGGATATCCATTTGAAGCTCTATCTGGTGAGTCTCCCATATTCCTGACAGCCTTGCACAATGGCTTTGGATGCTGGCTTGAGGTCTTGAGGTCTTGGCTTTCAGAAATAATCATGCAGAAGGGAGACTGTCAGAGGCAGAACACCTGTGAGTCAAGGTGATCTCCCTGCTGTTGAGCACTCTCTGCTACAAGGACCAGAAGCACACTGGGGCCTGTCTTCATCCGAGAGCCTTGTTAGTGAGAAGATGCAGTGATGGATGCAGGGGTGTCACCACCATGTCTCTTGCTCAGTCAAGGAGTGTGCTTCAGAAGTCAGCAGTTCCACTGCAGTCTCCTGGTTCCAACTGTCATGGTAATCATGCAGGTAGACCTTCATTCAACCAGCCAACAGTGCAGTGTTGTTTGGAAGTGCCACTCTCTGGAATTTCTTAAGATTTGAAACAACCCAAATATTTTCTCTTTTCCATGGCTGGGCCAGGTCTGTTTATATTTTTTTCTTGAAAGTAGATTGTGTATCATCATCTTTTATCATAATTTCAAAGCAGTTATTGCTTTCATGTTGATGAAACTAAATGTTGATGTTGGCAAACTAAATTTGGTTTTCTGACCTACTTGAGAAAAAAATATCAGTGGAAATTGATCAAGATGTGGAATACACCTACAAACAACTATTTAAATGACTCCCATGATCTCATGGAAGAAAGACCTACTGGAGACAAGTTTCAGGCAGGCTGAGCAATTGTGGTGATGGACCATCAGGGTTAGAATGTGAAATGAAAGGATTTGATGGTGAGTTTGTTCTTTCTCATTTCTACAGAGATATAAAGACAGAAGTGGAAGGCTCAGAATTAATGTCCTTAATTCAGTTAAGGGCAGAGAGCCAGAGATCTGTTCTGAATGGCTGAAAAGGGAAAACTAACTCGAAGAACTGGAGATCTGCTAAAACCCAAATCAGACACAGAGATCAATTCCATATAGTCAGTTGAATTTATGATTTTTCTGACAAACAATAGTTTTACTAAGTGTTTAGATGTTCTCTGCTCTTAATGACCTCTTTTTTATGATGCCATTAGTTTAGTCGACCAGGACGATGGATAGCCTCTACCAGTTATCTTCCCATGGCTGTGACAAAATACTTGACCAACACAATTTGCAAGAAGAAAAATTGCTATTGGCTTATGACTTGATAGGTTTTCGCTGTGGTCATTTGGATGGGTTGTTTCAAGTCTGTGGCAAAGCTGTTCATTATGGCAGGAGTACAGGAAAGCTGCTCACTTGGCAGTGGCCAGGAAACAAGGAAAATGAGGACAAGGGGCTGGGTCCTGTCTTAGTTATTTCTCTTTTGCTGAGACAAGACATCATGGCTAAGGACACCTATAAAAGAAAGTGTTTAATTTGGGCTTACAGTTTCAGGGGGTTAATTAGAGTCCATAATGGAGAAACAAAGGCATGGTGGTAGCAACAGCAGAAAATTTACACCATGATCTGCAAGTAAGAGTGAGAGAGATACTGGGAATAAAGGTCTTTTTGTAACCTCAAATCCGACCACCAGTGACACACCTCCTCCAACACGGCCATACCTCTAATCCTTCCCAAACAGTTCTATTCACTGGCAATCACATATTTAAACAGAGGAGCATTTGGAGGACATTCTCATTCAAACCACCAGTCTCAATAGTCTTTTCAAGGGCACATTTCCAAATTACCTACTTCCTCTACCTAGACCCCACCTCTAAAAAGTTCTGCCTCCTTTCAAGTGCACAGTCATCTATGAGCAAGCCTTGAACATGCAGGTTTTCATGAGACACTTATGATCTCTAACATCCTTTGGGGCTGGTTGTTTTATTAAAATGGAATCTAAATTTTAATGTGCATAAAACAGGTAATATGTTTTATTTTTGTTCAATATCTCAAGTGCTTAGAACTTTTCTTATATATAATAAGTACTCATGGAAAAAAAGGTTTAGTGAGAGCAAGGCAGAGACAGAGAAGAGGTAAGGAGCAGCTAACATCTAGAAAACAAACTATTACAAAATCCAGTGTATGATTAACCCTTGCACTAAGACAGGAGAGACAAGATGGTTATATTGGTTATCTTTTGTTGACATATATTCCTTCTTTTTTCTGATTCTCAGGGTTTTTATCATGAAGTATTGGACTTTGTTAGAGGCCTTTCCTACTTCCATTGAGATGATCATATGATTTTTATTGTTTTTTCTATGTTGGATCACACTTTCATTCCTAGAATAAAGCCCATCTAGTCATTGTGAGTTAACTTGGTATGTGTAGTTAACTTGGTGTGGTAGTTAGAAAGAAATTGACTGTCCCCAAAGGGAGTGACACTATTAGGAGGTATGGCCTTATTGGAGGAAGTGGGTCACTGTGGGGGTGAGCTTTGAGGTCTCCTATGCTCAACCTATTCCCAGTGTCACAGTTCACTTCCTGTTGCCTGTGGATCAAAATGTGAAATTCTCATCTTCTTCTTCTTCTTTTTTTTTTTTTTTTTTTTTTTTTGGTTTTTTCGAGACAGGGTTTCTCTGTGTAGCTTTGCGCCTTTCCTGGAACTCACTCTGTAGCCAAGGCTGGCCTCGAACTCACAGAGATCCACCTGGCTCTGCCTCCTGAGTGCTGGGATTAAAGGCGTGTGCCACCACCGCCCGGCGGAATTCTCATCTTCTACAGCACCATGTCTGCCTGCATGCTGTAGGATGCAGCATGGTGATAATGGACTAAACCTCTGAAACTGTAAGCCACTCCGATTAAATGTTTTCCTTTATAAGAGTTGCCATGGTCATGGTGTCTCTTCACAGCAGTAGAAATCCTAACTATGATACTTTGGTTTGACAGTATTTTATTAAGAAATTTTTAGCCTATGTTCATAAGGAAGATAATCAGATAATTTTCTTTGTAAGGGTGTGTGCCCATGTCTGGCTTTGTAATACTTCCTTCATAAAAAGAGTTTTGTAGCTATCATTCTTGGTTCTCTGTTGCTGTGATAGAATACTGACCAACAGCAAGTTTGGGGCATAATTTTACTTTACACCTCCTCCAGGTAACAGTCCTTTACTGAGAGAAGTCAGGGCAGGAACTCAAGACAGAAAGCTGGAAACAGAAACCTTGAAGCAAGGCTTGTTCACTTGCTCACTCAGCTAGCATTCTCATATAGACCAGGCCCACCTGTCTAGGGATGGTGTTGCCTACAGTAGACTGGGCCCTCCCATATTATCGCCTATCAAGACAGTCCTTCACAGACATGTGTCTAGTTGACAGCTGAAGCTAACTATGACTGTGACAGTAGCTTTCTTTCCTTTTCTGTTTTAGATAATTATTTGGGAAATATTGGTATTTGTTATTCTTTTAAGGTAGGCGGAATTCAGCAGTGAATTCCTCAAGATCTGATCTTTCTTGTTTGATTGTTTAGAAGACTTTATTATTGCTTTAATGTCACTGTTTGATATTAGCCTATCAAGACATTAACAATTATAGTTATCATTGAAGGGTATTATTAATTCTATTTATTTCTTTAGTTTTGTACTATTCAGCACTTCCCCAATTCTCACTGCTTATTTACTTTTATATTGAGGTTCATTCTTTTCTGAGCCCAGGGTATGTTTATCTTTTTCTCAGTGTTTAGGGTAGTTTAAGCATCTTCTACAATGCCTGTTTAGTGGGAATGAATTTCTTTAGCTTGTACTTATCATTTCTCAGGATAATTATGAAGAACAGTTTTGCTGTACATAGTAATCTAGGTTGACAATTAATTTCCTTCCAGGGATTGAAATGCATAATCTCACCTCCTGGACTTGAGAGCTTGCCTTAAGAAACCCGTTTTTCTAATGGGTTTGTCAGTGTATGAGACTTGGTGTTTCTCTCTTACAACTTCAATTTTACTCCCCTTTTTTTTTTTAACCACAGTATGAAATACGGAGTTTTTTGTTTTGTTTTGTTTTGTTTTTTGTTGTTGTTTTTTTTTTTTCTTTCCTGTCTTGAATGTTTGATGTTCTAAATGCTTGGCATCCAACAGTCATCTCTTTCTCTAGTTTTGGGACTATTTTCTGTGAACTTCTTGAATATAGTTTTTGTGCCTTTAGCTTCATTTTCTGTGACCACAGTGGAAAGATTTGATAGTTTCGTGTGTCCCACAAACCTCATACGTTCTGTTCATACGTTCTTAGTACTTGTCATTGTCTGAAACTTCTGATACTTTAGGTTGTCATCAGGTCCAATAGTCTGTCTCCTACTGATCCTTTCTACCAGAGACATTCCACTGGGTTTTCATTTGACTAGTTCAGCTTTTTGTTTCCAAACTTTCATCTGAGTTTTTAAATGCATTTATATCTCTTTATTGAATTCAAATTTATTCAGATCTTTTATTGACTTATTTCCCTCAGCTCATTGAATTCATTTATAATTTTTGTGTCCTTTTTAAAATTGTCATTGAACATTCTTATTAATCAATCTTTTAAATTTTCTGTCAGGTATTTCATTCAATTACCATTCTTTGGAGTCCTTTACTGTGGATTTAGTCATTTTCAGAATAGTCAAATTGTTTTAAATCTTCATATTTCCTGTGTTTTTGCTTCAGTACTTGAACATCTGGGATTAACTTGTTGATTGAATTTCAGAGGAAGTAATTGCAGTGCTCAGATGGGATTATTTGCAGTAGCTATCCCCAAACCTTCTTCAAAAAATCATTTTTTTCCAGAACATAAATTTATTATACAAGCAAACATACATGGTTAAAATGTCATGTAAACTTTCACTAGTCTGGTAACATACTATTTACAAGTTAAGTTGTAATCCATTAGTGGTCAGTCAGTTTACTGTGTTATGCCTAGTATTTTCAAAGTAAATGAAATATGATTTAAAAGTATGACAAAGTTAATGTGAATCGTGCATCTTAAGTATAAATATTATTTAATAGACTGATTTTCAGAAGTGCAAATGTGTATACTAGAGTACTCTCTAAACATACTCCCTAATATGGCCAGAATTTTCAAATAAAAAAAAATAAAAACTTGTATTTTGATGGTTAGACAGCAGACTCCAAATTTTAACTTTAGTTGTTCCTTATTAATAACATGAAGATAACTTTAAGCCAAAAAGGGAAAGGTAGCGTCCTTTGTGTAGCACTTTCACAGAATATCCAGAAAAAAAAATAGTGGTTTGGATAGGAGAGACAGCACAGTTTATAAAGTGCTTGAGTTTGATTTTCAGAGCCATGTAAACAAGAAAAGAAGAGCTGAGTGTGATGACATGCACTTATTCCAGTGTTGGGGAGGCAGAGATAAGCGAGATAGGCAGACCCATAGAGCTTTCTACCCAGCCAGCTTCATCCACTCTGTAAGTTCTGGTTCATGTCAAGCCCAGCTCAAAAAAAAAAGTTGTCAGCATTTGATGAATGAGAATGATACATGAACTTGTCTTTGGGCCTCCAAGGACATATATACACACATATGTATTTGCACCAATTTGCATCTGTACATATAAGCATGCATACACACATGTGTACAAGAACTGGTATCATAATAATGTGCAAATTAGCATAATTAAAGTGAGTTGTTTATTGGTCTCTTACACTAGCTTGCTGATCTCTTGAATATAATTAAATAAGTTCTACAAAGCACTCTACAGAATATTAATAAAAACATTAACAGAATGATTTCTGCTACCGGAAAAGATAGCCTTATGTCTATTTTTAACTCTGGCTGTGACTTGAACACATCTACTCAAGTTTTGAGGGCTGCTAATCAGATAGCATGAAGGGGGGCTTCAAAGATAAAGGAGGACATCCCCCTTGTAGGTAAGGCTGTGTGGCTTGCCCGGCTTCCATTGAGCTCTCTCTTGTCCATCCTGCTCCTGCCAGCATGCAGCAAGTAAGCCTTTATTAGGCACCAAATGTCACTTTACTTCCAGGGCTTTGAGGGGAAAAAATCCTCATGTTTGTGAGTTACCCACTCTGTGGGATTCTATTATGGAACGTAAAATGGATTAAGACAACCTCAAAGTCAAGGCCACTGACATGTCCATATGCATTTCAACGTGCTTACTGGTTAGTTTTGGAAAGAAAAAAAAGCTGAAGATGGACTTTATGATGAGAATAAATTTCATGTACTTGAAAAGCATATCTGAGTGAAATGTATTCTCATGGCTTAGCTGGATAGCTGTTGAGCATTACTTGCAGGATCCACTTGGGCACCAAGTCCAATAACTTCTTAGATTTTCTTTCTTTTGGCAGTAGAGAAAAGAATTTTTACCTTTCAAAATTATAGTGTGCATAAAAAAATACTGATGAATATTTGGAGGAAAGTTATACAGGCCATTAAGAATACAAGAGCAAATAAAATTAGCAATAAAGAAAGATAAATAGGAAAATATTGGTTCCAGAAAAATAAACACATGGTATCATCTTTGATCCACTTTGTTATTAGCTGGAATTAAAGATCTGTGGTTGGCAAGTCTGTTTTGAATACTGGCTTTTGGGAAAAGTCTTAAGAATCGTTGCTTGCTTAAGGTCTTCTGACGATGTTGAACAAGGTCTAGGCATCAGTGACTAGAGCTTGCCATGGTGCTAACATCAGCAGTACCTGCTGCTCTCTATCAAGGCTGGAGGGCAGTGTTCCTCCAGCAGCTGAGATCTTTGGACTGAGTCTTGGTGTCTGCACCACAGGATATGGTGATAAGAATGTTCATATGTACTAAGACTGTGTATGTGCTTGAATTCATTACAGGGCTTGATCCTATCAACTTGCATGGGCAATTGAAGGTGAAATCCTTAAGTACTTGGAGTTACCCACAATTTATAGGATGGAAGCTGACGAGTCCAGGTGATTATATTGTTAAAATCATGACATAACTAACTTCCAGGGACTGGAAGCATTACTCATTCCAGTCTTAAAGTTTCATCGATTTTCTTCACTTTTAATGAAGATGGCAGATAAAATTTTTGTTAGTAAAAGCCTTTGAAAGGCGCTTTGAAAATTTACCAGTAAGAGTTGCTGTGAAATTTGTGTCCTACCATAGTGAGGTATGTGTTCAATTTCCCCATACCAGGGACAAAATAAACAAGACAACAACAATCAAACATTTTTCCACTACCACAAGAGCCCTTTTTCTTAGCAAGAAAATGTCTCATTTAATCCTGAGTAAACAATGGCAAAATATATTTATTGTCCAATTTTAGGGCAACAAGGGTTGGAAGTGTCTAAAAGGACTTTGCAATTTGATGGTTTCCATTCCCCTCTTTACAGTTTTGCCAGGATTGTGCTGTTGGCAAGTGTATCCTGGACATGACCTTAGCAGTCCTCTTTGAGATACATAGCCAGTGATGTTTCAACAGCATGTTCCACTTAAGAATGTGCCTGTGGATAGCACAACCTCAGATTAGTTGGTCCATGTACCAGTTCATGAAGAGCACAGTTATTTTTAAGTAATGTATTTTCTGAATGCCCCCATGGGTTTCTATTTGTTTGTTTTTAATGAGTGTGCGTGCGTGTGTGCGTGCGTGCGTGCGTGCGTGTGTGTGTGTGTGTGTGTGTGTGTGTGTGCCTGTGTGTGAGAGTATGGAGGACAGAGGCCACATTGGGAGTCTTCCCTTTATCACTGTTTGTGGTAACATATTGTTCACCCCAATAAAGCTTACCTGGGGATCAGAAGACAGAGCCAGTCACTAAATTAGACACAGAGGTCAGAGAGTGGTGGCACACACCCTTAATCCTATCACTCAGGAGGCAGAGATCCATCCAAATCTCTGTGAGTTCAAGGCCACACTGGAAACAGAGCCAGGCAGTGGTGGCACATACCTTTAATCCTAGTACTTGGAAGCACACACACCTTTCATCCCAGGAAGTGATGGAAGCGCAGAGAAAGGTATGTAAAGCATGAGGAAACAGGAACTCGATCTCTTGAGGCTGAGGATTTCATAGAGGTAAGCTAGTGGCTGACTATTCTGCTTCTCTGATCTTTCAGCTTTCACCCCAATATCTGGCTCTGGGTTTTTTGTTATAAGGTTCGTGTTACAACTGTCCACCTTGTTCCTTTTAAACAGAGTCTCACTGAACCTGGATCTCACTGTTTCAGCTAAACTGGCTGATCAGCAAGCCCCAGGACCCACTTGTTCCTGCCCTTCCTCATGTCCCCCACACCCTCCCCATTGCTGGTGTGACAGCCACACACCACTGTCCCCAACTATTTTTTTTTATGTAGGTACAGGACATCAGACTTCAGGTCTTCACTCTCCGAGTTACCTCCCCAGTTCCTCCTGCTTTTTGTTTGTTTGTCTTTCCCGTGTATTAAGGCCTATCTCTGGCTACTAATGATATCATTTAAAAAAAAAATCTCTCCAAGGACCTTCCTCTTGAAGTACTATGAGTGCAATCATTTCAGGGGATGTCGCTTGACTAGCATGGCAACAGTGAGATCATTGTGCTGGAATTTGGGATCATTAGACTTTAAATGAGGCTCCACTGTTATAGTGTAAAGTTTAATTTGTTTCCATCTTTCACGCAAGTTTCTGTCAAGATCAGGATGTGCATTTGATTGTAAAGCATTAGCAAGGCAGGGGCCAGCCAACAAGCACACTTGCTGTCTGCACAGACTGTTCGCAGCTTCACCCTTGTTACTTGGTGGTTTCAGCAGGATTAATTTAGTGATAATTTTGGCTGGTTTTAGTTTTGGTTGAAGCTCATATTCTAAAAGCAAATTCAGATCAGTGATTGAAATAAATATAACCTGCTTAATATTTTGATGTCCTATCCTGTGTGTGTGTGTTATGTGTATGTGCTTTATGTGTATGTGTGCACATGCCTTTGCCTGGGCAGACTTATTTAGAAGTGGAGGTTAATGTCTGCTGTCTTCCTAAATTGCTTTTTCTACCATTTTTTTTTTCTTGGAGACAGGGTCTCTCACTGAACCTGGAACTTTCCATTTTGCCTAGATTGGCTGGCCATCAAGTCCTCAGGATCTGCCTGTCTCTGCCTTAATCATCAAGATGTAGGTGCACACTTCCATATTAAGCTCTTATGTAAGTGCCAAGTATCAAAGTCAGGTCCTCAAGCTTGTACAGCAAGGACTTGGCCCACTGAGCCATGTCCGCAACCCTATATTTCTAATTCTTAGGGACAAAAAAAAATAAATCAGAATTGTTCAAGGAAGAAGTTTCAAAGGGCATTTTTTTTTCAGAGCTCAATTAAGAGATTGCTTTCCTTTCTTGGGTAGAGAAAGGAGAGTTCTAGAATATTAGCAATGGGTAGATGAAATATTTGAAAATATCTGGGGTTTTTTATTATAAGACATTTTAAGATTCATGTTACAACTGTCCATCTTGTTCCTTTTAAACAGAGTCTCACTGAACCTGGATCTCACTGTTTCAGCTATACTGGCTGATCGGCAAGCCCCAGGACCCACCTGTTCCTGTCCTTCCTCATGTCCCCCAAGCCCTGCCCAGTGCTAGTGTGCCAGCCACACACCACTGCCCCCAACTATTTTTTCTGTGGGTACTGGACATCAGACTTCAGGTCTTCACTCTCTGAGTCACCTCCCCAGTTCCTCCTCCTGAACCCAGATATTCAGCAGGAAATAAGGTATTGCCCTATTAGAGCTCACAGTCCACCTGTGATGGGGAATCCTATGTGGAGACAATAGAGTTGACAGTTTTCCAAGCTCTACCACTGCTGCTTTTTCAGAGGGTGGATGACACTGCCCAGTGGATGGAAATAAGCAGCAGGTTTCTCATCCTGTGCTTGTGCTTAAATTGGTATCATGATGCCTGCCCAAAAGATTTATAGCTAAAGAACCAAAATTGTAGCTGAAAGTTTTCCTGTGTCCCACCTGGTCCACAGTCCTGCAGCTGCTCCATCCCAAATAAACACACACAGGCTAATATTATTTTTAAACTATGGCCATGGAAGGCTTCTTGTTATCTAGTTCTTATATTTTAAATTAACCCATTTCTATAAATCTATTCTTTGCCATGAGGCTTGTGGCTTATCGGTATCTTTACATCTTGCTTCTCATGGCTGCAGCTAGCAGCGTCTCCCCTGCTCTGCCTTTCTCCTTCCTCTCTCTCTCTCTTTAGAATGTCCCGCCTAACCTTACTCTGCCTCACCATTGGCCAAACAGCTTTATTTATCAACCAATCAGAGCAACACATTTTCACAGAAAACAGAATGACATCTCCCATCACAAAATGTTTGTAATTAGCAGGTGTATCTGAGCTTGATGGATCTGTTCATAGAATAATGTGCTATGTAATTCTCTTACAATTTTTTTCATGACTGTGGCCAAATACTTGGGAGAAAAAGAACCTGTCTAGAACATTCGATATCTGTGGTTTCATGACTTTCAAGAAATTACTATGTGTGAAGGGGTGAGATTGTTTTCATTCTGCTTTTGAATTAAGGAGTCATCTTGTTCCTTTCATCATGTGAACCCATGTGTTTCACAACACTGCAGATTTACAGCCAGTTTCAAAAGCATTGGTCTTATCTGTCTTACAAATGTGGATGGTCACAGAAGATTTTGAATGCATTAAGACTGAAACAATGGAGCATTGCATAAGCATCCCAGAAGAGGCATGTGTTAAAGAGACTAATCACAGAAGTGTGACTTATATTAAGCAGAACCAAAAGAGTGGTATTTACACTCTGTTGCAAAGAGGCATTCTCAGTGGTAGATGTAATGCTTGGATAACAAGTTAAGAGCAGCATTTGCCGGCTCCTGGTGCATGAGCAGTTTTGTTAGCACACACTTTTTCTTCTTTTATCAAGTGATGACATTTCTCCATGATTATTTTGTGATGTAGTCAAGGAAAGTCATCGAATTTGTACAGATTTAAAGTACTTGTACTTCCCCAGACCCTGCTACATCTGTGTTTCCCAGACTCCATCCTGGTTTATAATTAAGCAAAGCCAATGCAAGAAGAAGCTTGAGGGGCAACATCAACACAAAGGAAAGCCTTTGGAGGCTGAGGATGTCTTTTATCTGAAATCATGTTTCATTTTAATGGAATTTCTTCTTTTGATCTTGCTGTCTGCACTGGTGTTAGCAACCTTGAGTTTATTTATGGCCTGTGTCTGTGATGTATTTATGTGCCGAAGCCTGGTACAAGGGTTCCCTAGATATGTTCCTGCTAAGGGTCAGCCCAGAACAGAATTGTGAAGGATGCAGCTAGTTTCCTTGCTCTAGTCTGGTTTAGCAATCATTGGGCCTCCAGAAAAGAGGAGCTGTTGGATGTGGATTAGTGAATTTGTCTTTCCTAGTCATGCTCATAAGCTGGCATTATGAGCATTCAAATGGTCCAGTAAGGAGATGACTGGGGTTAAAATGTAAAGACATAGGATTGCAGGGTTCTTCCAAATGGCAATTTTAGTTTTAGCTTTAGTCCTACCATCAAGGCTGACGCTCTAACTGATGGATGGAAGTCATCAACACTGCAAGGGCCTCTGCCTTCTTGAGATTCTGACATCTTAGAATCTATACCTAGTAATTAAATTCAGTGATTCCATTAAAGTTTAACACTCTTGGGAATTTCTTAAATGATACTTCTCCTAAATGGGAAGACCACGTATCTGAGCAGTTAAAACTGTGTTGATAGTCACATCTCCTTTTGATCCACGGGAAATGACAAAAAGGTATTTGTTTGGGTTTCCAAATTCCCTTTGCTCTGTTAAAACAACACTACAGCCAAAAGACTCTAATGAAAGCTTTGCTGTGACAAGCCTGAACAATGAACCAATGGGAACGAAAAACCCAACTAATGAGAAAATGGTGTAAAAGCCAGATTTCTGCCTTCCCAGAAAGCTTTTAATTACAGAGAAATCAACAGATGTGCCAGGGGTAACACAAGAGTGCTGGCCATGCAAAATAACACCTAGGAGTGGAATGAATTTGGAGTAAATGGACTGGAAATATTGGCTTTCCGAGCAATCAACAACACATGAGAGAGAACACAGGGCCCTCAATTTGGGTAAGTGTACTGATCCCAAACTTCTCTATAGTATCTGAACACGTGTGTGTGTGTGTGTGTGTGTATGTGTGTCTATGTGTCTGTGTGTGAGTATGTGTGTGTGTGTGTGTGTGTGTGCATGCATGTCAGTGTGTCTGTATGTGAATATGCGTGGGGATGCATGTGTGTTGTACTTGTGTGTGAGAGAGTTTCTATGTGTGATTGCATGTGTTTCTGGGAGGGGGGCTCTGTGTGTCTATGTTCACAGACACTTCTGATCCTTAATTAACTAAAAAGGAATATTTGCCATGAACTCCTAGTCATGGTTTGAGAAATCAAAGTGATGTCTAGTCCAGAAACTCATACATTTTTTTCACATATGAAAGTAAATGGTCCCTTGAAACTATGAATCATTACAGGAATACACTATTCTTTATTGTTTCATTTTGTATATCTCACTTTACACAGAATATTTTCAACAAACATTTTTTTCCATTTCTCTAAAAAGTTTTTTTTAATCTTCCTATTCCTTTCTCTGTGAAGATTATGGTTCAAGAACCTAAAATATACTTTTATTAATCAGCACAAGGGTACGTTTTAGTTATCTGCAATATTGTTGTATGGGCCAATAGAGTCAACCAAGAGCCAGTTTCTAATGGGTCCAGGACAGTAAAATAATGGAAAATCCAAAGCAAAAGAGTGTGATGACTAGAAAATAACCTAATATCCTTGGAAGCTGACTCTTACTTTTCTTCTTCTTTTAAGAAGTGTGAGGCATTTGTGACTTAAGGGTGGTTCTCACTGCAAACTGACAGAGTCCCTTATAGTGAGGTAATGGGATAACATTTTATTTCACCAAGATGCAGCCCTCTATGCCCACTCTCACGATTTCCCCCATGGTAACAAGGAAGAATCCCTGATTGTGAGGAATGGCACAGCTCAGTCCCTTGGAGCTCTGCTCAGAAAGGAGGTTTTGGGAAGCTTGACAGAGCCTGGGATTAGAGCCCCCCTTAAATTCAAAGTTCAGCTTTGGTGTGTGAACTCTGCAATTTGTCTTAACCTTTTTGGAGCCTTGATTTTCTAAATAAAGCAATTCACCCGAGGTGACACTGTCATTGCTAGTGGGCAGAGGCATCCATTGTGGAACTTCAGGCTATCTGACTGTAAGCCTGTACTAATTTACTTTTGATTTATTGGTGAAAATGCATGTCTCACATATAAAGAACTCAGCTGGTATAGACACTGACTTCACCTGCTTCCTTCTGAAATGTTTCTCGAAGGCTGGCTCCTTTTCATGTCTTACTAAGACAGCTATACCTGGAGTGCATGGTTCTGACCTCCAACACTTGTGGCTGTGTCCTCTCTGTACGTGACCTCTCTATTTACGTGACCCAGGCTGTGCTGTTGCTGTATGTTGGCTAATGCAAAAATCCAAGGAGGGAAAGAGTCTCCTGAAGCTAGGGTGTCAGAGCCTCAAAGATGGTGGGCCTATGAAAAACAGGACTGTGCCCTGAGACCTTCTGCTCTCTTCTAATGTTAGCTGAATTTTTAAATTTATTTATTTATTTATTTATTTATTTATTTATTTATTTATTTATTTTTAATCAATGATTGAAACTTCTTCTAAAGACTTGGGTGCCTCCTCCTTTCCTCACCATGAGAAAACTCTCTGCTCTGGATTGCTATTGCTGGGTCACCTCATCAGGTACTTGATTCCTCTTGGATATCACCAGAAAGTAGTTTTGTATTAAATTGATTCTACTATTGGTGAAGGGAGTGGCTATGCCCAGTTTTCCCTATTAGATACTCAACAGCTGGCACGGGGCTCAGTTCTTGGAGGGTACTCAGCTGATGTTTGCTTTGAGGAAATAAGTCTTCTAGTTTGCTTTTAGTTGCTGTTATAAACATCATAAGCAAAAGCAATTTGAGTGGAAAGGGTTTATTTCTGATTACAAGTTACAGTCTGTCAGCCAAGGCCGGTACTCAAGGTAGGAACCTGGGGGCAGGAACTGAGGCAAGGACCATGGAGGAAATCTGTTTACTGGTTTTCTCCTCTGGCTTGCTCAACTACCCTGCCTGTACAGCCCAGGCCCACCTGCCTAAGGATGGCACACCCTCCCCCTGGAGTGGGCTAGGCCCCCCTACATCAATTAGCAGTTAAGCAGGTGCCTTACTGACTTGCCCATAGGCAAATCCAAGGGAGGCAATTCATCAGTTGAGGGTCCCTCTTCACAGGTGTTCCTAATTGACAACTAAAGCTATGATATGACAAGTCATTCTGTAACTGAAGGCTCAAGTATCTGTATTAGTCTTTCTAAAGTCAGTAACCTCATGTGATACACAACATTTTTCTAGATGCTTAGCGCATTCATATATAAAACTTTCTGGTGAATTCACTAGAAAATGTGTATTTTTAATCTTAGAATGTTAGGTGATATTTATGATTTTTTTCCTTAAGGACACGGGGAAACACGTATTTTCTAAAGTTTACTTTTAAACTTTATATACTTTTAGAACAGCTCACAGGAGAAAAACCATTATAAAAAGTATTAAATTGGAGTTGATGGAAATGAAAGAAGGGAGTAGGAAAATGTCTCCATCTTTTAAAGGAAAAGGATCCACATAAATTATTTGAAATTCTGCCTGGAAGATTTGTCTCTCATCCCCAGCCTGGAAATTCATTTAGCCTTTTATCCTTCTTATCAGAATTCAGAATGATGATAGAAATCACTACGTTGGTTCATTTCCTCCCTATTCCCAGCAGTCACAGTATGGAACCTATCAGTGTGTCCACCAACAGACAAATGGGTAAAGAAAATGCAATTCATACACACCATGGAAAAAAGAATGAAGTTATGACATTCCCAGGGAAAATAGATGGAACTAGCCATCATTTATTAAGCAGAATAAGCTAGACTCAAGAAAACAAAAATAATGCTTTATTGTATTTATAGTGTGTGTGTGTGTGTGTGTGTGTGTGTGTGTGTGTGTGTGTGTAACAAAAGGAGGGTCACATTGCATTCAAGTCAAGAAGGAGAGAGAGAAAGAGAGAAATAATTCTGCTCAGCTTACATCCTTCTTTTTATTCAGACCTTGACACAGCCTATGAATGATGTCTCCCACATTCAGGATATCGAGCCTATGAATGATGCCACCCACATACAGGATAAGTAGGCATTCCCACAACAGTTCAAGCTCTCTGTAAATGCTCTCACAAGTGTGCCTAGAGGAGATCAGTCTCTTAAGATACTCTACATCCTCTGTCCTATCTTTTTTTTTCCTTGTAAATCTAATAATAAATGAGGAACTCAAAAGGGTGGTGAAATATATATGTTATGAAAACAGGGAGAGAATTGTTTGTGAGATGAAGGTACATAAAGGCAGAACTGACTACATAAAGCTGTTCTCCACTTACCACATGTTAGTCACGTAACCCCCCAAACACATAATTTTAAAAAGCCTTGGGGACTATAGAGATAGCTCAGTGGGTAAGAGCACTGGCTGTTTGCCCAGAGAACCCTGGTTCGATTCCCAGCACCCACATGGCAGCTGACTAACATCTGTATTTACAGTTCCAGTGAATTTCATCCCCTCCTCTGGCCCCAGTGGGTACCAGGCAACACACGGGGTGGGTGCATGGACGTATATGTAGGCAGAACATTGATACATAAAATAATAAAAATACTATAAAAGGCTAAGTTCATAAGGATATATTAAAGTGAAAAATTACAAAAAATAAGTAATAGAAACACAACTTTATAATGTAAATATATATTTATAATATAGAACTAAATGTAAAGCCAAATTAATGGAGTAAATAGTGTATTTGATAAATCTACCACCATTGAGAATTTTAATACACTACTCTCAGAATTTATTGAACTAAACAGAACAAAAAATTTAAAAAGGCGTATGCAATGTTTGAAATACATAATTTGCCAACTCTATGTATAGGCATTTTATCTACAGAAATTCGGTAGCCTGAGGCTACCCATTCTCAAAAAGCCTCAGAGAGCATTTACAGAAATTGAATATGAACCAGTCACAAAGCAAATCTTCATTGTTAAAAAAAAAAAAAAAGTCTCTCTCTTTCCCTTTCCAGAAAGCAGTATGTAGAGGGTAGAACTTCAAGGTGATTTGAAGATATAGACATTTTCACTGATAACAGAATTATTTGCCAACAAAGGGTGCAAAGGAAAATCTCTTTTCTTCCTTCACTCTTCAACCCTAACAGAAGATGTTCAAACTCTTCAGGTTGTCTGAATATGGTTCAAATGCTTGTAGAGTTGCCTTATGGGAGTATCAACTGCAGAGTTGCCTTATGGGAGTATCAGCAGAACATCACAGCATGGGAAACACAGGAAGATGTAAACACTAAGATCACGGGAAAGGGAAGCCACACTTTCTACAACAAAGGATGCTATCAGAAATCAAAAAGTGACCTACGGGGTTCCTATTACAGACCAAACACCCATGAAGATGCAGTCTCTAAGATACACTCAGAACTCCACCAACACAGCAGGCAAAAGCCAAGGACAAGATTAATGATGGGCTATGGACTTGAATAAACTTTTCTCTCTGGACGGCATGTAAATAGTCAAAGAAACCTGAAAGCATGCTTGCATCACTAGTCATCAGGGAGATGCAAGTCAGCCCCACCTCACATGGCTATTGTGAAAATAAAAGGTGAGTGTACATGTTTGTGAGGAAGTGGAGAAACTGGAATCCTAGCATACTTGATGAAAATGTAAAACAATTTAGCCAGTGTGAAAAACCATGCAAGTTATTAAAATACTTTAAAGTACTATGTAAATCACCAATCCTACTTTGGTGTTTTTATCCAATTAATTCAAATCAGGGCTTTGAAAGGATGTTAGGGGGAAGGGAGATTCCTCTCAAGCTTGATGACCTGAGTTGGATCACTGGGACCTGCATGGTAGAAGGAGAAAACTAACTCCGGCAAGTTGTCCTCTGGCTTCCTCATGCATACTTGGCGCACTTGTGCCCCACACTCAATGAAGAAATGTAGTTTTAAAATTACAAAAAGAAAAGATGGTAATAGTCTCCTGCTTGTTTAGGATACTGAAGCAGCTGAGCCATTGAGACAACCTGAGTGTCGATGAACAGATGGCTGGAGAAACCAAGGTGTAGCAAGTGTGTATGATGGAGTAGGATTAAAATTCAGAAGAACAAGTAAATTCTTCAATGTACAGCAACATGAATGAACTTTGTGGGAATTATGTTAAGTGAAAAAAAAACCCACCACCACCCCCCAAATAAAGAAGAGAGATTGTCAAGAGCAGAATAGAGGGGTGCTCGGGACTGTAGAATGGAACATTAGGGGGATTCTCAACCATGGCTAAGTTTTCAGTTAAGCAAGACAGATTCAATTCTAGGGATTTGCTGCACAAACTGTACAAATAGTTAACAATAATATTGTTAGCATAAAAAGTCATTAAGAGTCTAGATCTCATGTTGAATGTTTTACCACAATGAAATAAAATGGAAAAATAAAATGCTTGGTTTTGCCCTTACTGGAATGTATTTGGGGGTATGTCACAGGTTCTGTGGATGACAAATGAGAAGCCAGGGGATAGCCTGCTTTTAATTCAACTACTAAGTCCAATGCATACAGGAGAAATTGGTACCAAAAGTGTCAACTTTACATTCCAAATGCTGACTTGATCAGTATGAACAAGAGATCAGTCCAGAGAGTAAAGTAATGGAAACGTTAAAGTAAAAATCACTGAACTGGGGCTTTGAAGTAATTTTCTTAGAATTGACATCTGAACATAGGAGTCTGATTTTAAGAATCATGTTGTCTGGGAAGCATCGTCCCCGAGGTGCTAACAGACTGGAAACAAACACAGCTTTTAGAAGTAGTTTCTCTGCACATGAAGGTTCTGTGACAAAGTGGACATAGGAGAGGTTGACTTGAAGTGTGACTGATTCAGGCCTCCACCATGTGCTCACACTACACACATCTTCACATGTGAGGACGGTGTCAGAGAAAACAGACTGTTGAAAAATGAGGCCAAACTGAAATAGAATATGGTCCAAAATATGTAGAAATGGAAAGCCAGTGGAAGAACTGTGTACTTAATATAATTCTGAATAAGCTAGAATTGAAATGGTTTGTGTGTGTGTGTGTGTGTGTGTGTGTGTGTGTGTGTGTGTGTGTATTGAAGAAAGTATAAGAATTCAAGTCTAATTGTTAAAATATTTTCTTTGTGGAAAAGAATCAGAGCTAAGAATCAAGTTTTGTGGTACAAGTGGCAGAAATGTAGTTTGTACATATCTCCATACATACACTTCAGCAATTAAAAATGGTTTCAAACTGGAGCAGGCAAGAGAGGCAGCAGAGTTATCATCCACCCTTTATCATTGTCCAGAAAAGTAACCCATGAAACCACAGCAGCTGACTCAAAAGCCACAAAGGCACTATCTAAATCCTGTGTCTGGCCTTCTCCTTTTCCATTTCTGGATCAAAGGCAGTGGCTGTGTGTGAGCTCCTTAGATAAGGCATGGAAGAATGAATGTGGGAACAAAGGTGTAATATAGCAAATGAGAATCTCACCAGAAAGCACAGGGTGTGTCATCCAAGCAAGTCCTCTAGAAAAGTGAGTGGCCTCACAAACTTAGAGTTAGTTACTTCTATGGAAGGCAGATGGATGATCTTCCAGAACCAGCCCATCCAGTGTCAGCTTTGTAACCAGTTATAGGGCTTGACTATGACTGAACCTCTTATTTGAAGCAGGCAATGGGGAAGTTTCTCAGCTCCTCTGATCTCGGGTTCTTTAGCAGTGAAACATAGAAAACAACGGAATCTGCATCAGAAGTTGGTCATGAGGATCAAAGATACAACTCTTAAGTTCAGGATAAAGCCCTCAACTCCAGACTTGGCAGCTGTGTGGTGAAACCCTCCAAATATCTGTTACTAGAAAAAAAAGCAGCAACAAAGGACAGCAATATGTACAAAGGCAAGACAGAAACAAAGGTACCCAGAGGCAGCTGTCTGTGTGCCGAACAGGAGCATTAAAGAAACCTTTATTAACCCATATTACAGACATTCACGCCATGTGTAAGAATTACAGCACATTCTATAGCATAACAGACAGAGTCAAATACCAACCTATTTTACACAATTTGAAGAACTCAGCAACAATTTGTCAACAGTGTCTCTCCTGTTTCTAGTTGTCCATATGTATGAATTCATCTCACAGGTAACTTGCCAATGTCCAGTGCAAGTTTTGAGCATGCTAATTTCTCCCTCTGTCCTTCAACTGGCTTCTCAGTATCCTATCCTAATGAAATTCTGGCTCACAAATAAGCACAACCGTTCATAAACATATGGGTGGGCAGAGAGATGCATGCATTTAGAACCAGAAGAATCTCACATATCCAGGTTCTACCCCATCTAACCTGTGGTCTTGGGCACGCTGTGTAGTTTCTTTGTTCTTTTGTTTTGTTAAACAAGAACACGATCCTGGCTTCATGTGATCATTTCTACTATGTTTCAAATGTTCAGCACTCAATGTGGACTTTGTTTTCCCAGAAGGAAACATGGTGACCATCACCTCCTTCCTCATTTGACAAATAAGGAAGTTTAAGTCCCACAAGTTTAAAAGAATACTCAATTTCATTTCTACCACTCTCCTTTCTCTTATTAAGCCACATAACTTCAGAAAAAAGAAAACTCAGTGGAATAAAGATACATTGTCCTCTTTTTAATATGAGCAAGCTACCAAGCCTTTGAAAGTAGGAGTGAGCTTTACGAAGAGCAATAAGCAATCCAAGAACACTTTCAAGTCCTCCGAGACATTAAAAACAGTAGTTCTGCGCTTGTACGATTTCCATAGCAGAAATGAACATTCTGTATGATTTGACACTAACATGTCCAGAACTCAGTACACATCTGCCCACTTCAAGTTGGGCTTCCTGGAATGCCTACACATGGGGGTGGTTGATGGGTTGTTGTTTGATATTGAGAGCAGCTAAGTTTGCTCAGTACACAGTTGTTTTTGAAGTACCAGTCTCTACTAGTAGTCACTCAGACCTGGACAAAAATGAATTGTTCATGTTGTGACTCAGCATGGTGTATGGTGATATTTTATTTGTACTGAAATGTGATTTTATTTGTATGTTAATAAATAAAGTTGCCAGGGGGTCAGAGCTAATAGCAAGCCATAGCAGAGCTGGGCGTTCGTGGCACATGCCTTTAATCCCAGCACTTGATAGGCAGAGCTAGTTAGATCTCTGTGTGGTCAAGAATACAGCCAGCATTGGAGACACATGCCTTTAATCTCAATACCAACCATAGAAGATCTGGAGGTCTATACAAACAGGCAGTGATGAGGCAGTCATGTGGTTGGGTTTACAACCAATGAGAAGGCAGAACAGAAAGTCTATATAAAGACAAACACACAGGAAGTAGGTCTCTCTTGGCTGAAGAGGCTAGCTGCAACAGATGGGTAAGGCTCTTAGCTCTGATCTCTTGGCTTTCTTCTTTGCATTGGTTTTGTGTTTCTTATTTAATAAGACGGTTGGTTACATCTACAATGGTGCTTTCAGATTTCTGTCATTTTTCCATACCTGAGTACTGAGTCTTGTGTTGATGGAAGGGTGAGAAATTCAACAACCCGGAGCTTACAGCTGGAAGGCAGATTGACAAACTTTACATTCATAAAAAGGAGACTGTAAAAAAGCCAATGTAAATGGCTTATAAAACAATCGTAGTGATAAAACTGCTGGGATATTATTTCTTTATTTAAGCAAATGTATGTGTGCTCATTTGTCTCACTCACCTAAAGTTCTTACTACATCCTGAAAACGCAGTGAGTGTTAAACATTCTAAGAGTTAGCCACTGCTGGGCTGCGTGGCAACCAAGCATTGGATTATGGCGGTGCTATTAACCGCTGTAGCCCTCTGTGCCTATTGTCATTACTATAGGAATGGTTATGTCACAATCTAGTTATTTTACATACAGAGACTCCTTTTTAAACCTAATTTGCTTGTTTTATGTGTATGGATATTTTGTCTGCATAATTTCTGTGCACCACCTGCATGACTTCAGAGGCCAGAAGGAGACATTCGATCCCTTGGGACTGGAGTTACAGATGGTTGTGAGTTGCCATGTATGTGCTGGGAATTGAACTCAGGTCCTCTGGAAGAGCAGCCAGTGCTCTAAGCCACTTCCTGAGCCCCAGGTAGACAGACCTTCCTCAGTGGTTCTTGGGGTATCTGTCTAGCAGAATGTGACTATTCCAGCCAGTGTGGTAAAGGTACTGGTGTGCTAAGTCCTCCTTGAGAGTTCAGAGCACATTTTCTAAAACGCCTCAAACCCTCTGTACTTCAAGTACTAAATGCTTGGTTCTGCTTAGTATAGATATTTTTACTCAGGAGCAAAATCCTGCTAGAATAATAATTAAATATAGACACCTCAGGGCTTCGTAAGGTTCACCCTGAAGCAATGGCTTATATTATCCTGTGCTATTATGTTTTCACAGTCAGAGAGATTTTACCAAGAGACAATTGCAGACAAGAACTGCATGTTTGCTTTTTCCAACTCATAATTTGATTGGATTCTGATCTTAGGCAGTATTTGTGAGAAGGGGGAGAGAGGGATAGAAAGAGAGGAAAATGGGAGGAGAAAGGGAGAGAGAGAAAAAAGAGGGCAGGAGGGAGGGAGGGTGAGACTATGATTAGAAACTGCTGCTTAAACAGCCCAGTTTTATGCCAGGGCCAACCTGAAACAGCAGGCCCATTCAACATCTCATTTTCAATTTAGTCTTATTTTCTAGGCCACACCATCTGCATCCCATCACTCTCGATCAACACTGATCCTCCAACAGCTCTGATTTACACCTTTGTGTTCACTCAAAAACTATTCCCATACCTGATGCCTTGGGGCAAGGCTCTATCCCAGTAGGTTGCCTTATATATCTGCCTCTGGCTCAGTCTCAAAATTACATTTCTAACAAGTTTCAAGAACACTCACTTTCCCAAAAGTCTTGGGCAGCTTAGTGAGTAGTGGCTACGTTCCAGTAGAATCCTTGTCTGTAATTGCCTCTTGTTGTAATCCCGCCAACTGTGAAAACATGGTAGTGCAGAATAATATAAACATCCTTGAATTTTACTAGGACCCAAGGTCCTTTCTCTCACCAAAACTGGCCCCTTTCTGTCTCTACTGACACCTACATAGAGACAATGAAGCCGTGTCACTGTGTCTAAGACTCAATTCTTCAATCTTGGGCCAATTATTTTTCTATGCAGTGCATCAGA
Organism: Peromyscus eremicus; assembly: GCF_949786415.1. Classification (NCBI taxonomy): domain Eukaryota; kingdom Metazoa; phylum Chordata; class Mammalia; order Rodentia; family Cricetidae; genus Peromyscus; species Peromyscus eremicus. Next base: position 79,271,897 of record NC_081418.1, on the reverse strand, counting down.
AATCTCTCTTTCCCTTTTGCAAGTGAGAATACTACAAAACTATCTATGAAAGAAATATAGGGTAGATCTGTAAGGTCGTCCTATTAACTAAGAATAGTTTTCACAGGTTGGAAAGAAGGGTGTAAGGGAAATTAAACCAATCACATCTGTGCACATGTTTGGGCACTCCTAGGAAATGAAAAGTGTCTGTCAGTAAGACACAATTCTAATAGAGGATGGTGATTTGGGTCAGAATCTCCAGTGTGAGTTGCATGTAGGACAGCATGCAAAATCTTAATAAAACAGATTGTATTACAACTTTTACTTCTCTTCATCTCTGGGGCCTCTCAGAATAGGAAATTAGATAAAACTGCCCTTCTTTCTGTACTCTACTTTTTGGTCTGCTCTTCCCTCTTGAACTTCCCATTATCAAACCAATATCAAAGGCCCAGATATCACAGTGCTATGTATATTTCTGGCCAAGGATCTCTGGAGGAAAACAAATGGTGAATGTGCCCTGATGCCTCTCAGGCCACCCAGAAAACTACAAACAGATTACAGCTGACATCTGCATGTAGTCACCTTGGCTTGGTCCTGGGAGAGAAGCTGCAGGTAAGTTTCCCATAGATTTTATCTCTATGACACACCATCAAAGTGTGACAGGAAGCAATCACAGTGAAGCTCCAGAAAAGCTTGTTCAAGTCAGCCACCAGGTTTTGTTCTGTGGCACTTTTGAGACAGCTGGTCTGTAGAGATCAGTTGGGTAAGCTGTTGTCTGCTTCCTAAAGTGAAGTCAGGCTTTAAACCAAGTCCTGAGTAAGCATTAAGTTGGGAATGAAGGAACCTGGGTTCCAGTCCTGGAGAGCCCTCAATTTCCTCATTGTAAAGTATGATGGCCATGTTAGACGTTCTGTGGAAGTGCTGGCAAAGTGTTGGGAGGGAATTAAGGAATGTGGGTTGGTGTCCTGAGCTCTCAGTTCCCGTGTTGTAAGGGGGACGGCAGTACTAGTTGACATATGGAAGGGTTTGGTAAAGTGCTAGAAGGGATCCTGGATTAAACGACACCTAATCATGAAATTATAAGCAAGAATGTGTTTGTGTGTGTGATTTAACTGAGTACCCCCACCCCCAACCACCCCAAAAAGTAAGTAAGAAACATTAAATTATGGGTTTGGTGAGATGGCTCTGTGGTTAAGAGCACCTGCTGCTCTTCCAGAGGACCTAGGTTCAATTCCCAGCATCCTCATGCCAGTTCACAACTATCTGTAACTCCAATTCCAAGGGATCCAATGCCTCTTCTGTCTTCTGCAGACACAAGGCACACACATGCACATAGAACAACCATACACATACAATAAAATAATTTTTAAAATTTGAAAGAAGCATTAAGTGTTGCTCAAATTCAAATTCTAAGTTTTAATTGAGTTCTCATGACTGCACTTGACTATTCAGGGCATGGAAAATATAATTACTTCAGATGTGTTTTGGGCAACAAAAATTAAGGATGCACATTTTTTTCAGCTCTAAACTTTGAATGCATCTTTAAAAACTAATCTAGGGGCTAGATAGATGATTCAGTGGTTAAGAGCATTGGATGCTCTTCTGGAGGACCAAGGTTCACTTCCTAGGACTCACATAGTGACTCACAACCATCTGGACCTACAGTTCTAGGAGATCCAAGATCCAGTTCTGGCCTCCACAGGTACCAGGCACATACTTGGTGCACAGATATACATGCAGACAAAACACCCATATACACAAAACAAATTAATGTAGATACTGATTACAAATTAACAAAAAATTTGTTATATGTTTTATAGAGTCGTAACAATTTTAGACTCCAAAATCTAGGTTTTACCATTAATACACAGACTAATAACCTTCCCATCTTAACTTTATGTATGTAAACCTACATTAGAAATACTTTGTCTCCAAACAAGAAAATTAGAAATGACTAGGATTAAGACACTACTCTTTAAAAGCTAACCTAAAATGACTTTTTTTCAACCAAATATCAGTGATTGATATTTGGAAAGGATTTTGAAGTCTGCATAGTAAATTGCTTAGCTGTTTCAACTATAAAACTGTTTTTTTGAGGGGGAGGGAAGGGGGTCATTTGTTTGTTTGTTTTGTTCTCTTCTGTTTTGTTTTCTAGACAGTGTTTCACCTTGTAGCTCTGGGTGGGCCTGGAACTCACTAAACAGACCAGGCTGATCTCAAACTCAGAGCTCTGCCTGCCTCTGTCTTCTGCGTGCTGGGATTAAAAGAGTGCACCACTACACCTCGGCAAAGCTTATCTATTTTTACTTCTCTTGTTTTAAATGTATTCTGTTCTTTCTCTGTCATTGCATCTGAAAAGTAAAGATAATGAGCTAAATACCCCCAAACCCTTTCTTTTCAAATCCATCTACAGCATTGTGTAACCATCCCCCCCCCACCCCAGTATCTATTGTTCACTTGGAGATTAACATAGGCCTGGGTTTTCATTCACACTAGCAAGGTTCTAGTTCTTTTGTTAATGTGAATGAGTCTTTCTTTCTTGTCCCTGATCTTACCCAGATGCTCTTGAAATATTGGCACATGAGTAGTAGGCCATGATTGTCATGGATTCCCCTTTGTTACAAGCAGTAGGCATTTCATGATGGCTGTTTCATTTTCCTTAGTTTAAAGGGCAAATTTTTCTAAGGCCATGAAAAGATTCCTGTATTTGTCCAGAATATGAAGAAACCACCATCATCACAGCTAGCGGAAAAGCCAACTTGATCAGCTCAGTCTGGCTCTCAGCTCATGGGTGTTAGGCAGCACCCAAGAGCCCAGACCATCAAAGCTGCAGTAAAGCTGGTCCACTATAGTCCCACTTACAAGTCACTCAGCAACATTAGGAAATGGTTTCTCCCACGTTTACAACTAAATATATTTTCTCTGGGTGTTAATTGTCAGTCTCTCCTTGTACGGCAGTTGCTTAAACAAAGCATTGGGTACACAGTCTTCTGCTATCAAAAAATTATCTCAGGTATCATTCCTGCCTTATGTGGATGAACCAGTTTTGCTGAAAAGTTACTGCGGAGGAGTTAGAGGGTCTGTCCTAACTGTCATTACTCTTAAGGAATGCAGAGCACATGTCACAGGGCCTGTGAGTAGCCACATCTCAGCCACCTTATTCCTCTACTCCATAGCAATGCTGCCGGTGAACTCTCCCTGGCAAAAGCTGGGCTGGCGTGTAGCAGGCAGCAAAGAGAGTAATGGGTCTGCCTGTCCCCCACTATAGCTGTAGAATGTAAGGATGTAGAGCTCGAGTTTTACAAACGGCAACTTCTTCTGACAGAAGGCATCTAACAGAGTCCCTGCAGCTACATCTACTACCACCTCAACTTTATAAATGGAAAAGGGGGATGGTGGGCAGCAACAGATTCTCCTACAGGCATATTGTTTTTAGTGATTAAAAATGACAGGTATTTCTGAATCTTGGTCTTGTGGTCTCATGATGTCTTGGCATTTTTGAGTAAAACCTACAGAGGATAAAACTGCCGTCATGCTGTCCTGGTAGAGGCTGCAGATGTTATCCGCTAGACTTGTGTCTCACACTTCAATTACCTTTAAAAATGAGAACAAGATGAAAACTCAAAATTAACGGCAGCAGTGGTTTGTGAGTGTTTTAAGCAGCAGCTGTAATGGTCATGTTCTGTCTGACCAAAGTCCTGATCAAAATGTTCTCAGTTGCTTCAACCAGTAGTTAAAAAGATCTGCAAATATTTAAGCAAATGGAGTACTTATAATATCTAAATTTTACCACTTAAAATAAGTGTTTAAAATGATTGATTATCAGGCTGATAGTGTTTGGCTTGCCTATTCTCCAACAGGTCTGTTGTGGTGCTTCAGCTCCCACAGAGGCTGGCTCCCACTTGGTGCCCAAATCCAGACTTGAATAACTGGCTCCTGATGCCAATAAAGGTCAAGAGAAGCAATATTCCATTGTAGCTACTAAATAAGAGTAAAATTTGGTGCCAAGTTACAGAAAAGCACAGTTTTAGGGACAGATAAGAAATTGAATACACCACGGTACTGCTTGGGAAAAGGAACAGTGTAATAATCTAATATTCTTAATTTTATGTACATAAATATAATGTATACCAACTTTTTACATGAGATACATATAGCATTTAAACATTTTACTGAACAAATAAGAATTTACAACCACAATATTACTGCCTAGAGGGCAATGTGATCTTAGATTAGATCTATACTTTGACAGAGAAAGAATTTAATAGCTTACAATAATAGAAACACCAACATTTAAAACAGAATTTATAAAATAATTTATATATATATTTATATATTTTCCCCTAGCATCTACAGAGAGGAATGATTTGCATTTGTGGATGTGTGCAACAAATGGCATATTTTTAAATTTTTAGGTAATAAAATAATTTAGAAGCAGTTCATGCAATGCTCAAAGCAAGGGGTGGTATCCATCAAGATACCCTCTTCCTTTGACATCAACCAGCATCAGACAGATGGACCCTAAGTACCACAGGTATGTGTGAGTACAAGTCTCCATGTTACATTACAACGGACATCAATGTACACGTGTTGGTATCCTTCCTTTCAAGCACAGGTCACAACTTTGGTCCACCATGAGAGTAGTCAGTTTACAAAGTGATTCCGTGTCTCTCCCGGAGTCCTCCACATCTTCTTCACTCAAGTTAACTAACAGACCTTCCTTGTTTTCACAACTTTACTCTGATACTTCACAGAGTGTCCCCCATGTCCTACAACATAAACATCCAGGAGGTAAGATTTGCCAGGCTGCAGATCTTTGATTGTCTCTGTGGTCACTGCTTTCCGCAGGTTTTGGCTGTGGAAATACTTGCAGAGGACCTTCTCTGACTTCTTCCTGGTGTCTGGTCCCAGGCACCGGTTTTGCGCTCTTCTCTTCTGGTCTTCGCTGTAGTTCCCATCCAATTCTTTCCTGTAGATACAAAACTTTCTCCTTTCTTGGGTGCCTAGCCAAGCCACTGTGACCGAAGAGCAGGTGCGTAGCTTATCAAAGGCTTTGATTCTCGTGTCTTGCGGAAGAGAGGGGAAAGCCTGCTTACTAGGCTTAGTGGTGGCCAGTATTTTCAACATAGATGCTCCTTTCTTGCTGCCTTTCAGTCGAATGAGGTATTTTGCTTTGGGTTTTCCTCTTAGCTGGAACTGCCGAATGCCTTCCACATTCTGGGACAGAAGCAGCTTTCCATCTCGTCTCACTTGGACTTGAACAGCATCCAGACAAGAGTGAATGAAGAAGCTGGCTTTTTGGTGAGAGGAGACTGGAGCAAATCGCAGAAACTTCGTTCTCTTCCTTTTAACAAACACGTCTGTGACCCTCCCATCTTTTAGCTCCACTGTTTTCTGTTTCGCTTCCTCCTTGGTCTTGGCAAAAGTACCCACATAAGCCGTGCTTAGGTTGCTGTTGGTATTGACCACGAAGACATCGAAGTAGTACTGGGTGTCCGGCTTCAGGTCAGAGACTGTAAAAATGTTTTTATTTCCTATGCAGATTTTCTGAATGTCAACCTTGGGCTTCCAGTAGACGTGGCGCCCCACTTTGGGAGAAGGCTTTGCCAGGAAGCTGCGATCTTTACCCAAATTATCTATTGGAAATCCAAAATGGGCGAAGTCGAAGGGGCTAAAGTCGAGACCAGGTTTGGGTGCCATCATGAAGGCGTCATCTGCACTCAGCTTTGTTTCCACCGCACAAAGGCTTTTGAAATTGTGCTCCTTGTTGATGACCACGCAGTACTCAATGGGTTGTTTCAACACAGAGCCTGTGGGGCTCGGCTTCCAGACCAAAGTTACCGTGGTACGTCCGAGGGAGGTCACATCGACTCTAGGGTCATATGGTAATTCAGGGTATGGCTGATCAGATTCTGGAGTGGTGGTGGCGTATACTTTGAAATATGTGTCTTTCTCGGTTGAAAGAAGTTCCAACTGATACAAACCAGATGGAGAACTTGAAGACAGAAAATACTCTACGTCATTGCCCTTGTAGGAGAACAGTTCTGTGCCTTCCATGTCAGTCATCTGTTGCTTCTGCTGGTCAAGTGGTTCTGGGTCACCTGGAGAACAAGGGAGAAGAATAGGCTGAGTGCTACTGTGGCTTGCCAACCTTAGATTATGTTTTCAAACATCTTATCTTCATATCAAAGATATGACATAGTCCTAACAGACAATGGCACCAAAGGAAGCAAGGTGAACATAGGGAAGTCACTAATTTCTCACCAGAGTCCTTTCTTACTCCTGTGTTGTGGAATATTAGCTTAAAATGTGTTATATTCCTTTATGCGGTGGAACATGTGTTTAATGATGCAAACGTGTTGCATTCTTTCATGTTGCATTTGTTTAACTCTGTAAAACTGTGTTACTTTGTCTGTCTATAACACCTGATTGGTCTAATAAAGAGCTGAACAGCCAATAGCTAGGCAGGAGAGGGATAGGCAGGGCTGCCAGGCAGAGAGAATAAGTAGAAGAAGGAAGGAAGAACAAGAAAGGGAGAAGGAGAGTAGAATGCCAGGGGCCAGTCACGGAGTAAGAAGGAAAGAAAGGTATATAGAATAGAGAAAGGTAAAAGCCCAGAGGCAAAAGGTAGATGGGATAATTAAGTTAAAAAAAGCTGGCTAGAAATAAGTAAGAATAAGTCTCAGTGTATTTATTTGGGAGCTGGGTGGTGGGCCCCCAAAGAGGAAAAAACAAAACAAAACACCAACAACATTCTTATACTTCCATCCAGTCTTTTCTCTTACACATTTTTTGAAGTTAATGTTATTTTCACCAATTTCTCTCCATAACTTAATAAAATATATCCTCATCCTCATACATATGTGAATCTAGGTAAGTCATTAGTTTTAGAACCCAGTTCTTGCTCATGTCACAAAATAATACTATTGGTTTATCTTTTCCTATTTCAAGTGATGCTCATATATGAGCAAAGCTTTTCTTCATTTTGATTATTTCTGTGGGGCAGAATCCAGTTAAAGGAAAAGTTAGGTCAAACTTTCTAAAGACTATTAATCTGGTGTGAACCAAAATGATTCAAACATGCTGCTTGCAGATAGATGGCCAGCCATTGTTCTAATCTCGTGACTGTTAGTGGGACTGGATGACTTGATTAAAATACAGGGTGTAAAGCACCAGTACAGGCACTTAAGGACCAGTGGTTAGAACTGGTTCCCAGGAGCAGTACAGAGGAAGTCTTAAAACTAAGGGGATTTTTTTTCCCATTAAAATATAAAACTTGCCGGGCGGTGGTGGTGCACGCCTTTAATCCCAGCACTCGGGAGGCAGAGCCAGGCGGATCTCTGTGAGTTCGAGGCCAGCCTGGACTACCAAGTGAGTTCCAGGAAAGGCGCAAAGCTACACAGAGAAACCCTGTCTCAAAAAACCAAAATATATATATATATATATATATATATATATATATATATATATATATAAACTTGGCTACTGTTAACATCAATACCATGCAGATATAAGCATAAGATATCTAGAACCCGATGGAATGCTGGGTGACCAGAGTGAACAGCTGTTTTCCAGCTTATTACCAAAAATTGAAAGTGTGTTGAATGACTTATTCCAGAGTTAAGGGAAGAACAGAACCATACATCCATTAATGTCAGAGATCCTGTACTATATAAGTCTGACTGCTTCCCCATGGGCTCTTCCAAGATTGCCCAGGTACTGTAACTCACAAGCATCCTTCCCAGAGGAGCAGCTGGCAGGCCTTAATCTTTAAGGTAAGATGCCCTTAGAAGGAGCCACTGTTTTTCACTCATTACCTGCTATCTGCATTCCACCTTCTCTGTCTTCTTTAGGTGACTAACCCTTTCCTCCTACTGACTTGCTTGTCCTTCTGCCTTTAAATATTGTTAACTGCTTCTCTACTTTTTTCCATGCACCCTTTATTCCCCAGAAATGAAATATTTTTAACCTTGCCTGAGCCCCAAAGTCACCAATGGGGAGCTTTTTATACCCCACAATAATTAAGCCAGAACATCTGAGGCTGAAATCAAGGCACCTGGGGTTTCAGATGCTGCACATATGCAGACAGGCTTGCAGACAGCAGACAGGACAGAGGCTGTCCAAACCGCTCACCTCCACACTCCCTTTTGCCTCATTTATTTTACCAAGATCAATGTCATCTCATGCCATTTCTCCATTTCCGGCTCCAGCTTCACATGTGCATCTGGGCTGTTCCCCTTCCTTGCAGAAGGTTGTGTGTTTCAGAGCTCTGAGGCTAGGTGCATCCTGCCACTTACCTGATCCATCTGCACTCGCCTCCTCAGGCAGCTCCTGAAGGCTAAGCTTCCACTCCAAAGGAGCATCACAGGGTGTCACAGTGACGGACAATGGGGTGTTATCTTCCTCAACCATGAAGAAGTACCTAGGGGTAAGTTTAGACCCTATGATGATTCTAATCATGACAATCGAGACTTACCAGAAAAGCCACTTGGTTTTCATTTTTACTCATTTAACACATTTCAGAGAAAACATAAAACTATGAAAGTCCAATTGTTCAAAGTCTAAATACAATTTGGCAGCTAAACTGAACATCAACAAACACATCAAACAATACAAGCCAAACATCAACAAATACAAGGAAGGTAATAAAGGGATATTCAACCAAGTGTTGTGAATTCAACTGTAGTGGGTAGCCATTCCAGCTTTGATCTGGAAGTTCCAACCCCCATTGAGACTTCGGCAACTATCACGCCTACAAGGCGGGGCCAAGGGAGGCACCTGGAGACCCAAGATCTGGATAAGCAAGCGCTCTGTTCCAGGACCCTGGACGGTGGAGGTGAGCCAAGCAGAGCTCTAGAGAACACCGCTGGACTGCGATACACCTTCCCCAGACCTTGTGACCTACCTATCCCTTAATTTGTAAGTTACGCCATTAAATAAATCTCCTTTTAACTATGTGGAGTTGCCTTAATAATTTCACCAATATTCAACACGAACTCTTGTCCATCTGTAGGGGTTCCCACCATAAAATAAGTCACAAGCACTAAGCATTCCCTGCGTGCCCTATACCACTGAGCTTTGACAAGTGTTTATGCTACCTTGAAGGCACTTTGACATGTCACCTGCTGTGTCAAAATATCAGTTTACAACATCATAGTTCTAAAATGTACCCTTGGTCTCTGGCAAGATAATAGTGTGTGTGTGCATGTGTGCGCGTGTGTGCGCGCGCGCGCGTGCGTGTGTGTGTGTGTGTGTGTGTGTGTGTGTGTGTGTTTATTTACTTATTACTAAAACATTGAATTAAATATATTACTAATTTTAAAACAGAGTTTTTTTAAAAAAAATTAAAGCATTTTGCTCTGTTCTTTTACCTCAAACATTTTTTATGGTACCTTATGAAGAATAAAAATATCATTAACCTATAAAAACGATGCATATTCTAACTCCAAATTGCCTTCATGATTTCACTTAATTATCTTTCAAAGACTGTAACCCTGCAAATGAGGGAAACTGGTTTCAGTGCTGGCTAGCTCAGAGGTGCCTACTACTGGTTCTATGGCCAAGGAGGTGAATGGACTTCCCTTCCTGTATGCTGTATCAGCTCAGCATTCCTCACGTCATTCTCATACACCCACTACCAACACACATGCCCAGCTGACCACATTACCCTCCCCTACTGACTCTGCTTACCTCCCAAGCACCTAATCTCTCTAGTGAGCCTCAACCATCACATGGATGTCCCTTTTCCATCTGTTCTTGCTCCCATATCACCTCACCCAGATGCCTGGCTTTACCTTTTGTGTGTTAATAACTCTCAGGTCTAAAACCTCAGCCTGAACTCTTTCCCTCTTCAATAAGACAGTGGCATTTCAAACTTGAGACATCTAATCTGAATTCCTGTAGCCCATCCGTTTTTAGCAGATGACAACTCCAAACTTCTGGTCATTCCAGACAAATATTTTGGAGTCACTCTTGGCTTTTTTTTTCTACCTGACACATAATGTATCAGTATTTTCTTTTTATTTTGTCTTTAAAATACATGCAGACACTACTGCTTTGTCCTGGCTTCTCTAAGTCTTCATTCCTTCTGTGGCCTCCTGATTAGGCTCCCTGTTTTTACACTGGAGCCCTTTGGTTTTGCAAACTTAAACAAAGCACTTCCCCACTCAAAACTCACTGAGACCTGTGCACTTCAGAGTAAGAGCCACAGAGCTTACAGTACCCCACACGTCCCTTCATGCTCAACCTCAACTGAATCTATTCTGCCATTACTCCATTCGGAGCTCTGTTGTCTGTGGTACATGTATGCCAACTCCTGCCTGGGGTCTCTGAAGTTCTGCTAGTCTGACAGGCAGAGCACTCCTCTAGACAGAGGCCTGGGAAGACTTAGATGCTTCCTTCAGCACTCTGCTCCAGCACCATTGTGGACCCACTTGGATTCCATATGTAAAGTATTTCCTTTTCATTGTTAAAGTATGTATCGACACCTAACATAGTATACGTTTCTTTCATCCTTTTTTAAATTCTCTGTCTCCCTCAACTAGACTGACAGCCACAAGAGGGCAGCCAGTTCTTTCATTGGTATATACTCAGACACTGAAATAATTCAAAATATTTGTTGAGTGAATTAGCCAATGGTGATGTCTACCTTTAAATCATTTTATTACTTCCAAATCTTTTTTCCATTGAAACAGGATCGATATCTATAAAATATCCTGTTCAACGTTTCTAGAACCTGGTGAAACTCTGGGCAACTGTAATGAGAACAACCTTTTTCCAGCTTTTACCCAAAGTTGTAAGTGAAATATGTAGAATTTCTTGTTCCCAAATTAAGAGAAAAAACTCAAGCAACAGATCACTTTCTTCTGTCTAAACCTCATCATTTCTCCCAGGCTCCTGTACCACTTCTCAGGTGCTGTAACTCACAAGCATCCTATGCACAAGAGCAATTGTCAATTGTTTAAGCTAAGGTACCCCTAGAAGGAGCCACATCATTGTCATGACCCTGTACAGACCTTGCATTTTACTCATATAAAACACACTTTTTTTTTCCAGCTTTGAGCCTCTTTACAGCTTCATATTTTAGCATTAAGTAAGTTTTTAACTGATCTCATGGTCAAGCGTCCACAGGGGCGTCCTGCCTTCCTCACCAGGCTCAGTTCTTGTCTCCATCTCTCTGGCTTTTCATGCTGTAAACACATAGGATTTCTGTTGTCTCCCAAACACTTCCTCTTCCTGGGTCTTTGAAATACGTTTTTTGATGGCCCCGTCTCTGCCTTACTCATATTTAAATTGTGGTTCTTCAGAAATGCCCTTCCTCACTCATTCCAGAAGAGATTTGCATACAGTTTCTCAGGCACTGTGCTGCTCAGATCTCACATTCACTGCAGTTTGTGACTATATGCATTTGTGTGATTACTCGCTTTCATATTCCCCTAAGGCCCACTTAGGGCTCACCTTCTGTGTCGCTGTATGCCCTGTGATGAGCATGCTAGTACAGATGTCTGCATAGAGCAAGCACTTGCTGGACGTTTTTGAATGAATGAATTACTAAGTCAATGAGCAAAACTCAACAATCTTGACAGCAATCTCATTAGTCTAGCCTGAGGATATTATATCCAGAATCTGTTTCTATTTGAGTACATAGAATCTGAATAAAAATAGCAGATGTTCCCCTATACTATTCAGAGATGAATTTGGAAATGGCAAGTGATATGGGGCAAGACAAGACAGACTGAGGAGCATATTAAGCAAATGCAAGGGCTTAAAAATAATACTAGACAATCATCTAAAAAGACAACTAGATGATTCAACTGTTTTAATGTGTAAAATCAGATATACCACAGCCATCCATACAGGTTATTTGATATTTAATCTTGCCTACTTTCTGAAGAGAAGTTTGTTTTTTGTTGTTTTGGTTTTTTTGATCTGTTAGTAGGGATGACATTAAACTGAGCCTGTCATATCACAGAGAAAGCGACATCAAATAGTGTCCGGAATTTTGTAGTGTGTTTCTTGAATTTTTATTTGAGCAGCACAAGATAGCAATGCCAAAGCCAAAAACAGTGCTCAAGCATATCTGCCTCCTGCTTTCTCCCTTTAAGAAAACAGTCTGTTCTCTTATGTAAGCAACTCGGTGTTAGTAACTTGATGACAAACAGGAGGATGTCTGCATCCCTCACAATGAACATTGGGCGTGTATAGCAGCTGGATACCCCAAGATAACACTTTCATCTGAAAGCTTGCAAGTTAGGGATATATGAGAATCTGAACCAACTCAACATGTAATGCATTTGTTAGTAAGTGCTCACAGAGCACATGTAGAACAGTGGTAAGGCATGACCTGGGTGTTCAGATATGTACTACCAAGTGAGGCTGGAGGAGATGAGATGAACGAGGAAGCATGAATGAGGGATGCACACTACACATCATCCAACTCTGCAATGTTTGTGTAAACATGAGAACAACTTGTACATCTGACGTCTTTTCCTCCTCCCACAGACAAGCTTATGAGACATTTCATCCTAGGTAGAACATCAACAATGACTGTGTGTACTTACTGCTCTATATCCCCAACTCCAAAATTAAATTTCTTCTTGGAACTACAACTCTACCTAACTATATAAGCAAACATTTCACTCATTTGTAAATACAAAGGGCCTTAAAATTTTGTTTTGGAAAAAACTACAAAACTAAGAAATTAGTAAATGGAAGAAAGAAAAGGTGAAGGAAGATGTGCTGATGCTTATGTAGTGTCCTATAACAAAAACATATGTTAAAGAAGAAAACTTCATTTTTAATACCACTCTTAGAATTACAACTTATTTAATTTTTAGAAGATCAGAGGATAAGCCATGTATTTGATTAAGTGACATGATTGTATAATTGGAAGCTGTATTTAAAGACTACTAAAAGAGAGCAGAACCCAAGTGTATTTGGGAATTGAAAGTTATGCCTAGAGAAAAATTTTGATTTGGTCTCATTCACTCAAATATTTCAAGGACAAAAATATAACTGTGCTCAATGACAGTTCAATTAATATTAAGGATTCCTCTGAAGTCATGCATGGTTTTGTGTATCAGTGTTACTTCTCATAGACTGAGCTTTTGTGCAGACCATGGCAACAAATTCCTCCATGTATTAAACATTTCATCTTATGTTTTCAGTCTCATAAATACGACTTAAAGGTTCATAATTATTTACACTTTGAGTCAGTTCTTAGTTTGTCCCATTCCTTCAAATAAGTTACTTTACTCCAGTAACTTGAAACAATGACCACTTCACCTGTAAAAACTGATCATCTGTGCTCACCCAACTGACCAGAGGGTGAAATGATGGGGCCTTTAAGTAGAAAGTGTTTAGAGTACCATTCTCCCTCCATGAAATTCATGACATGAAGATCCCTCACACCTCAGTCTCTACAAAGTGGATTAGTGGTGTGAAGCAATTCTACATCTTAGAAACCAATTCTCAGGTTTAAAGGACGAATTGTTTTTGTAAAAATTCAAAAAATTAACAATGAAGGGCAGAGAAGATTTAAAACATGGCAGTTTGATAACTTTAAATATAATTAGTTTGTAGTATATCATTTCTATGATATATAGGTATAACTTTTAAAGATAGGCATATTTGGAAACACCATGGACACCCAGTTGTTTAAAGTGGAGTGAAAGAAATGACTGCTGTCAGTTTTTCACTATTGGAATCTCTCAGAATTTCATCCTATCTCCTGGTACTATCCTTCCACAAATACAGATGTTTGAAGAACTATATATGTTGAAGTAATTTCAGTTTCATCCTACATATCATACATAATCCCACATAATGCTGCTCAGAGGTTGACTCTCCAAACTCCATCTGGAAGGTGACTGTCTTCTATGGAGCCTCTGTTATGGACATAAATCAGCAAGCACAGCAGGGACAATACCTTCTAGGTGTATCTTTAAAGAGGTAACTGCTGATCTCAGCTCCATCTGGAATCACGGATGAATCGTGGAAAAATGCCTTATCCCGGATCTGCATCTGAAAAAGCTCCTCATCTCGGGTGGGCAGCTTTTGGGTCCTCGAGGCGAGTGGTAACAGGAGCCACAGCAAACACCAGTGGAGCAGCACCATCCTGGGCACAAGAGACAAGTGCTTTAATTACTTCTGCAGACAGACACTGGGTCAGGTAGGAAACTTCCTCAAGGGTTGATTTAGACAGAATCAGTGATATAGCATGGGTATTGGATATGCACATACAATTTTGACAGAATTCTCCTGTCTCATTTTTTCTTCAAACTATTTCATAATATTGAGAATAGATTTACTAGCTCCTCAGACATTAAAGAATATTTTAAAAATAAAATAACTCTTTTTTTCATTACCTTCCCTGGGTCTTAAGAAAGCAAATCAGCACTTTTATTATGACAGAAGCCAACATCATCCTTACTGAGGAAGCCCTGTCAGTGTCTGGAAACTTATAGGACCACCAAAGGTCAGTCCTTTCAAGTTTTACAAAACGCACACCAAAGGTTGCCCAGAGTCACTGCTCAGCAGCAAAGTTTCTAGTCACTGACATGGTTGAACTCCAGCCTAAGTCATAAGACACCCACTTGAAGGTGGAAATACTCTACACATTTTTTTAAATTCTTGCTCAAATGTTGACTCAGAATTTGTATAATATTTTACTTATAACACTAGAGTTTTATAAATTTGTGATTTTTTTAAAAAAAAGATTGAAATGTTTAGCTCCATCATTTGTAAAACAATGAGTTCAAAGCCATAAAGTGAGTTATTGTATTGATGTCTAACTGTTACAGCTAACAGAAGCACATTTGCATGCATACACATTTGCATGACAGAAACTGCGCCTCAGATCCCAGCCATAGAACAAGCCACTCAAACCTTTAAGCCCTTGGTCTTAACTTTTGAAGAATCTTTCCAACTGAGTTATATCGTGACCCTGTCATTGACTTCCTTCCTGGGTCCCTACCAATACAAAGCTAATCCTCTACTGTCTACACAGACAAGGCTGATCCTCTACTGTCTACACAGACAAGGCTGATCCTCTACTGTCTACACAGACAAGGCTGATCCTCTACTGTCTACACAGACAAGGCTGATGATCCTCTACTGTCCACACAGACAAGGCTGATCCTCTACTGTCTACACAGACAAGGCTGATTCTCCTACTGTCTACACAGACAAGGCTGATCCTCTACTGTCTACACAGACAAGGCTGATCCTCTACTGTCTACACAGACAAGGCTGATGATCCTCTACTGTCCACACAGACAAGGCTGATCCTCTACTGTCCACACAGACAAGGCTGATCCTCTACTGTCTACACAGACAAGGCTGATCCTCTACTGTCTACACAGACAAGGCTGATCCTCTACTGTCTACACAGACAAGGCTGATCCTCTACTGTCTACACAGACAAGGCTGATCCTCTACTGTCTACACAGACAAGGCTGATCCTCTACTGTCTACACAGACAAGGCTGATCCTCTACTGTCTACACAGACAAGGCTGATCCTCTACTGTCTACACAGACAAGGCTGATCCTCTACTGTCTACACAGACAAGGCTGCTGTCGAGGCCACTGTCTTCCTTGTGACTCAGTTTTCTGTAAGATGGCCAACATAGGCACAAAAATTGACATGGTAAGTGAGGATTTATTCCTCTGATAAACTGTTCTTTTTTTTTGCCTATAAAATTTTGTGAAGAATTATTTCCCAGGAATTCGAGTATTAGAAAAATACATTTTTTTTATTTACACTTAAGTACTTTCCATAGTGAGAAAGTCAAATACCGATGTTTGCAATAATTTGAAATGACGTGGATCCTAGTATCATTTAAAATAGCTATAAGTTTGACTAATTGGCTTTGACTTTAAAACATAGTTTGACTTTAATTCCGTCTTTTTTTGAGTATCATCAAAAAGAGAGATGGGGGGCTGGAGAGATGGCTCAAAGGTTAAGAACACTAGCTGCTCTTCCAAAGGTCCAGCAACCACATGGTGGCTCACAACCATCTATAATGAGACCTGGTACCCTCTTCTGGCCTGCAGGTATACATGCAGACAGAACACTGTATACATAATAAATAAATAAATCTTTAAAAGAAAAGAGAGAGAGAGATGGTTCAGTGGTTAAAAGTGCTTACTGATCTTCTAGAGAAGCCAAGTTTTGTTCCCAGCACTCACATAGGGCAATTTATAACAGCCTATAACTCCAGTTCCAGGGAAGCCAATGCCCTATTCTGGTCTTCTGGAACACCTACACATACTTGGAATTTACACACACACACACACACACACACACACACACACACACAGAGAGAGAGAGAGAGAGAGAGAGAGAGAGAGAGAGAGAGAGAGAGAGAGAGACTCACACAAGCACACGCACATGCACATAAAAATAAAAAGTTTTAGATAATTGAAAATGATTTTTAGAACCAATAAACATTTTAATGATGGTATGAGTAGTTTTTCACAATCATCATGCCCCAAAAGTTCATTTTAACTTCTACAATTTTTTTTGTCTGCTTTGTATATATTTTCCCATTCAAAATACCAGCAGTGATGGAGTTACTGCATGCAAAGCCCCTTTCTCTGACTGCCTTCCTTTATTTAGCAAACGTTATGACAGTTATTCCTACACTGGGTTACTACATTGGTCAAAGTCATTATATAGTATGAAGTAGGTGCTGTTACCATACAAAAGGAACAGGTTACATAGCTAGAGAAGGCAGCCAGTTGCAGGTAGAGTCAACTGCAGCACTTAAACTTTGCAGTATCTCTCACGAAAGCTGTGGCTTTTCATCTTCTATCCCTACTTAGTTGCACTGAAATTGAAAGAAAACTTGACAGAGAAATGAGAAAGCTAGCATTTAAGTTTTAGCCCTTTACTAGATGTATAATTTTAGGCAAATGAACGTTCTGGAACTCAGTTTTCTAGAGGGCTTGGCTACATGATTCCTGAACTCCACAAATGGATGGGATCCTGTCAGTGAGATTTAAACTTATCATCTGGATCAGCTTGCACTTAGAAAATCACCAGGCTCCCTTGGATGCCATTAAAGTCTTTTTTTCAAATACTCGGTGCTTGTCAAAGAGAACTAGAAGGGACGCTGTTGTCTAGGTGCAAGCTTTTGTGAGACCCTGATATAAGTCTACAAGAGTCATCTGAGTGAATCAAAGTCAAAACTCAAGTAACTTGTTCCTACCAAACAGGGTCATGGTGGGCTGAGCTGGACAGGTGCCTAGTCCCCTTTCTCTTCCTCACTACTGCTGGGGGTGAAAAAAGTGGAAAATCTGAATAGCATTTGGTATTTGCTAAGCATGCAATAAAATGTGCTTAGGAAGACTTGCTATTTTAACCAAATAAAACATACTTGGTCATTCCTCTTGGGGTAGTATTGTTCCCAAACTTGGCCTCCTGAGAGGAGATCCAAGACAATTGTTTAAGTCTCTTCAGAACGGTAAGGACTTGGCTACTTCAGGGCAGCACACCTCAGTAGGCTCCCTGTCTGTCCATAAAGCTGTCAAATGTACAGTTCCACTTGTGACTCAGCCCCACTAGGCCAACCAATGCCTTGGAGTATTAAGAAAAGCCACAGATTGAGAAAACTAGTGCACTATGACTGTCAGGAATAGCCCAAAGGTGAATTTATAAGATAAATTAATAATTTTGTACATGAAGTCAAGTTCATTGTGTGGTATTTTTGATGTGTGACGTCATGCTGGGACTCAAAACATTCTACATTTTTGGAGAATTTCAAAAGTTTTATTTTTGAATTCGAGATGCTTGGCTAGTCAACTGAACATCCCTGGAAAATAAAGCCTTGGCATACAAAACTAAGAATAATCACTGCACATTGTCAAAGATGAGGAGTCCCTAAACTTAGCTGCCTCTTTGAATCATCTTGTGGGGATTAGGGTTCAGGAAGCCACTTGAAGAAAACGACACCATATCTGAGGCTGTTCCTCTGAGGGATACAGTGTCTCTGACCCAGGAATCTCACACCTTCTTTAGGCATCCACAAAACTATGACAAACTAAGTGTTAGCTTGAATATTATAAACTCCAACTGAGAGAATAGACTTAACTGTTTAAAATTAAAAACAGCCTCTTTCTTCTAGCATTTAGGATATATTACTGAATTATTTCACCACACAGATGCTCTGCTGTGCCATGAACACTTCTATATTGTCTCTTCTATCTAGGATTTGGTATTCTTTATCTAACGTTCATCTAGACTCCTCTTTTTTTATCTATCAAAATATCACATTTCCTCAAACATAATCCTATCAGGTATGCTTTTGGTTTCTGACAACCATCATAATTGTCATGTCGATTTTGATGAGCAAGGCAGATTGTTTTTTTTTCAGAGAAGTGTTTAAAATTTACATAATCTCAAAACAGGGATTTATATTCTATCACACTATTGTTCAACATTTAAACATACATTTATTTATTTATTTGAGGTGGGAGAGGACACGTGTGCCATTGTGTGTGCTCGAGCAGCAAAGGTCAAAGGACAATTTGGGGGAGTAGGTTCTCTCTTTGAACCATTTCTGTTCTAGAGACTGAACTAGGTTGTCCGGCTGACCATTCAACATTTTCACATGACATAATTGAGGAGGGAAAAGGTACCCTGATGAACATTTGCCATTTGTCCAATTTTCTCAGATTATAGACAGGATTTAGTTTTAACAAAATGTGTTTTGAGGAAGCACCAAGAGTAGTCAAGCATTACTTTGCAAGCACAATAAGTAGATTTTTCATTCATAGTTTACACTCACTGATCAAAATAGATTCATTCAGAGATTCTTTAAATGGAGGTCTTAAAGTTTTATAGTTTCTTTAACCCATATGTTCTCTCTAAAGTGTTCATTCTAAGAACTGGCCACTTCAAAGTTTTTTAAAATTAGCCTACAAAGTAATGGATCTCGTTGCCATGTTTTCGCTCCTGTGTATCATTACTCTTGGTGATTATCCAAGGCCTCCCCTCTCCCTTGGCCCATCCTGCTGGCCCCTTCCTCCCTCCATCCAGTCCCAGGCTTTCATGTCACATGTGAGGACTTAGCCACTTTAAAGAACAACTGGAAATGCATTCCTCTTTAGAGTAAGCCTTGCTAAGCTGCCTCTAAGAACAGACTTCTAAAATTACAAAAGTGCCCTCTAACGGTGTAACTCCTCTTGTTTCTGTTAGCTTTTCATAGCTTTGGCTTATCTAGATTTAAAGTTTGAATTCAATAACACTGATCAGGCCAGACACAGTGGCGTACACCTATCATTCACAACACTTGGAAGTGGAACAGGTTGAAGGAGGAGGATCAGGAGTTCAAGGTCATCCTCAGCTACACAACAGGCTTATGGTTAGCCCAAGCTACAATGAGACCTTTTGTCTCACAGAAACAAAAATTACATCCCTTTCCTCTCCCAAATAAAATGAAACAAACCCCAAAGCAACAATAATTAAAAACCCACTAGTCAGAATGCCACTTTCAGAATGACTTCTAATAAGGCCATCTGGTGGATAATTTGGGGAATGTGTCTGTATAGCAATGAATCTTTTATCTTTCTACCACAGAGTGTAGCTCAATCAGATGTAGAACATTGCCAAGATGGCTCCACATTGATATCATATACATATGCAAATGCATATGCAAATACACACATATGTATATACATTACATGAGGAAAGTCAATCAGCATGACTGTATAGACTATTCACAACCTAGGAAAAATTGTGTGCGGCAATCCTAAATACTTAGGGTCATTGTCATGGTTTAGACTGGAAATTTCTGGTGCCTGGAACATAGAGATGCTAACAAATCTCTGGCGGTGTTCCTGTTGTTAAAAGCCTTTTTATTAAACAGCATCCACCTTCCTATGGAGACTGAAGAGAGAAGAGTATTGATGTCTGGATGTCCCAAAGTCTTTGTAATTACAAGCTGCTGACACATGAGATAGTTTTATTCTTTGGAAGGACAATCTGTGTCAGATTAAAAGTTATATTAAAAAAAAAGCTTCTTTTTCTCTTTTCCTCTCCTCTTGCCCTTCCACCTCTATATCCTTCTCTCTGTCTCCATCTCCATTTCTTTCTCTATCTCTATTTCTACCCCATCTCTATCT
This sequence comes from Peromyscus eremicus, assembly GCF_949786415.1. Lineage (NCBI taxonomy): Eukaryota > Metazoa > Chordata > Mammalia > Rodentia > Cricetidae > Peromyscus > Peromyscus eremicus. The sequence continues at coordinate 79,251,793 of NC_081418.1, read as the reverse complement.
ATGTCTCTGTCTCATCATCTCTATCATCATCTCTACCTCTATCTCCATCATCACTTCTACCTCTATCTCCATCTCCATCTTCATCATCTCCATCATCATCTCTACCTCCATCTCTATCTTTGTCTCTTGGGAACCAAGGAGTGGAGATAAGTTGTTTTTGAAAGATCATCTCAAGATTGCCCATGCATTCTATACTGAGAGAGATGTGGAGGGTCTGGGGATATTGTACAGTAAAAGTTGTATATTTAGTTGTATGTGATACATGCATGCATCTCTTCTTCAGGTCAGAGTACATAGAAATTTACAAGTGCAGTTAGTTGATGCAGAAGTGAAAATCAATGAGGAATAGTCCTAAAGGAAGAATCTGTTCCATACAAAATGTGGCATCTGCTGCTGCTGTGTGGTGAGAAGGCAAACACCACAGGGAAGCAGGTGTGACAACATTTTGCTTCTCTATGCTTTAGAACTTCAGTGCAGACTCACATCTACCTCATTTTCTTTTACTTCTTCTGAACCCTGAGAAGCACAGATTGCAACAGATGAACTGAAGACCAGTTTTAAAGATTAAGCCAATGAACAAATAGATACTTTATTTTTAATTATGTGTACATGTGTGTCTGTGTATGGGTATGTGTACCCTAGAACAGGCACCCTCAGAGGCCAGTGGCTTCAGGTTCCCTAGTACTGCAGCTATAGGCAGATGTGAGTCACCTGATAACAGTTCTGGGAACCAAAACCAGACCCTCCACAATGGTACACACTCCTAACTGCTGAGACATCTTTTCAGTCCCAACCAATGAAAAGCTAGGAACCATTTTCATTGTTCTAAAAAAAACTAAGGAGAAGGGCAAATGATGGGAAGTTGAAAACACATAAATTAAGATATTCAGCATTAATAGGAAGTTCTTATTCTTTTGTAATATTCATTTATTACTATTCATTCATTTATTTGTGTATGTGTGAGACTGGGGGAGTAGACATGGGTTGGTGCATGTGTGCTGTGGCATGACTGTGTGAAGGCCAGAGGACAACTTTTGGGAGTTAGTTTTCTTTTTCTAACATGTGGATCTGACTCAAACTATCCAGCCTGCAGCAGGATACCTAGAGCATCCCTGCACAGCCAGTCCATGCAATGCATCTGCAATGATGTAAGGTGGACTGGTCCACCTGGCAGTCCTGAGCAAACCATTAGCTTGCTTGATGAACACAATTTTGTATTTAAACTGCTTAAACAGTGATAACAAGCCACCAAACTTTGATATAGTTTTGCTATAAAATAGACAATCAATGGATTTTAATCACAAATTCTGACGAAAATCTTGAGTAGAAATCTAGCTTAGTATTTATAGACTGCTGTTCTAGTTTGCTTTCCAGCATCACAGTTAGCACCATGACTGGAAGCAACCTGTGGAAGAAAGGTTTTGTTTGGCTGACAACTCTAAATCACACTCCATCATGAAGGGAAGTCAGGGTAGGAACTCAAGGCAGGTACCAGGAAGCAGAAGCCACAGAGGAATGCTCCGTATTGGCTTGCCTTTCATGGCTCACTCTGCCTGCTTTCTGATATAACCCAGGACATCCTACCCTGGGGTGGCACTCTCCACAGTGGGCTGAGACCTACTGTGTCAATCATTAATCAAGAAAATGCCCCCAAAGACTTGCTTATGCGTCAATCAGATGGAACATTTTCTCAATTGAGTTCCCCTCTTCCAAGATGATTCCAGCTTGTGTCAAACTGACTAAAAACTGAGCAGCAGACCTACTGCTAGTTAGCTTTGTAAGTTACAATTTGTGAGTGTGGTAAATAAAAACTATCTGACTTGTGACATATCTGACCAAGAGTTTCTGACTAAAGGGCTGCATGGTGTAAATGGAAGATACCAACCTTCCTCAGCCATGCAGACTCCTCAGAACTGCCACCAATGGCTCTCTTCAGTGGTGTTACTAGAATCAAAGCAAACTCATTCTACCTCCCTTCACTAGTAATCAAGGTCCACAATGTCTTTGCAGAAACATAGGAACATATTTGTAAAGAATGGCATCAGGTGAGGATAGCCATTCCATATTGTGGTGGTATTGTGTTCCCCAAAATATTGTGCACCCTAATAAACTTATCTGGAGTCAGAGACAGAACAGCCACTAGATACAAAGGCTAGAAAATGGTGGCACTCACACCTTTAATCCTAGCATTCCAGAGGCAGAAATCCATCTGTTCAAGGATACAGCCAAGCATGGTGACTCACATCTTTAATCCCAGAAAGCGAGCCTTTAATCCCAGGGAATGATGGTAGAAAGCAGAAAGATATATAAGGTGTGAGGACCAGAAACTAGAAGCATTTGGCTGTTTAAGCTTCAGGCTTTCGAGCAGCAGTTCAGCTGAGAGTCATTGGGATGAGGACACAGAAGCTTCTAGTCTGAGGAAACAAAACCAGCTGGGAAGCTGGCCAAGTGAGGTAGCTGTGGCTTATTCTGTCTCTCTGACCTTCCAGTGTTCACCCCAATAACTGGCCTCAGGTTTGATCTTATTAATAAGAACTTTTAAGATTCATGCTACATCATACTATAAAACGTAAGATCAAATTCATAAATATGCTACACAAAGAATACAATTTTAAAACACCCATGTCAAGATTCACTTTATATTACTTGAAATAAATTTAAAGCAACCCCCAAGCCCCGTAAAAGGATGAGTATTCTGAATGACTTGAAGGAGATACATCTGGAATAAATGAAATTTAATGTTTAATTACAGAGAGTAGAAAGTGCATGATTATAATTGAGTGAGGATAATTTCAAGGAATGGTATGCCACAAAGATTTCTGTTATTTTCTTTTCATGAAAATATTTATAGTCTTTTTAACTTCTATTATTAAACTTGAAGGTATTTGTTTGTATTTGCATCATCTAAGCACATGTGATAAATATATATTTAAGTGCTGACTTAGCTGTAAAGGCAAATGTGGTATTGCTCTAAGGAAGGGTCCTTGTGTCTGCACCAACCTGCTGGCAACCAGCACAGTACCCTATAATGCCAAAAGTTGCCTCTAGGATACAAGCATCCCTTCAAGCCAGGAATGCAACAGTAAGAGGTAAATTCCTAGAAGTGGTTCAATTTTGTTGTCTTTTCAAACAAGAAAGATGTTGACTAAAGTTAGTTGGTTGTTTGTAAAACTCCAAAAATATACCCTGTTTTGGTTGAAGATTCAACAAGAAAAAAGTGCACTGTGCTTTGGTTTTTTCTGTATGTAAAAAGAAAGGATTGCTGTAGGAGGCTCCTGGTGTGTCTTGTGCTGTGGTCTCAGCAGGTGAGAATGGTACTTTGTGGAGATAGATCTGTTCACAGAATCTGCTGTCACTCCAAATAGTGCCATAATTATGAAGGGCTTTCGAGTTCATTATACCAGTGATTCCAACCTCCTCCAGCACTTCCCTCAATGACTGCCAACTTTCATTCTGAAGGGAAATTGAATTAATATAAAAAAAGCAATGTAAAATTAAAACCTGCCAAAGAGTCAAATAAAGTTTCCATTCTGTCATCCATCTGCTCTGATCCTCCTGGTACACAGTTCATGACAGGGCCAAAGTCAAGGGCATTCTAATTTTAAATGGCCAAGTGTACAGAATCAGAACTACATGAAGGGAGAACACATTTTAAAGTAAGTAACCCTGTCATCTCACTGTTATTAAGGCCAAGAAAAGCACAATGGTCAACAGAAATGGCTAAAATAAATGCACCATAAATAGCTATAGCCTTTGGTCTGGGAAAGGAGATTTAGTTTACCAAAGGAAAGAAGGCTTAAAATGCAGGGGATGGGTCACTACAAGATATGACAAAGTCCAAAAGCAATGTATAGGAAAATGAAAAGTAAAGCTAAAACAAAACAGTGAATGCTTTCTCCCTATCAAAATGTCCTCTGGATTTACAACTGAGATAGCTGGGAGAACTCCCACCATCTCGGGGCTACTAATGATTCCTAGAATGAAGAAAGCCTGTGGGAAGGAAGAAAATGCTTGGTTGCTTTTCTTGTTTCTGTTGGACAACCAAGCTATTTTTTCCCTGTAGATCTGCAACAAAATGAAAGTGAATTCCTGTGCAATGTTCCCAAAGCAGTCCATTCCTTGCACATCTCATTCTCTGCAGAGATGGAGCAGAGGCTGTTAGCCCCAGCACATGTCAGCAGAGAAGAGCAGGTGGTGGCAGCAACCGTCTCAGTTGCCAAAGACTGTTCTGCACACACCCTCAAATTTGACTTATAGTTACTTTAGCTGAGATGTCAACTTACCAAAAATTAAATTTGGCCAAAAAGCTAATAAAAAAATAGCTAAGTTGCTAATAAATGTCTTGCCAATTGCTAACTTAGTACTCCAAACTGAGTTGGGTGATGGAGGGACTCAACAACAATAACAAAATATTCTACAAAAGCTGTTTACAAAGACAAGTTTCATCAATATTTTCATCCATTATTTTTAAATTCAAAGTTTTTGTAATGAGTGCTTGCTATACACCAGGTATTCATTTAGGGACCTACCATAAAGTTCATATTGTAGGCATAATGATGGATAGCACATAAATATAAACAAGAAACCAATACTGGCTACTATTCATTGCCATGCAGAAAATTAGAATAAGCTTGTATGGAAAAGCACATGGTGACAGCAACTTCAGGCTGAGTGTTTAGGCAGTGGTCATGAAGAAATAACGTTGACATTGAGATTTTAACAGAAAGAGAAAGCCAGAGAAGCAAAGGTCAGGGCAAAGAGCATCCTGGGCAGAGAAATGTCTGGTGCAAAGGTCCTGAGCTGGCACTAGATTGGGAAATTGACAAAAGAAAAGGACATCAGTGGATCACAGAAGAAAAAGAGATCAGGAGGCAAGGTGCAGGTTTTTTACAACCATATTAAAGACTTTGGATTCTACATTTGAAGGTGATGGAAAGCTCTCTAAGCAGGACAGGATCTCTGGCTAATCCATGCTATCTATTTATCTATCTATCTATATATCTATCACCTGTCTGTCTGACTGTCTCTGTCTTCCTGTCTACCTATCAGTTCATCTGTCCATCTAAGCAATAACTGCACCGTGTAGGGATGAGTTTTAGGGAAACGGTAATCACAGAAGCAAAAAAAAAAAAAAAAAAAAACCAAAAAACCCAAAACCAAAAAACAAAAAAACCCCACAAAAACCAATGTAGTCCCTTAAAAACACAGAGGAAGGCCCTGGCAGCTGCTGGTGGCAGAGGGATGATGATTTGGAAAGAGGATGAAGAAGAGTGGGGAGATTTGGGATGCGTTTTTACAGAATAGATCACAGAGAGCACAGAGGCGATGAAGACAGGATCAGGGTGAAGCAGCAAAGATAACATGCCTGGAAGAAACACAAGAAATCAGAGCATATAAATTAGGCAGGACTGACATAATGCTTGCATTACATCTGTTTCTTTTATTTTTATTTTGTGCATGCCACAGTGTGCATGTGGGGGCGAGGGTCAGAGGAAAATTTGCAGAAGTAAGTTCTGTCCTTCCATTGTCCTGTCAGGGATCAACTTAGGTGGTCAGCTTTGACCCACTGAGCCATCTCTCCAGCCAAAGCAATTCTTATGTCAAATAAAATATTTGAGCATAGGACAAAAGGAAAAACCATTCTCTTTATGTGATGAGAATTCTATGCAATGGAGGAAAAGCTAAAGTATGAAGTGGTGAGATGTGGGACCTAAAAAAGTGAAAGTCTTGATTTCAACTGTCATAATGCAAAATAGGACCTTCCAGAAATAGGAAAGGCTGATGAGACATGCTGGGAAATCAATTAGTGTGTACACATACACACACATGCACACATGCACACATGCACACACACACACACACACACACACACACACACACACACACACACACTGCTCCTAGTGAAATAAATTTCAAGTAGAAGGATGCAAAATATTTCAGGTGCAGAAATTTATCAAAAGTACCCAGAGATCCAAGAAGCCTGGAGCTGTGTTTTAGTTCAGTGTATTGCTAATGAGCAGGAGACAAAAAAGAAAAACAGACACAGAAGTTATGAAGAAATGGACTTGAAAAACATGACAGACCAGATCTCTTTCTAAGCTGTGTCTTAACAGATAGCCAGGAAAAATCCAGGAGCCCTCCTACAAATTAACATCTGTCTATGTCACCTAACTTGGACTTGTCAGCATTTTTTGGGTAAGGATTCGCAACATAAGGAAACTTATAATACAGGCCATGTGATGAAATGGGAATCCACTGGGTCTTCTAGGCCTAGGTTTTCACCGAGAAAGCAGATGGCTGCCTAGGAAAGAGTGGAAGGGATCAAATATCATCAGGGCCAGAGACAGTCAAGGAGCAACTCGATACACCATGGAATGGTAACACACTGAGGGGACGGACAGCCAAAGATGGGAAATAAGGGGTCCCTTTGTATGCTTTGTAGTAGAGCCAGGTGCTTACTAAGCTCTACTGGATAGTGTGGCCTCATGGGCTAGTCACTGGACCCTCTGAACTGTAACGCACTGGTCTTGTTTGTGAGTGAGAACAACAACAAAAGTTAGAATAACAGAGACAACTATAGCAGCAAAGAGAAGAGCCCACAAAAACTCGTGGACTCTTCTCTCCTCTCATCCATGAGCAACGACCTTAAATCTACACCTACTTTCTGTCAACCTCAGGTGTCACTTTCTCAAAAGACCATAAACATTCTACTCTTCACACTAACCTACAAAACAAGGCATTTAATTATTCAAGTTCAAAGATATCCCTGTTTGTATGACAAACCTGGTTTTGAAAAATGCTTTGGTGATTCTCCAGCTGTGTCTGCTGAACACATGGGCTGCATCTTCCATAATGCTTTGATCAAAGAAAGCTTTTAAAAGGCAGCTCCTAGTGATGTAATTAAAACCACGGCCCACCAACAAGAAGAAGCTGCTTTAGAACAGCAAGCATGGTGGAACCACAGAGCTCGACGGGCAACCGGCCAAGCACTGGTTGGGTAAAGAGGCTGTGCTAACATCTGGCTGATGGACCGTGATTCAGCAATGAACAAGATTTGTGAAGTGCCTGCACCTGTCAGGCTTACACTGTGGTCAAAGAGATGAAGAACAAGTAAAGAATGATATTGGCTTAATACGCCCATTCCAGAGAGGAATAGGCCCCATACAGAAAATGGAACCTCCAAAGGGACTGGAGAAGACAGGGAAGGAGGGTCTTCCAGGCTCTGAGGTCAGAGACAGCAGCTGTGAGGAAGAACGTCTCAGCAGGGGTCTTAATAAAGGCTAGAATAAAGAGGAAGCTATAGAGAGCTAGGGATATTGGAATAGGAAGGGACTTTGAACCGAGCACACTCTGAGGAAGACAGAGGAGCAGAACAGTGGTCTCTTAGGCCTTACACTTGGGAATCTGTCCATTTATGTGTTAACTGCAACTACCAGCCAAGAAAGATTTGCTGTAGGCATTGTATGAGAAAACTTATCCTGGGGAAACACTACACACACACACACACACACACACACACACACACACACACACACATCTACTCACCCCAAAGAGGGAACCACGACAGACCTAAGTATGGAGACCACCAAAGTCCCATTTGGTGAATCAATGAGTTTTACTGGGGTTACTTACAGGAGTATGGGTGAGTATGAAATGACTCAGACAGCTATGTCATCAAAGTCCACTCCACCATGAATGATAGCCAGCAGAACGGGGAACCTGGAGCATGTGGCTCAGCCCAGAGGCAGCTCAACAGGTGAGAGTGTCCTTTCCGTGTGCCTCAGATGGTCTCAACCTCTTCCAGGCAGCACAGCTGGTTTCTTCTTCTGGGCAGCTGGTCTGCTCTCAGAGTCTCCTTTGTGGTTCAGCTTCTCTGAGAATCTTTGCAGCTCAGCTCCCTTCCACTGAGAGGGACTCAGCTTTTATTGCTTATTCTGGCAGGGTACCCTGTGTGAGTCTGATCAGTTTCAGGAATTTCCTGAAGCCATCTTGAGTTATTTACCTTTCTGCTTGAGGAGCCTGCCACATGATATAATGTTTCAATCTTGGAGGAAATGGTTTCATAACTGCTACAGTAGATCAAAGGGCCAGGAAAACAGGTCCTGGCTCATGTCAGGTGAGGAATAACAGGCTAGAGCTAAAGCGAGAGTAAAGGGATGAGGCAGAGGAACCTCCCAGCTCATCCCAAGGACCCAAAGGAAACAGAGATGAGACTACTAGAGGATAGTTGAACACTAGGGGGAAAGGGAAAGACTTGGGGCTTTATAAATAATCACAAAGTAGCACACCCTTAGCATATAACTGGACCACTAATGGCTCAAACTTCCCACACAGTAGCTCTAGGACAGAATTTAAGATGTATATGCTGAGATTACATTGCTAAGGATTCTGCATTGTTTATTTCTGGATTAAGAGATAATTAATGTAAAAGACCCTTTCAAAAAGCAAATGATGCAAACAGACCCAACAGTCACCTTCTTCTCCCCAAAGCAGTAACATATGCTGTTAGGTGTGTGCTTTCCTATTTATTGCTTTTTAAAGGAAAGTACTATAGGAAAGGCTAGTAAGACCTGTGGTCTGAACATTCACCAATCACTACACAAGATGGAACTATCAAAAAGGAAAAGGACGTAGAAACTGATGTGTGGTTCCTGCTGCATTGTAAGTCTGAAATGCAAACTTGAAATGTCGACTTCAAAAAAATTACAGATCAGGTTTGATGCCACCATGTGATATGGATGTATGCACAGACTTACAAGATGTGAACTTTCGTTTCATTGTGTTTTTAAGGACCTTAAGCCTTCAGAATGTCTGGAGTTTGTTGTTGCTGTTGTTGTTGTTTTGTATCTGTCTACAACTGTTCTCAGTGCTCTGCTGAAATGTACACTTTCAGCTATGTTTTTAGAAATAATTTCTTTTTTTAAATTGTAGAACTCAACTACCTTTAGTCCTTGTTGCTCAAAAACATCACAGTTAACAGAATAAAGTAACTGCTGAACTATTAAATACAACTAGTTTGGAAGAGATTGGATTTTTGTTTTCCAGTGATACAGTTACTACATATAAATTAAATGTTTCAATATTATAGGTTATATGTCTTGAGTAAATGTCCAACTCATTTTTCTAATGCTAACTTGCCTTATTAGTTCCTACTTACTAAAAAATTATTTTATGTCTTTCCCCTCCAATAAATTCTATGGTGTTTGAATATCTTTGTCAATTATAAATAAATACATACATGTGAATGTACATACATATGTACACACTGACATAAAAACAACAATGGAGAACTGACAAAAAAATAGCCTATCTTGCAGCACTCAACACCCAGAGACTTCCAAAGTTGGTCAGTCAGACTGAAGAGCAGAGAAGAGAGCAAAGAGCCAGGCCTGCAAGAAGAGATTTCACAATCACAAGGGGATTAACAGCAACTGAAGCCTTCTTGGCCTTCCGGCATGGAGCCTCACGTGTGAAGACTGGCTGGGTAGGGGGAGGTGGAGATTATGTCAGCATGCACGTGTTCACAAGTGGCTTTCCCATTTTACTTTCAGTGATTTCCAGTCAAAAAAGGTTATCTTTCTAGAAATCAACATGTGGACCAATATTTATCTATTTACCCTGTACGCCTTCTGTGCCTTTTGGAATCAGAGTGGCTATTTTTTACTTTCAAACTAAAGAATAACTTACACATAAAAAGTTAAAATGTTTCCCCTAAAAATATTCAATAAATTATTCCCTAAGCTAACAAAAAACATTTAGTAGGCAGCACAAAGCTATGATCTTGCAGACTAAATCAGGAATACAGTTTTTAAAGGTTTTACTTTTATCTATTTGTGTGTGGGGCTGCACACATGTCTCTAACACATGTGGAAGTTAGAGAACATTTGCAGGAGTTGATTCTCTACTTTCACCATGTGGGGCCCAAGGATTAGAACCCAGGTCTTCAGGCTTCCTAAGTAAGTAATATTTTTGAGTCAATAAAATATAAGGAAAAAATTTCATTTACACAAATTAAGTTGGACATTAATTTCAACTCAAATTTTATAGAATTTTTAAAAACCATTTTGTCTTTGAACCAAATAATTAGTGCTGTATTTTAAAGAAGTCTTGTGAATTTTCGTGTCCTCATTGAGCTAATGCCTTAGATTTCTCATTAGCAGGGAGGTACAATGGAAATCAAGGGATGTGGAAACACTTTGTAAATATCCAAGGCTTATCTAGAACAATAATAATGTTAATGGATATAAACACTGGCATCTATGTTTAAAATTCAAAACACAGAGACAACTTTCAAGAAAACCAAATTTTCAAGGGAAGTTTCAAAATGCAACACAGGTGGGACACCTTGCACAACCTTGATGCAGGGGGAGGGGCCTGGATCTGCCTCAACTGAGTGTACCAGACTTTGCTGACTCCCCATGGGAGGCCTTACCTTGTTGGAGGAGGGAAAAGGGATTGTGTTGGGGGTGGAGAGAATGCTGGGGGATGGGAGGAGGGAAGAGAGGGGGATCCGTGGTTGGTATATAAAATGAATAAAAAATTTCTTAATAGTAAAAAAATGCAACACAGTTTGCATGAAAAGGTAGAAAGTGATCTTAAACTTTCAGAACACTGGAGTTTTCAAGTTATACTGGCACAATATCTATTTATTGATAACTGGAATTATAAATGCTTATGCAAATAGGTACAACTATTCCTCACAATAATGACAAGTTTATTTTGGGGCATTTCTTCTTCACTTATTTCAACACTCTCAGTTTGAGTTTGTAGTTTTCTGTTTACATGTTAGACTGCAAATCTAGAGTGTTGTGTTACATATGTGCTGTATCATATATGGTGTGTTTGACAATACAGTGTCCTATGGTGAACTGAGTATCATCACTAACTACACTAGAAATCAGGGTGCATTTCAAACATGCCCTGGTCTGTTTCAAGGGTGGTTTGTGGACAAGGCTGATTACAATTCACTAACTTGCCTCTTGCTTTCACTTGGAAAGGTCACAACCTTTGGAGTGGCTACCTGACACATGCTGAGTGTTTTCATTCCTTTGTACAAGCACACACAGTTTCACTCTTTCCGTATAAAAGCAAATTTAAATAAATCTTTGTCATTTCGTTTTCACATCATGGGGAGACACTTGTGCCTTTGTAGTGACATCTGCTTTACAAAGTTGACATTATCCCAAGCTGTGAGTCAGTGGGTTTTACGGACTCTGGAAGCCTCTACATCAGTGGTTTAAAAGAGCATTTATATCTTTCACTGTTCTTAAAATTTAAGTTCTTAAATGCTAATATTCACTGGACCTAACCTTGCACATAATTTGTCCTATTTCTGGACATCAGAACATTTTGTCTCAAATTCACACCAAAGCAACCCACAAAGATGAATTTGTTGGGCAAATATAAAATGAAAACATAGGGGAGGAATAAAGTTCCTCACTCAAAACTCAGGGCTCAGGGAACTCTGTCAGAAAGGCGGAAGAAAGACTGTAACAGCCAGTTGGGATGGACGATGCCAAGGAGACAGTGCCTTCCAGACACAACGGGATGAAACACATATGAACTCAGAGACTGTGGCAGCATGCACAGGGCTGTCACAGGTCCAAGACAGATGGCATCCCAGAAATGGAGGGTAAGTGGACACAATCTCTCATCCACAACCAGAACTATCTGCAGTTGACAACTGCTCACAAACAAACAAACAAACAAAAAAGTTTTCTCCAATGGAGTCTCACTAGGTATACAAACCACACTTAAGGACTGGCCCCATGCCAGAGTAAGTGGGCAACACAAGAGGAAATAAATGGTATTTTTGGAGATGTTTTCTCTCATAATGCTTTTGGGGAAAATTCTTTTTATTTACTGCTAATACATTTTTGCTATATACTATGGTTTCCAATTTTGTGTTTTTATGGAGCTTGTGTGTGTGTGCATGCGTGTATGTGTGTGTGTGTTTCTCATGCTTTTTATTTGCCTTTTTCCTGTTTGTTTACTTGTTTTGTTTAATTCTTTGGTTTGTTTTTATTTGCCTGTTTGTTTCCTAAAGAAAGAGAGTTGGAGAGGTGGGGAGGATCTGTGAGGAGATGAGGGAAGAGAAACTGTGATCAGAATATATTTTTTAATTTCCTGAGGACATCAACCATGAGGCCATTGTATTTGTATGTGTGACCTATGAAGCTGGCCCTAGCTGTAACTTTTGTAAAATACAAGAGACAGAATTATTAGAAGAGGAAGCTAAGGGATGATTGGTTACTAAAAAAAAAAAAAAAAACACACACACACACTTTAGGACATGCATGCATGTATATTAAAATGGTCTCCTTTCTGTTTGGTTTTATCTATCTTTTTAAGATCTTAGCTGATATAATTTTGCTGTTACTGTTGATGCATTTTTGTAGTTATAGAGGGCCCTGAAAATAAGATTATTTTAAAATTAATATAAAAGTCTTTCTCTTGTCAGTCCCTCCTTCATGACAGCTGGGCAGGGAGACTTAGCCTCATGTCATCACATCTTAGCTCATTTGCGAGGACAGAATCCTGCTGCCAACACAGTTAGTGTTGGTTTTTAATCTCCCATTCAAGAAGCAGCTTCATTTCTTCATAAAAAAAAATTAAGTTTTCATAGCAGATTTCCACAAATCACTTTGAACCATCACCAATAAAGCTTATAGAAGGAAACAAAGGGGTAAAAATGAAACTAGGTGCCAGCTGGGGCGCCAATACTCCTGCCCCTGATCTTTGTCACTACTGTAGCAACAAATGTCTCTTCAATTATTTGGTCCACAAATGTCAGAATCTATCCAAATTTAAAGCTCTTGGCAATGAATTCTGGTAAAGGTATGTACTGAATGACACCAACAAGCACATGGCATTTGGAGCTACGTGAAGACTTGCATGTACACACTGCTGCCTCTATGGAAGTGAGACTGTACTTACCATGTGTGTTTTAATGCACTTTAACATCAAGATGGATCATGCAACTTTTTGTTTGTTTGTTTGTTTGTTTGTTTTTGTTTTTCAAGACAGGGTTTCTCTGTGTAGTTTTGGTGCCTGTGCTGGATCTCTCTCTGTAGACCAGGCTGGCCTCGAAGTCACAGAGATCCACCTGGCTCTGCCTCCCAAGTGCTGGGATTAAAGGCATGCACCGCTGCCGCCACCACCACCACCACCACCACCACCTGACTGGATTCACTTGTATGATAATATTAAATACATTTTATTTCTGTAATAAAATGTGCAACATTCTACTTGGCTATGCCTATATGCTTCGTGTGCATATGAGCTCAACGCAAGAGAGTCATCATCGCCATCTCAGGATGTATGAACTGGCTGTGGATCATGTTTTACCGTAATGTTCTGTAAACTGTAACTATTCACTTTCCAAAGTCTCTTGACACTTGCAGCCTCTAAGCTGGGGAGACCAGCCAATCCTGAACAAACAGGCCTTTTCAAGTTAACACTGTTTCTCAAACATCTGCTGCCGATAAATAGCAAAACACTTAAATACCTTTGCCAATGATCTGAATCTCACTCTGTGTGTAATGACTTTGTTCATAATTATTATATTATAATTAAAAAATAGGCATGGTCCTTCCTAAAGCAAGATACAATAACACTCTACAGGGTATTCTAATTGTGGGGACAGATCTTATTGTTTATTTTATAAAAAGAAAATCTCAGCCAGGCTGGTGATACATGCCCTTAATCCCAGCATTCAGGAGACAGAGGCAGGTAGATCTCTCTGAGTTTGTAAAAGAGCCTGGTCTTCAGAGCCTGTTCTAGGACAGCCAGGGTAATACAGCGAGACCCCGTCTCAAAAACAGAAACAAAACAAAATAACAACAACAACAAAAAACAAACAAACAAACAGACAAACATAAAAAGAAAAGAAAAAGAAAACATCAATCTTACTGTTTCATTTTATCTCCATCTTTATACATAAGTCTGCTAACTTGGGCTGGTGGGGGCCGGTGTTGGGATACAGAAATAATGACTTCTAGTTGTGGATAAAGTGTACACTTAAATACACTACATATTTTACTGCACCTTTAAACTGCAGCCTGTCTCGGACAAGGCAGCTGGAAGAGAACATTCACCTCGGTTCCTCTTAGAGTCACTGGCCCAGTCGTCACCGCACTTTGTGTTCGCAGCACTCAACTCCAGGTCTGTAAGTTGGCTAAGTTCAAAAAGTCCCCATGCTGCAGAGCCAGTGTTTAAGAGCGCCACTCAAATGAGTTGATTTCTAAACATACATAATCATATTTTGAAGGCCTTCCAAACTTTATATAATCCGTTATTCCTAAAAATCTTTTACCATTCTCACAAGCAAAAAAAAAATTTTTTTTTTCAAAAGAAGAACTAAAGCAGATGTTTGATAAGTTAATCATATCCATTTTACTGCTTTGGGACTGTATCGTCTTTCTCCGACAGAGAATACTCGCTTCAGAGTTTTTACCAGGGAGACTAATACACTTTGGAAAATATATGTAAAATAGTAAAGATGTGTCATTCAAATTTGAAGTAGGAAAGAATAGCAAATGAAAAACTCAAATTATTTACCAAGTAAAGTCTTTTTCTAAAAGATGGAAAGAATGACAAGGTTCAGTCCTGCCACTCTCGGTGCCTTTGTTATAGTGCTGAGAACCATGGACTTTAAAGGGAAGCGTAGATGGAATCTCGCTCAGTGAGTTCCTTGGCAACAGAGACACTGCAGCAGGACCCAGTGTTCAGATCTTCTGTGGTCAGACCTGTTTCTTCATCCCAAAGGCATGTCCACAGAGATGTGCTGCGCCTTATTCCACACCCATCAAACGTTCTACTCTTAAATTGTAAAGTGCAAAACAAGCAATTTTTTTTGTATTTGGGACATTTATATTATCTATACAATTTATGCTTTTAGACTATTTCAAAAGAGTGAAATTTGTGGAGTTGGCCTTTGTAGGTTTTCATTAGACTGCAAAGGAAGAGGGAAGGTGTGGGTCTCTCTAGATCTGCAACTTGAGAAGGGAGCAGCCTACAACAGACTTCTCTGAGCAGCCCTGGGCAAGTGCCAGGTTACATCTCAGAAGTGTCAAGACATATATGAATCTGCACAAACACACTAAAATGTTGTGCCGCACACTCTGAAATTATGGTCTATGTACTACTATGTGTTACAAGAAACTACTATATTTCCTGTATTTACTTTTCTTCCTAGATGGAAATCAACAAGGAAGCTTGACTCTATACATCTTGTCATTTTATTATTTTTTTTTTATCACTCGTAATATATAGGAAGTAGAAACCCTCCAGACTACGGGGCATAAAACGCATAGTATTTTTAAAAGATGTATTTATTTTATGTTATGTGTATGAGTGTTTTGCCTGTGCATATGCATATGCACCACACACGTGCCTCCTGCACTCAGAGGTCAAAAGAAGGCATTGGATTCCCTGGACCTGGAATTGTAGACTGTTGTACACCACTGGTGAGTTATGAAAACTGAACTCAGGTCCTCTGTAAGCGCGACGAGTGTTCTTAATCACTGAGCTGTCTCTCTAGCCTTAATACAGAGGGTTTTTGTTTTGTTTGTTTGTTTGTTTTTTGCGGGGAGGGGTATTTAAATACTAGCAGAGTCATACTCTAAGATCAGTTTTAAAGCAAATGTTGTGGGTTGTTAACTTTTAAACAACTCAGCTGTGCTGTGTCTACACGTAAAGAGGATGAGCCGATGGGCAATGGATAAATTATATTTTTCAGAATAATCATTCCAAAGTAAATGCTTAGAGACCATGGAAACTGTTTCAAGGATCGTGAATTGGTGGGATGACTTTGTGTTGGTTGTGCTTGTCTTTGAACCACCACGAAGGACTGTGCCTCGTATGTTCTTCCTAGTGATTAGCAGGGATGATTCCTTAACTGGGTGCTTCTGTGGGGTCACAGTTCTCAAACAAGACATGACAAGAAAACAGAGGGAAAAAAAAGAATACTTATGAGAAAGTATCAACAACCTCACCACAGAGAAAAAGAGGACAAGACACTAAAATAATAGAATCTGTGCAATTATGAGGGATCCACATACTCTTCGTGTTTTCTGATAATCACTCCTCATCTG
The DNA here is from genome assembly GCF_949786415.1 of Peromyscus eremicus. Taxonomy (NCBI): domain Eukaryota; kingdom Metazoa; phylum Chordata; class Mammalia; order Rodentia; family Cricetidae; genus Peromyscus; species Peromyscus eremicus. The sequence goes on along the minus strand of NC_081418.1, from coordinate 79,235,699 downwards.
TCCCTGTGTTAACTTGAAAAGCCCTCGTTCTAAACACAGTGATTGGAGAGGGCGGGGAGTAATAGTCAGCTTTAAAGTAGAGCATTCTGACCTCTGGGTAGGCAGAATAGAACGACTAAGAAATAAACACAGATACCTTCCCTTCATTTCAAATAATTCATTAGAACTTTAAAATATAGGTTTTTTTCCCCCCACAACAGGCAGAGTCTGGTTGATTAAATCCATGCAAGAAAACCTCAAGTCAAAAGGACCAAGTGAAAAATCTCTAAGTGACCCGAAGATCAACCTGTTTTGGCTCCTGGGGTTGTTGCATTTGTACCACATAACAAAGTTAGGACACGAGGCTTTTCTCTCTAAGATTCATACCTTAGCACAGGAATGCTAAGACCCGGGACAAATAAACTAAGGGTGAGGCTTCTCTTGTTCATACAGGGATGGTTTGAAATGACACATTTTGTTGCATCCTTATAGATAAAAGCTGTATGTACAAGTGATTAGAAGATGTTTTCGTTCCTGCTGAAATAAATGCATAACTTAAACCACATATAATTCATAGCAATTTAGGCCCATTACAGAGTTGCAGCTCCTTTTTTTTTTTTTTTTTAAACTATAGTTCCTAATTAAAAGAGTGTTGCTGCCATGAGCTGGAGTTTTTGACATAAAAGTTTAATGAGTAAGAGGGCCTGACATAAAAATGAAAATAGGAATACAGACAAAGCTGCAAGCTGTTAGGTTTCCAGTGTATGGTGACGATTAAGGACAGTCACTAAAGAACCGTGCAGAGAAGGAATGATTACGTAATGGCTCTCTATCAAGGAAAAGAGAGTTTTGGTTTTTTGTTTGGTTGGTTTTTTTTTTTTTTTTTTTTTTGGTTTTTCGAGACAGGGGAAAAAGAGTTTTAAAGTTTTATTTATTTTAATTTTTGTGCATGTGTGCATACGCACACACATGAGCACTTAAGGGCAGGTGCCAGGGAGGACACAGGGACTTGCAGGGAGTTGTGAGTTGATCACTGTGGGTGCTGGTCCTTTGCAAGAGCATCCAAAGCTCTTAATCTCTGAGCCGTCTCTCCAGCCCCCAGAAGAAGAGTTTCTGATGGAAATTTGAAACAGTACTAATCTGTCTAACTTCGGGGGCCCAGCATTCCCAGTTGCTCCACCATCCCCCAAACTGGAATGTAATTTCACAAGTCACTTTTAGAGAATGAGTGATGGGATATTTTAATATAATCCTGAATATAGGTTTAGATTGAAAATGGGAATTGGGACCATAATTAATTATGTTGCCAAGTTTTTTAAACTCTGAAAAGGCAAAGTGATGAAAATGACATTTCGTAGGGCTGCAGCCCTCTGCAAGTTCACGCGTTAAAGCTGGTAAAATGACAGTATCTTTTTTGACAGTTGATTAGTCCCATATGTGGAATGAGTGTGGGGAAATGAATACAGTTGTGGTGTTGGCGCTTTCGAAAACCACTGTAATAAGAGATTGACATAAAACCAAGTGGTGTAAACACAGACTTCAGCGAGGGTGATGGCCTTATTAGCACTCTTAATACTTAATAATGAATAATAATAAAACCGACCTCCCCAGCACACTCTGCTCCGTATTCACATTGCCTCTTGCTCCCATCCATCACTCTTTCAGGATAATAAAACAATTCAAACGCATCCAATCCTCAGCAACAGTTCCCTTGGGAGGGAGGGACGCTTTATCTGTTTTATCTCTACTTGAGTGAACCCGGGGAGGGTTTTTCTTGCTTGAAGGGGGCGGGGGATGGCGTGGGGGTCCTGTTTATTTCCATTGATGACTCCTGTAGTTCTCACAGGCACTCAGGGACCCCGCGGGAGGAGATGGGGAGGAGTGGAGACCCTCTTCTCAAAAAAAAAAAAAAGAAAAGAAAAAGAAAAAGAAAAGAAAGAAAAGAAAAAGAAAGAAAAAAGAAAAGAAAGAAAAAAAGGGCCACAAAGCACGGAGAAGGAGGGGTGGAGAGAGAATGAGAAAGTAATGTGTTGGAGACCTGCAGCTCAAGGCAAACAAACTATTCCCTGTGATTTAACAGGACTGAAAGACAAGAAGTAAACAAATTGCCAACCCAAGTAAGGGCTCTGCTTTTAAAAAAACAAACAAAAACAAAAAACAAACAAACAAACAAAAAAAAACCATCAATACCAGAGACTTTTCTAAGGTTCAGTCTTCCACTCAGGGAGCTAACTGTCCCCAGAGCAGAGAATGGACAGCGCCCTGAAGGGCCAAGGAGGAGGGCGGTGACCTATAGAAGACTGGGGTGAACCAGCTTCGAGGTACTCCTGCCAGAGTGGGCCTGGCCACCCTACTGCAGCTGGAGCGACCTACCTTGGGAACTATCTCACACTTCAGCCTGGGACTGGGAAGACGGGAAGAGTGGGAACGAAGTGCGGGAGAAAAATTGGAAAGGGCACCCCACATCCAGCAGTTTGAGAAGCGCCCGAAAGAGCGGAGAGGGTCTGAAAGCTGGCGTTCAGACTCGGGAGCGTCTCCCCCGCCGCCCCAAGGAGAAAGGTGGTTCGGACTAGAAAGCTCCCTGGCTGGCACACAGACTGAGGAGGTCACCACACAGGGTGGCCGCTGCAGCGGGAGGGCGTCCGGACCTCCGAAGCCGCTCTGCTCTGCTGCGGAAAGTATGCGCGGGACCCAGACCACCCACCTTAGAGAAGTTTCTCTAAGGATGCCGGCCTGCGTGGCAGAGGACAAATGAGGGGAGAGCGCGGGGTCCCCGGGCGAGTCCCAGAAGATGCCGATCACCGCCGCGCCATTACCGTCTGCGGGGAACCCGCCTCCATGCTCCCTGCCGCGAGTCCCGCAAGCTTCGCAGACCCACGCGGGTGCCCCCCCCGTCCCCGCAACACCCAGTCCCGCAGAGCTAGAGTCGGGGGAAGAGGAGGTCCTCGTACCGGGGGAGGAAGGCAAAAGCTCACCGGCAGCAGGCCAAAAATCAGTGTTCAGGCAGGGCTAGGATTAAGTCAGCGGTTCCGAGGACCGGCTCCAGCCCGACACCGCGTGTCCAGCTCCCCCGCCCTAGCTCTGTGTCTGCCCACCTAATGCCTCCCACCGAGGACAAGCCATAGACGGGCCAGACAAGACCAGGGAGAGATGCCCATGTCTGTGTCCTAGGTGCTTCTGATCTCGTCCATCCCAGTGTTAGGATGCGTCTCAACCCGGACCTGAACCGGCCGGTGGGTGCAAACGCGGTCGGACCAGATCTGCACCGGCGCACGCAGGCGTCGGGGAGGAGAGGATTGCTTCATTCTTGCTCCTTACCTTAAAGAACTTGTTTGTTTTTCCTAGCGGGAAGAGGAAAGTTTGTTTAATTTATTTCTCCCCGAAGGTGTGGTGCGCAGGGAAGGTCCACCACGTCCGGGATTCCAGCAAGATGTCAAGCACCAGGATCCACGAACCGAGGGGACCCGCACACTAGGGCAGAGGCAGATGAAAGAGCAAAATTCAATTGCCCAAGTGTCCCAACTTTGTGGCGGGAGCTGCAAACTTCCAAGCGGCTGCAGAAGTTGCAGCGAAGTGTCGCAGGCAGCAGCGCCCGGCCAGAGGTCGCCGGGCAGCGCGAACTGATGCGGGCGCCGGGTGGCGGGAGGATGCTGAACCCGCCCGCGGAGCTGGCGCTGCTGGACCGGCGGGCTCGCTAAGCGCCGGCGCGGGCTGCTGAGGCAGAGCCCGGCACACCGGCGACAGAGGCGGCAGCTCGTACGCGGCTCGCTTAGCTCTGCTCTCTGGCGGCTCCGGGCAAGGAGTGTGCGCTGGCTCCGAGTGTCACAGCAGAAGCCTGAGACTCTGCCCCTCCCAGCCCGCCCGCCGCTGCCCGCCGCCCCGCCTTCCTCTGCCCGCCGCTCCCCCACCGTGCCTCGCGTCCTCTCTCCCGCCGCGCGCCAGCGTGCAACACACACACACACACACACACACACACACACACACACACACACGTTCCCTAGCTGCCTCTCCCATACATTCCTGTCCAGCGACCGAGAGCTCCCCTGGGGGGAGGGGGGCGCACACAGGACACATTGCTCTCTTCAGGTCCCTGCCACCGGGGTGGGGGTGGGTGGGGGGCACATCTGAGACCTCCGCAAGGATGCACGACCTGGCCAGATGCACACGTGGGACCGTTGCACTGTCCAGAAGCCAAGGAAGCACAATGGAGAGAAACTCTGGGCTTGGTTAGGTATAGGAGAATGTTCAATCTGGAAAGCTGGAGGCTGGAGGAGAGGAAAGCTCAGCGCAGAATGCGACTCTTCACCGACTGCCTGCCCCAGCCTTCTTCACTCGGGAGCTTTTGCGAACCTCTCCAGCTAGAAACTCGGCAGCTGTTTTAACAATTGAAAGGAAAAAAAAAAAAAAAAAAAAAAAAAGACCCTACAGGACCAGTGAGACTGGGCAGAAATTGTCAAGTCATTGAAGTTGACTAGGTAATTATGGTAAGAAGTTACTTAATTAGCAACCTGGCCTGAGCCTGGGCATGTGTGAGGGTGGGGTGGGGGTGGTTTACGGAGGGTTACACATCTCATTTTTGTGACTGAATACCTAGTCTAACAAAACTTCCTTCCTTCCTTCCTTCCTTCCTTCCTTCCTTCCTTCCTTCCTTCCTTCCTTCCTTTCTCTCTCTCTCTCTCTCTCTCTCTCTCTCTCTCTCTCTCTCTCTCTCTTCTCTCTCTCTCTCTCTCTCTCTCTCTCTCTCTCTCTCTCTCCCTCCCTCCCTCCCTCCCTCCCTCCCTCCTTCCCTCCCTCCTTTCCTCTCTTTCTCTCAAGACTTTGGCCTTTAGGGTATTAAGCTCTAAAACTATATTGTCCAGGATTTGTTAATAGTGTCAATACTGAAAGCGTGAAAAACGCTTGTCTATTTCCGTTGCCACCAAAGCAAAGATAAGACGAAAGACAACCTTATTGAAATTATACTTAGAACTATGATCTTTCTGTTAAATGCCTTTGAAACGTGAGCATATTACAGAAGGCAGTCCAGCCCATCTTCCAAAGTTCTCAGGCTAGGGAGATTACTACCAAAGGCGGATTTGTGAAATGCTTCCCTGCCATGACATAGTTTTGCAAAAGTCAAAATTTAAATAGATAGGTAGGTAGGTAGGTAGGTAGGTAGATAGATAGATAGATAGATAGATAGATAGATAGATAGATAGATAGAAACAGTCTTGGGAGGTGCTCAGAGTATAGATTTCAGTGCAGAACTCTGGAGAATGAAGGACTCCAGGCACATAAGGATGAGGGAGGGGAGGAGCATTCCACAAACAGAAGTGAAAAGGTCAAGGAAGTGTCAGAGTACATGGGTACCCTGGGAACAGGGAGGAGTTAGGTGTGGCTGCATTGCAGGTAAAGTGAGCAAGGCCTCCCACCCTAGGCTCCAGCACACGGAGACAGAACTTCTGAAGGTGACTGTTGTTTGGAAAATGATTAAAGGTGTTAAGCAAGGGCAGATCATAAGGTTTGTTAAGTTAAGTGTCATAGAGTCCACACTTAGAAAGGTCATTCTGATATCTCTTTGGAAGACAAATAGGAGTGAGTTAACAGTGAAGACTTCCACAAGGTGGAAGCAGAAGTAGGTCTCAGCCAAGGAAGCTGGGAGGCTGGGGTCATTTCAGATACATTTAGAATTTGCAGACAGGGGTGAGTAAGTACTTAAAGGAAGATGGGAGGAGAGGGTTTAGACTGATTCTAAGTTTTTTGGGTGGCACAAGACATGTCATGGTGCTAATAGCCAGGAGAAGCAATATGAGGAAATATATATACTCATAAATGTATACACACATACATGTACATATATATAGTAATATATTCTGCTTTATGCGTGTGGAGTTAGGCTGCTGGTGATGTCTGAATTCAGCATTGTGTAGGCAGCTGGAAAGGGAGGGAGGCTTCTGAGGGAGGTCAGGCTGGAATTAGGGGTCGTCAGCATTCAGGAGTTTTGTATATCTGAGAAGAAAGAGAAGGGAGGCATCAAGGGTGGGAAAACAGGGGATTGGCCATGCCAGGACAGGAGTGTTACAGAAATAGGGAGAGGAAAGAGAACCTGGCCAAGAAAAAGAGAGAGAGACCAGAAAGAAAGCCAAACTGGTAAGCCAAAGGAGTTAGGGACTGGTCACTGTTCTAGGATGTGACAGATTAATATAATCTGACTGAAATGTGGTTTTATTAAAAATAATTAGCTTAACATACAGAGTAATGTTTTAAAAGTCTTTAAAGTTTTTAATTTTTAGTGATGTGTATGTGTGTTGCTATGCACAAAAGTATAGTCCTTGAGAGGCCAGAAAAAGGTGTGAGATCTTCTGGAGCTGGAGTTAGTGGTTGTTAGGGCACACCCAACATGAACACTGAGGACCAAACACCAAGTCCTCTGCAAAAGTAGCACACCCTCTTAACCACTGAGCCACCTCTGCAGGCCCAAGGTCATGGGGTTTGTGGTGACATTCCCCATACATATGTGCAGTTTCTCCTTGTTCTCATGTGTCTCCCCACTGTTCCCTCTCTTCCCTTTACTTCCTCAGTTACTCCCCTCAGTTACATATAAACGCATACATATCTGCATACATATAAATAACATCAAATCTAGCTTCTACATGTGAGAGGAAACAGTATTTATCTTTCCCGGTCTGCTTATTTTGCTTAGCATAATGATTTCCAGTTGTATCCATTTTTCTGCAGATGTCATGATTTCACTTTTCTTTATGGCTGCATAAAATTCCAATATATATATATATATATATATATATATATATATATATATATATATATACCACATTTTATCCTCACATCTGTTAATGGACATCTAGGCTGCTTCTACTTTTTGGCTCTTGTGATTACTGTATCAATAAACACGGATATGCAAGTATCTCTGTGGTATGTTGATTCAGGGCCCTTTGGGTACATTCTCAAGAGTGGTGTAGATGGGTCATAAATTAGTTCTATTTGGGGTTTTAATTAATTAATTAATTTTTTATGTGCATGGGTATTTTACCTGCAAGTATGTCTAGGCACTACTTGTGTACCTGGTGTATGCAGAGACCATAAGAGGGTGTCATAGCTCTTGGAACTGGAGTTACATGTGACTGTTAGTCACCATGTAGGTGCTGGGAATTGAACCCAGGTCCTGCAGAAGAGCAGCCAATGCTCTTAAGCATTGAGCCATTTGCCTAGCCCTAACTAGTTTCAGGGGTTTTGTTTGTTTGTTTTGTTTTGAAGTGGCTGTACAAGTTTACATTCCCATCAGTGATGACTAGAGTTCTTCTTTCCTAAACCCATCACCATTTACTCTATTTTTGTTTGTTTGTCTGTCTGTTTGTTTGTTTGTTTGTTTTGATCATAGACATTCTGACTTGGGTGAGGTAGAAACTCAAGTCAGTCTTAATTTGCATTTCCTTGATGCTTGAGGATGTTGAATGTCTTTTAAAACATTTATTGTCCATTTATAATTCTTCTTTTGAGAACTGTATGTTCAGGTCATTAGCACATTTATTGATTGGATCATGTCATTTGAATCTTGATGTTTAGAGTTTTTTGTGGTGTTTAGATTTTTGCAGTGCCTTATGTATATTCCATGTTAGTTCCCTGTCTGATGTGAAGCTTGGAAAGTTCTTTTCCATTCTGTAGACTGTTTACTTTGCTCATAAGTTTCTTGTGTTGAAAATTTTCTTGATTTCATTTAAGCCTGTTTGTTAATTCTTGGGATTATTTCCTGTGCTATTGGAGTCCTTTACAGAGATTCCTTGCCTATATCTTGAAGTCTTTCCTCCTAGTGGTTTTAAAGTTTCAGATTTTACATTAAGGTCTTTGATTCATTTTTAATTGGCTTTTGTGCAGGGTGAGAGATATGGATCTAGTCTCATTTTTTTTCATGTGGAACACAATTTCCAGCATTGTAACTTAAAGCTGTCTTTTCTCCAATGTATGCTGTTGACATAGGGAGTTTTAACTGTGTGAGTTTCTGAATCCTCTACTATAATCCTGATTCATTGTTTACTACATGCATAGATGACCTTGACATCTCTTTTGTGTTGCCCATGTATGAAGTGTCCATCCAGACAATAGCAAAGAGAGAACGTAAATTCATCAGAATAGAGACTTTGGTCTCATTTGTTTCACTATCTGACCATTAGAGGAAAGAGTTATGAGGAATACATTTTTGTAACATTTGTTATTTTTTTTCTTCTGTGAGTCAACTGGTCTGGATTACATGAGGCAGAGGAAAATCAGGAGGGCAAGGAACACCTGAAGATGCAGGAGAGAGGTCTACCATTTCTCCAAGAGTCCATTTCCAGGTCAGTACCACGGAGGCAGCCAAGTCTACCAGATCAATTTCATAGGATGTGTGGAGTGCTCAAATGAGCCCATAACTCTGGAATTATTCTAAATTAGGAAGAGAGTCTAAAAGACATTAAAGGGACTTATTAATTCTGCACCTAAAAGACAGACCTGAGTCCGTGTAGGGAAATCTGTAAGCACTCAGTGAAGATGTTTTTAATGGGAATGCATACAAACAACCATTCCAAAAGTCAGGGTTTGCACTTATCAATGTATTTATTTTCTTAAAAAACGTATCATCAAATGTTTCATTTCTCAAAAAACTGAAACCAGTGGCATTGTATTTTTATATTCACGTGTTCTCTGTATGTTCTGAAGACTGAGGCACTATGCCCTATTAGATAGAATATGCATTATTTTAGCCAGTCATATTTAATTCTAGTCTTGACAACTACTTGTATAGAGCAAAAAAGCTCTCTGAGTATTAATGTTTTCAGAATATAAAATATAACAAGTTATAACTTATATGTTTCATGGAATAGTATTACATATTAAGGTCCTTCATAGGTATTTGCTCATTTTTGCCCAAATTTAACTGTGGAAATTATAAAATTTATATTCAATGAATTGAAAAATATTAGAAAATTCAGAGTGGACATTAAATTTATTTGGGAAGACTCTTAGCTCAAGTCTGTGTGTTAGGGTCAGTCCCCCAAGTATGTCTCTGCCTCCTTTCAGGGGAGACTAATTTTAGGTCAATTGTAAGATACTGATTTGCCCTTTTTCCTGTAGTGATGTTGGTACTAACAGTACCAAGACACTGGTGGGAAAATCTGCTAGTACCTGATTGAAAGCAGCAATGCCATGAAACCTTTTTCATGGTTATTTCATTTTCATTGCCACAAATTTCAGTTACCCTTAAGAACACCTTTGTTGCAACAACAAAAATTATTCATTTATTGAAATTTCAGCTCTATGTCTTTTTAATAGTCCCTGTGGCAAAACAGGCAATGCACATAAGCTCTTCTATTGCATACTAAAGTACACACAGTATCTATCCTGAAATAAAGTATTTCAATAATTGAGTTGTGAGATGAAACTGCTTTTTGCCTGAAATATAGACCTAAAGAATAACTGGTAAACATTCTGTGCTATTTTGATTTGTATACTGATGGACCTTTTTCAAATTAATGAAATACCCGTCTATTCAAGGTAATAAGCAGCAGCATTTATTTTCAATGAAAACAAAATCTGAGCATTTACAGAACTCTAGTCTGTCACAGTGAACTTGATAGCTCTCTGTACTGAAACTGAGGTTATTTTGTATAATCAAATGTATCCATATTTGCAAGATTTACATGAAACAGCAAGCCAGTATTTTCCAAATGATGAATCATAGAATCAGCCCTGAGTTAAAGAGTTTATCAAAGTGCACAATAAATCACTGGGCTCGAATGCTACACAGTGTTAGAAGCTAACTGAAATAGCTTCATTTTTTACATTACAATTATCAGGTTTAAGAACCCAGTACTTGCTGGGTTTTGGTGTCACAATGAAGAAGAAGATTATCCAGATTTATTGAAGAGGCTATTAAAATATTTTTCATTTTCCAACTATATATCTGTACAAAACTAGAATTTGCTCATTTACTTCAAATGAAAGTAAACATTGGAAAGACTGCGTACACAAGTGATATGAGATGCCAACTGTCTTCTATAGCTAACATTAAGGAGATTTTTTAAGATAGAAAACAGTGCTTTTTTGTTGTTAAATTGTTTTCTTTGGAAAAGACAATAATTTTTGGTGGAATGCTTTTATTGAGTATGTTTTAAATTTATTGTGATAATCTTGAAATGAATATTTAAAAATTTATGTCTTGATTCATAAAATAGAATGCTGATTAAAAATAGCTCACGAAACTAAAGCTCCTTGGGGACCCTTCATCACATTAGATGATGTAAGAACCATTCTAAAGTGATAAAAGGCAACATCATAAGAAACAGTCACAGTCACAAAGATGAATTGAAAGCTCCTCAAGGCTTGAATATCATCGTCTCCATTGTAATTTAATGTATTTGTTACCCACCCACCAAATGTAAGTATGTCCTTCAGTATGCAAACGTATTTCTTTAGCATGTAACAGTTGACATTCTTCTCTGGGGAGCAATGGGACAAGAAACAGATTGAAACCATCCTCCAAGCTGTGAAGCTTGCATAATATAGTCTTCCTCCTGGCCTTGCTGGCAGAGGGCTTGCCTGTTTGTGCACTCAACTGTCCTTCTCTCCCCACCATACACTGTCTTCCCCTGCACAGCAGGGACTGTAACTCTGTTCTCTACAGTTCCTTCAGCTTAATGAAGATTTGATCACACTGACACAAGTAGCCAATGTAAAGGTGAAACAAATCCCAGCCACTATTCAGGCTTCCTGAGGATGTTCAGTCCACTTAACAGACCCAGCATTTACTATGTGCCACATGCTGAGCTGGGAGTGAAAGAAGAAATGAGTCCCTTTCCTTGAGGAACCTGCAGGCTAGTGGAGATGTGTGGAATTCGCAGGTAGTACAAGGAAACAATGAAATGCTGTGCAAATCTAGGAACAGCTTAGGAGGATGGAATCCCAGGAGGATTGTTAGAGAAAGTAACATTCAGGGGTGGGAGTGAAAAAGTAGCCCAGTGATAGAGCCCTTCCTTACCTAGCATGTTGGAGGAAAGGGCTTGATCTCCAACACCACTAGACAAATGTCTCACCCCCCAAAATAGTAATAGAAATACAAAAGATGGCTCCATGGCCATAGGTGCAAAGATTAGAACAAGAAACAACATAGATTTTGACAAGTTCAGAGACACTTACTGCTCTGGAAAAATTAACTACTACTATGGAAAATCACCTAATATTAAATATGTGGATAATAATATATTCCATTGAGTCTTAATTTGATTAGAATGTCTTTAGACATTATGGTATGTTTCATTATATTATATTTCATTTAAATCAGAATGCTATGATCTTATAGAAAGAATCATTACATTAAAAAAGAAAGATTAAAATTTTTATTTAAAACCTCAGATACAATCTTCACAGATTCCGGGAGTAATTCAATATCCCACACAGAATTTTAAATTATGTTTTAAGGTATTGAGCTCAGTACTTTGTACAAAGTCCTTGGTGCAAAGAAATCTAAAAACAATATTTTGCCCAGAAATCTGTAAAGTGATACTAGACATACATTATTTCATCCCCTCAGACATTTAATAAATATGTATTAGGTGTATATTATCTTACATAGGATTCAGGGAGCACAGTGCATAGCATGGAGGCTAGCTGGCTTTTAACCACTGGTCACAGCCTCCAACAGTGAATGATAAGTCCAAAGGAAGAGGAAGAACACGGGACGTGACTTCTTTCTACTGGAAATGGTTTGAAATGTCAGGGAAAAGGGTGAGAGTATAGAGATCATAGATGTGGCATGCAGGGAAGGCTCAAGAGGGGAGGAAGTGGTAAGGCACGTTCGAGAGGCAGTGGACAGACTCGTTTTGCTGCAATGGATTTAGTCAATGGAACTCACAGAAGAAGAAATTGCTATGTAGGCCGAGCCCACTGGAAACACCATGTTAGAAGCTTGGGCTTCATCCTCTTGGCAATGAACAAAACCTAAATATAAAAAGCAAGAAAACAAATACCATTTTCTGCACTTAAGAAGGATGCTGATGACTTACAAAAGAGGTATTCTTTTGATTTCAAGTAATGAGTTTCTCACACATAGAATTACTATTTGTTTCACTTCAAAGAATATATTCTCCCATTCAATCCATTTCCTGTGGACATTTTTATTAATTGATGTATTATACTCTATCAATTACATGGTAGAAACATTCAAGTGTGTTTGAATGTGAATCACATTTTCCAAAGCCTTCTCTGTTCTAGAGTCCTTGATGGCACCGAGTCTAAGCCTCTGGTACCCCAGTACTCTCTTCTGGTGTAGCACTGTGTTACTCACACAAAGGCAGATCATGAGGGGCTAAGCTAGCAGACCTTCTGTGAGGCCACTGAGGATACATACACACAAGTAAGAGAGGAGAAAAATACAGCACCAATCTAGAGCATAAAGAGGTCCAAAGGAAGTAGAGGGAGATTCACCTTCCACACAAGTAGGACACAGGGATTGTGTGACAAATAACAATTACATGATTGAATTCATGTGAAAATGACCTTATTTTATCCATTTTGTTTAGATGCAGCTAAGGAATACATGCCTTTCACGTGAGAAGTTTGGGCCAAATCCCTCAAAGTTACTTGCCAGTGATGTCATTCTGCCTTTAGGCCACACAAACACAAAGCCTACTTATTTTTAAATGTCATATGTCTGAATGGACATAAATGGAGTGGAAAAAAAAAGCACAGGCTTCTGAGCCAGAAGTCTTGGGTACCATTTCCTACACCGCTATTCAAATAGCTTTGGAGCTGTGTGAACGTGGAAATAGGGAGTCTCTCAGAGGCTGTTCTCACTCATCTGTAAAATGGGGCAATAACATTTCCCTCATAGTAGTATTGTCAAGATTGACAATGTATTTTGTCAATGTAAAGCACCTAATAAATTATTAGTACTCAAAAATTGCCAGTTCTTTTTCCCTGGCTTTAATTTCCCTAAAACGCACAGACCATCTGCCTCTTCCTGGTTAGAAAGAAAACCATCTGTAAAGGAATAACAAAATAAGAGACTCACTTGGATCTGGCACACTGGACACCCAGATGATAACTTCAGTTTTGACAAGATACACCAAGACTTCTTCCTTTTACAAATTTGGTCTCACGTCCTTGACACACTGTGAGAAAAGCATAGTGATTTGTACTTGTCAAATGATGAAGCTAAGGCTTCAGGCCATTGGTGGCTGAGCTAGGATCTGAGACACATTCAGTGTGACTCCCAATACGGTGTTCCCAACCAACGCAGTCCAGGGAAGGTGCCTGGAGAATTATCAACTATTTTCAGATTCACTTTTCTTTTCTTGGTCTTCTCACGTTAATGGGCATAAAAAGAAAAGACTTGACCACAAAATAGGCCTGAGAGCCCCTTGCTGGCACCTGATGAGAATGAGCCAAGCACAGTTACTGTTTCTGCCAATCTGTGCCAGCTATCAATGCCAGCCACAACCTTTCAGACCACAAGTCCAGAAGATTAAGTCACAGTGAGGCAAAACATCCCATACCGATTTGTTTAGCTATGTGATTCTGCTCTTTTATTTGAAAACATTACATTCTGCCGTTGCCCTAGTTTGGATCCTGAACACCTTTAACTAGCTTGTCTATGAAATGCACTTTAGATAAGAGGGCAAAGGCAATTAAAAGAAAAAAAAAAACAACACATGTCCCTTGTAAAATGTATGCATGTGATTACATATCTGTACCCTTGATTAACCAATTTCCAATACAAGTAACTTGGTAGCCTTGGAACTTGGTTATTTACAAAGAAAATGTCATCTCTACACCAATGTTTTGGCTGTTTAGTCACTGTTATGTATTGGGTGGCTTGTTCATGCCCACTACCATCAGTGGTCAATAGGCTCCAAGAAAGCCATTTTTTATTCTGAGTCCCATTTTTACAAGACTGCTCAAATTACTCAGAAGAAATTCAACTTAGGAAATGCTTTTAGTTAATTCCCATTCACTCCCTTTCCCCCCTCTCCTCCCTCTCTCCCCTCCCTCTCTCCTTCCCCTATCTCCCCTCCCCCTCTCTCCCTTCCCTTCTCACCCTTTCTCTCCTCTCTCTCCTCTTCCTTCTCTTTTCTTTTCTTTGGTTTGCATAATATTCCTGCGATAACCTTGCCTCCCAAATGCTGGAACCAAACATATGCCACTCATGGTTTTCTCCTCTTTTGGGGGGAGGGGAGGATAGATTCAGGGTAGTGCCTCACAAATGTGGCAAAAGGACTAGAAAAATGAATAATAAACCAATTTTCATCACCTTAACAAGTGTTGTAAACTATTTCTTGGTACTTTGGCATATAAAAATTGCCATATCAAAAATAAAACTTAATAGGATAGTGTTATTCTAAAATTATGTTAAGCTTTCCATGTGTGTTATCGGACTCAAATATGCTAAGGTTATTGCATTAAATCAACCAGCATAAGTTTTGCCCCATCTCTACTAGGAAGAGAATGTGTTTATATTTCCTTCATTGTGCCAAGTCAGATCCTCAGATGACTCCATCAAACATGAACACTACACTGCAGGTTTCACAATCTGTATGTAGAATGTAATAAGGAACAAGGGTTTGTTCCTGTCCCTTGAGCATAACTACTCCCTCCCCCAGGAGCTGAGGACTGATCCCAAGGCCTTGTGCTTGCTAGGCAAGTGATCTACCACTGAGCTAAATCCAAACCCCCGAGCATAACTTCTCAACCTCATTATGCTCTGTTGAAGGAAAAATTGTATTATTTTGGGCCACTTCACAAGAGTAAAACCATTTTGCCTGAATAATAAATTGTAATTGAATCCTCAAGTGATTTTAGCAAAAGAGTTTCTGTAACAACAGAGTCTGATGTGACTGAAAATTACTGGTATTCCAGAGGGAAAAATCTGATTTTTCTCTAATATGTTTAGATTAATCTAGCATGAACCCCCTTCATTTCATTGGTTTAATCCTTATATGCAATTTTCTCTCCCCAAATACAAAGACTTGCATTTCTTTCCTTCCTGTTCTTCTTTTCTTGGTACCTTTGTACATTTTTTGAAGCCATGCATTTCTAGTAATGTGATAATCACAGTATTCTGTCACTTCTCATGTCCAAGCTCAAACAGCTCAACCAAAATCCAAGAGAGTTCCAGTTCAAAGAGACACTAAAGGTAATACGTTTTCTTGTAATTAGGGAAAAATAGCAAAAAGAGAATTCAAATAGGTTTGAATCTCAGATGGCTGGAATATTAAATTTATTTGTGTATCTGTCAAAACAAGGGAAAGGCGTTTTGATTTGCAGGGGGAAAAGATGGAAAAGAAAGAAGGAAAACTTAAAACAACTCACCCCTGTGAGAAACTGCAAATCACCTTCTTAGTGATGAGCGAGTTGTGCTAAATACAGAATGTCATTCACAAACTAAAGGCAAACTTACATCCAATCAACTCTGGGCCAGAATTTCCAATACTGTGAATGTTCTTGAAGGAGGAAGCCATACATACACTCTAGCCATGACTCAAATTCAGACAGAACTTCAGATCTGCAGCAATGTGACTCTCTTCCTCTTTTCACCAACAGATTCACTCACGAATCCATTTTCTCCTTATCTTTACTTCAAGGCAAGGCATAAAAGTAGTGAAAAAAACCACGATAAAGTGAACAATACTGCCAATGAGTGATAGCATATTTATGAGAAGAAAGGGGGGAGGATGGATGAAAAGGAGATAATAACTAAGAACTAAAAATTGTCATGAGAAAGTAAAGGCAGATAGGTGAAATCATGAGCAGCACTAAGGATCAACAGCCAAGATCCTTGAGTAGAGGACATAGAAATGAAGCAAAGATGGTCTCTTTAATAACTAGATATTCCAAAGAAAAAGGCTGAAGTCTAGTCCCCACCTCTTCTTACAATTTATAAAGGTCAATCAATACAAAGTGGGCCAAAGAACTAGCTCAAATCACTCAGGGTAACATTTCAGGACATTGGCATAGACAAGAGCTTTCTGAATGGGACTCTAAAAGTAGTAGGAATTGACAAATGTGATTACATGAAATTGAAAAGCTTCAACACAGCAATAGAAACAATTAATTGAAGAAAGAAACAAGTCTACTGAATAGAAGGAAATCTTGGACAGCTATTCATTTGACATTGATTCATATTTAGAATATGTAAAGAAATGAAAAATGAAATGCCAAAATAACATATGATGAAATCAATGAATGAGCAAATTAATGTTGAATAGACATTTCTCAAAGGAAGTAGAAACAGCCAATAAATATATGAAAGGATGATCAACATCCTCAGCCATCAGGGACATGCAAATTAAAACTGCTTTGAGGTTTCATCTCACCCCAATCAGAATAGATCATCATCAACAACAACAACATATCCCAACTAACAAGTCCAAGATAGAACGATGCTATATAGTTAGTTAGTTAGTACCACAGGTGGTGCTACCAAAAAGGGTCATAGATTGAGATGTGTGAGGTGGGGTGGGAAAGACAGACATGGCAGAGAGAGGGGTCCATAGAATAGAAAGTGTGAGGTGGGGTGGAAACACAGACATGGCAGAGAGAGGGGTCCATGGTCCATAAAATAGAAAGTGTGAGGTGGGGTGGAAACACAGACATGACGGAGAGAGGGGTCCATAGAATAGAAAGTGTGAGGTGGGGTGGGAAAGACAGACATGGCTGAGAGAGGCAGAGAATAATGAAGTGAAAATACTGTAAAACCTTCAACCAGAATGCCATAGACATATCATTAGGCTCCTGTTGATGCATCAAGAAAACACACTGAAAGCATAAGGCAACTGCAGCTATCACAGGACAAGTTAGGAGATCCTCAGAGGTTGGAAACACAGAAGTGCTTAAGTCAGAAGAGTCTTTTCAGTGAAAAGAGAGAAAGTAAATTGGATTGTGGATTTGAACCAAATGGGATTTAAGCCAATTTGCCTTAAGGTAGAATTTCCCCAAGGTTTTCTGTATTTAAACACAGCGTCTACTATTACTTATGTGATTGCTTTGTTTAAGATGTAGACCCCCTCTCTATGAACTTGCTTATTTTAGGAGGAAATTAACAACCTAAACAGCAATATCAGTGTCATGTGCTGGTTATGTTTTTTCTTTTCCTTATACACATTAAAATAAACACTTTATAAAAATGGAATCCCTTTAAATACCCTCATGTCATTGTTTCTTGTATGTGTTAGAGGTGAGATACTTGTAGACTGTGAGGAAGGTGGAACTCTTGTCTGGCTTCTGCAGTGGTGAGAAGTCTCTGAAAGAGCTTAAGGAGGCAAGAAATACAGTAGAGCTATGGGCAAAGTACTAAGTCTGCAATGGGGGCATGGCTGGGCTGAGGGGAAGGAGGGAAGGAGAAAGGCCCCTGAGATCTCATAGAGATAATAGACAGGACTGGTTGCTTTTGTACCCTTTCTGGTCAAAGCAACTCACAAAGATGGTCTGATTCCAGACACACGGAGTTAGACTCTACCTCCATGGAAGAACAAAAATATTTGGGTTATGTTTAGTCTACCACAGCTCCTATAATCATATGCTAAAAGCTCAGTCTAGCTGAGTACAGTATCAGCAGCATAACTGAAGAGGTTCTGGTAACTTGAAATGCCATTTCTGCACTCCTTTAAAGATATACCCTGCTTTACAGAATCAGGTAATGAAGAAAAGGGAGATTTCTGTAGTTTTACTCGGTTCAGCTGGGGATACCAATCTCAGATCCTGTCTCACATGTATACACACATAACTCCTAGGCATTATTTTGTTTGTATAAGGTAGAAGACCATACTTATACTACAGATGGAAAGAACCAAATTAATAATCAGTTTAGTTTACTTCAATCTGAATAAAACACAAACTACCTTGTTTTTATTTAAAAACTCTCAGTTGGGCAAACAACTATTCCGGCCATCTGAGCAGACACAATCAGTAGAGTAGAACCTATATGCCTTAGTGTCAAGTTGGAGGGAGGATATAACTCACTTATTAATTCCTAAGCACAGAATTAATTACTATGATAGTACTTCACTGAACACTTCTAGCATGATATTGACATCTAAAAAGTATAGAAAAAGTGACAGTGTTGACATTTTACTAACAAATGTTTAAGAAGCAATGGGAAGTTCCCAAGTCTGACTAAACCAATAAAAAGTTTTATTTTTTTAAACTTCATTTCTAGTTTGGAAAGGGTTCTTTTTCTGCTTATTTTTTTTTCAAAGTCTAAACATTCAAAACGCTTTTAAAAAAATTTCTGTACCATTTTGTACCCAATGTTAATCTAACTTTACTCTGTTACAATATACCTCTAACACTCCGCCTGGTGGTCTTAAGGATGAACTCTGTATAGCATATTTCAGCTTTGCTTGCTCTGTTAGACTCTTCCAGTGACTGGTGATGGAGGAGGAGCACCAGGTTGGAGGAAGAAGGAGCAGATTTTTTCCTTGTCTCATTCTTGAACCCGTTTTTACTACCTTCTGCCATTTGCTTCTCTGTTGTGATGGTTCTTCAGGCAGTGACAATATTTTGTAGACTACAGTTGATGGGTTTTTGTCTGTTTGTTTGTTTTCCAACATTCATTACCAGCCTCATCACAATTCCTCAGAGATATCAGTACCAAATGACCAGTACTCTCTCCTCGAGGGCTCAATGCTCTTTCAAGGATCGAAGACAACAGAAATAGGTAAATAATGACTTAGCTTCGGAGGTCATGGCTGCACCTCACATGGGCTCCATGTGTCCATCTCCAAGCTGGGGGCTCTAGCACTTTCTGTCTTCCATCCCACAAGTTGCAACTTCTTTCCCAACTACATTCTGTGTGGTTATGTTGTGATCACCTTTTGCTTTTCAGTTCTTGTAACAAATCAGTGGAAAAAAAAAAACTTTTAAAAATAGTTGTGGTTTCTGTCTTATGGTTGGAACTTGACAGTTACATCTTATTTACTACGTGAAATACATTCTTAATAACGCAAAGAGAGCAGTATGCCATTAAGCCCTATCAGAATGTAGAGGTGAGAAAGACACATATCTGACTGACCTTCAACCAAAAACTGCCAACGATACACAGTGGAGAATAGCTTCAATAAATAGTATTGGGAAGACCCACATGGAAGAATAAAATTAGATTTGTGTGTCATGTCGTATACTAGAACCATGTAGCTAAAATTGATTAAAAATACAAATATAGTCTTAAAACTTTTTTTATAGATTTATTTTTACTTTATGTGTATAGGTGGTTTGCCTGTATGTTTGTCTGTGCACCATGTGCATACAGTGTCCACAGAGGCCAGAAGAGGGCAGTGGAGACCCTGGAACTGGTGTTACAGATGGGTATTAGCTGCTATGTAGGTGCTGGGAATCAAATCCAGGTCCTGTAGAAGAGCAGCCAGTGCTCTTCACTGTTGAGCCATATGTTCACCCTCCAGTCTTGAAACTTTAATTGTATTGTGAAAATACCAATGATATTGATATGATCAATGATTTGGGGGGCATGACCCCCAAAATACAGGGGAAAGTAGCTAAATTGAATTGTAGCAAGCTAAAAATCATTTTCACAGCAAACAACCAACAGAGTGAAGACAATCTATGTACAGGGAGAAAAAAAAACTGCAACCCATATGTCTGATAAGGAGTCATTCCTCAAAATATGTCAGGAGCTCAAAATTCTCATTTGCAAGAAAAGATGTGACTCTATTAAATATGGGCAAAGGGCTTGATATTTCTCAAAGGGTCAAGGGCATAAATGATCAACAGATAGATAAAGAGTTCAACAGCATTAATCATGGAAATGCAAGTCCAAAGCTCAAGAAGATACAATATCAGAGTCTTTAAAACAGCTATTATGAAAAACAAACAATAATAACCATTGGCAAAAACATGGGACAAAGAGACGCTCTACATTTGAATACTCTCACATTTGTAGCATCACTGCTTACAATAGACAAAATACGGCATCAAGACTTGAATGAATAATGTGAACACATACACATACTCATGCATACACTATAATGAAATACCATTCAGCTGTAAAACTAGCCTGTCATTCACAGCAGATGGACCACCCTCTGTTATATCTTTAGTTAGCAAGGCCTAAAACTGAAGCAGAATAAAGTCTCATGCAATAGTCAACTTTATTCAGAGCACCAGACAATTTTTACTCTGAAGGTTAAGCCTTTAATCCCAGCAGAGGGGGGCAGAGGCAGGCAGAGATTTGTGAGTTTGAGGCCAGCCTGGCTTACAAAGGGAGTTCTAGGACAAGGCTGTTAAACAAAGAAACCCTGTCTCAAAAACAAAAACAAAAGGAAAGTATCACCCGAGTAAAGTATACAATCACAAGGACAAGCTTCATCTGCTGAAAGCATGCTTCCCATAAAGGCATATGAACAACAAGAGTTGAGGTAAATGTACTCCTGTCCACTACACCTGGGAGGGGCATGAAAACACATTGCAAAAACAATTATGTGATTTGGAGAAACTGAGATCATAAGACTCTTGTCTTGTTTTATTGGAGTTTTTTCAGAAGCACTCATAATTCCCTTCACACAGCTTTATTCATGGACCATCTTCTGACAACCCTCCAGGACATTATGCTAATTGAAATAAGTCATAGACAAAAAGATACATCCTGTCTGATGTCACTTATATGGGTCATTTAAAAACTCCAATGTTTCAATGAGTTCAAACTTATAATAAAAAAATAGTAGAATGGCTGCTGCTTGGGGCTGGGATTATGGCGGGAAAGGAGAAGATGCTGGCAGAGGGTTCAGAGTTTTAGCTCAGTGCAATGAATTCATTCTGCAGCTCTACTGCATATATTGCAAATGATAGACATACTTGAAAACTGCTAAGATACTAGATCATAATATTCTCAGCATAAAATATGTGAGATAATGAGCATGTAATTAAATGAATCTCATGTAGTGATTTCATAACGTAGAAGCACATTAAAACCCGATGTTATATTCTGAATGAACTACTTTTATTTGGTAACTATACCCTATTAAAAGGAGAAGGATGTGACTAAAAAATCTAAAAGTATTTTAAGATTAGATAGACTATAATATTAAAGTCACATACAACACATAAGGGTAGATTTTATAATATTGATATCTGTGGTTAATCTGCCTCTTAGCCTCATGAATATAATGCAAGATAAATAGGATACACATAAACCAGGAAATATTAAAATACAGTTTCAAATAAGTTTTTTTCTAAAAACTATAGCAGAAAAACCCAAATTATAAGTTTTGTATGCAACTAAGTCAAGCAAGGGATTATAGAAGAAAAGAAGTCTAATTTCAGAGTACTGAGATTCAGTCCCTGCTGGAGTATGTGGAGTGAGGGACACAGATTAGTTATGGTTAAAAGTAGAAGAGATCTACCACTTTGGGCTTTTTTGGCCTACTGTTCCTGTAGGGCACAGCAGGGGTAGGGGAGTGGGAGAGTGGTCCTGTGTGAATTGAATAATGTCTTTTGCAGACAGAATCCTTCTCCTTGACTGAGAGGCTCTTAATAGTAAATGTAGTTATCCATGCAAGAAGACCAGCTGTAGGTGTCAGCCATGGGTATCACTGGCTTCAAGGTGCTAAGGGGAGCCTCAGGCTGGAGAATGGTAAAGGAGCACTTGGAGAGTTTTGTGAAAATTTCCATAATAACTAGCACATAAATATACCCATGGAAGGACAGACAAGAGTGTGATCACCTCTGTTGTCCCAAGAAAGCCCACCCGAATGGCTGGGTACTCACAGGAGACACTTGCCTGCCATTCGATATCCATCTGCGCTCCTAGAAGTTTATGCAGCATTAATGTGTTATCTCCTAAAAGTGAAAGTAAACTGTATGTTTAATTCATATTTGTGTTGCTTTTTAAAGTTTCTAAAAGCGTTTCATAGCCATAATTCCCTTTGGAACAAAACAAGAAACAAAGAAGCAATCAGTGTAGACATTGGGTTTTATATAGATTTTGCAGATGGAGAAATTTTTGAGGTTCAGAAAGGTCATATAACCAGTATGTTAGGTTAAAAAGGGCAAAGCTTGCATCTGTCAAAGTACATTTTGCCATATCAGCCGATTCTGTGCCCAAGGGTAGCACTAGAATTGGTTGAGTGGCAGAATCCAAAATGTCTGTGACTTGATATCTCCTTCTCTCGTTCTGGAAGGGTTTTCAGAATTTTCTCCTTAAATATCTAGGACCTTTAAAATAGCATTGAAGTCCTTCATACAAAAAAAGATTTAAGTTTCCTGAAAGAAATCTGCTCATTGACTTTCTGTTTTATATTGCAGTTCCAGATAACACTTCTTTAGTTTTGATTGTTTATAATCCCATGAAAATACATATTGAAAAGCATTCATGGTGTCTTAGGAATGGGAACATGAGGGGCCAGCAAAGGATGTCTCGGCCTGTGGGGAGTAGTCAGTAATAGCAGCAGGGTATAATGGACCAGGGAGTGTGAGCGTGAGCAACAAATGACCACCCACATGCTGAATGGCCAATCTGTTACTGTGGTAGGAAATACTTCAAAATGCTACCCTACCTCTTGGGCCTCCCTCGCCCTTATATGTGAAATAGAGAAGTTGAAGAGGATGACCCCCTGTCTAGCTCTTACTGGGTGAGGACTGACACTTTAAATAAGCAAGCTACACTACTGCTTACTGATTTTTACTATGTAGATGACTATTTGTCTTCTGAATGATGAGAGTGGTTCAGCAGGGAGTAAAGTGACTTCTTCAGTAGTTCAGTATAACCTATGAGAAATACTGTTCCTAATGTGTTAGGATATGCTAACACACATGAGCTAATTCACAGACTTTCCTGGGGCCAATACGTTTATTATATCACTTCTAGAAACCACCGTTGGTTATCTGAGGATGACCTGAATGTCAAGATGTAACAATCAGCATAGATAGACCATCTCTGTACATGCAAAACCAAATGTGATAGAATCGCTCTATGTGTGTGACTTATTATTGACTTGCTTAGATGACACCATTGTTGTTTAATAGAAGCATTGTCTTACAGAAAATGAAACCATCTGGACAACCAGGAAACATCCCTTTTTCCAAAATTTAATACATTTGATTATTATAAAATATTCATCACATATTATATACATAATTGGACCCCTACAGTCTTTTTTAACATGTAACTTTTTTTGCTATGTACAAAACAGTATGATAATACCTGGACATGAAATAAACACAGTTTCTACAAACTAATTTATGAGCATACAGGGAAGGAAATGGGTAAAACCAATTAAATACAGTCCATAAAGTGTGGGATGCTTCTGGAAAAACACAGGATGGATCCTGGACAAAGATGTAATGCTAGTATGCTGTGGAAGAAGACGTGCAGGCTCAGAAGCATGGCGAACAAGGATTTAGCCATGCTTGGCATGAATTGAGATTGAGAGTGGTTGAAACAATGTATGTAAAGACCCAGGGCTGACAAAGACCACTGTAAGTTGAGGAAACTCAAGCTAAATGCACATGATTATTGAACTGGAAATGGTTGAGGTTAAGGGGTAACAGTCATATTATGCTCACTCTTAACAACCATCTGAAGGCAGTTGGACTTGGTCCTTCAAGACATTAGAGTAATTAATATGTTCAGTCAAAGGCATAACCAGACTTGTATTTATCAAGCTTATGTTGTGTTCAATGTGGAAAATGGATTACCAGAAAACATAACATATGTAAATGTTACACAGCACTGTACTAATTTACTTTCTATTGCTGTGATAGACACCATGACCAAAATCAACCTGGAGAGAAAAGGGGTCACTTGGTTTACACTTCCCATGTCACAGTCCATCATCAAGGGAAGTCAGGGTAGGACTCAAGGAAGGAACCTGGAGGCAGGAACTGAAACAGAAGTCATGAAAAAGTGCTGCTTACTCCCCAGGGATTACTCAGCCTTCTTCTTGATAGATCTCAGGACCACCCAACCAAGGGTGGTACCACCTACAGTGAGCTGGGCCCTCCCACAACTTTTTAATTAATTAAATGCCCCAGAGAAAGCCCACAGGCCAGTCTGATGGAGGTCATTCTTCAACTGAGTTTCCCTCTTCCTAGGTGACTCTAGTTTGTGTCAGATTGAAAAAGAACTAACTAGCTCAAGTAGAAACCAATAAATGACCTGAAAGATGAGTCAAAGCCTTTACAAGACAAAACCTGGAAATGTTGTTTCTGATTAGAAAGAGTTGAACCTCATCAAGAAGATGGCATCTAGCCAGGTAAGGTGAGGTGAAGATGTATTACCAGCGTTTGGTAGGGTACAAATTTGAGGCCAGTCCTGGCTACACAGTGAATACCAAACAAACCAGGCTTATGATTCAAGACCTTATCTCAGACAGACAGACAGACAGACAGACAGACAGACAGGCAGGTAGATGATAGATAGGGAAAGAGAGATGATAGATAAATATAACAAGAAAAGAAAAGAACGATTAGAGAGGAAAGTGACATCTGAGATTTGTCTTAAATATGTGAGAAAGTTGGAGCTTATTATGTCTGTTGTAGGAGAATAACATCAGTGAAAAGAAAATATCAAAAGAGTGTTTGGGGAATGGTGAACGATTTCAGTGCAGTATTATATATGTTGAAAGACAGACACTACATCTCAGAATGTAAACTGGAGCTGTATGGAAGAAAGCCACATGTCTCAAACTTAGGAGTTTCAACTTGTTTCAAAATATAATGGGAAGTCATAGAAGATTTTTTTTCCCTCCATATTTGAAAGTCAGGACTTTCGAGAATTAGAAAGATATGATGGCATACTGAAAATAAAGACATCAAGGTGCTGAGTGTTTCTAAAGACATATAAAAGCATTAGATAGAAACTGATTAATACATGATGAAGTAGTTGCATGGGTCAGAAAGTAGTACCAAAGTCATCCTGTTGAGACAGAGAGGTCTGCATTGCTTAACACCCTCGGTGCTGTGGGCTGTCAACCAGCTCCTGCCTACACTGCAGTTAACAGTGGTCTCAGATAGTCAACAAACTGGCCTTTGAGTTCTAAGGAGACCAATGTAGCATCCAACTCTAAGACCAGAATATGGATTTCTAGGCTTATCAAAATACAGAGA
This sequence comes from Peromyscus eremicus, assembly GCF_949786415.1. Taxonomy (NCBI): domain Eukaryota; kingdom Metazoa; phylum Chordata; class Mammalia; order Rodentia; family Cricetidae; genus Peromyscus; species Peromyscus eremicus. Next base: position 79,210,637 of record NC_081418.1, on the reverse strand, counting down.
TTACAAAAATTTACTGAGTGTGAACTACTTCTGTTTTTATGTATGTAACAATAAGTCAAAATTTAATGTTTGAAATTCCATATTGATTTAAAGGAAGAATATAAAATCCTGTTTGTTTTTGAGAGTCTTAGATTATTTGGTATACTATTTTGACTGTAAATGTAAAGAAGACTGTATATCTCAAAATTTTAAAAATTAATATTTCCTTCAATTATAAGAGCTCTTGAAAAATATTAAATATTGTAACATTTTAATTTAATTCACATTTTTTCCTTTAGCTTTCATAGAAAAAAAGGGGAGAAAAGAACTACGGTATTTTCAATGATATCACAGTGCCTCACACTTGGCTTTTAAAACATAAAATGCTTCTTATTTCCCAATGGTATCTCTAAGAGGTTTCCTTCCTGGGGGCCAGTTGACTTCTCATCAGCTGCTGAATGTGTGTATTCAAGGCGTGATGTGTAGGGGAAATTTGTCATTAAGTGAGAAGTTTGATGCTCCAACTAAAATAGTTCTGCACTGCTTCATAAATAGAATTGTATCTACTAAGAATAAAGTCAATAATTAATTCTAGAGTTAATATATTATTATAAAGTATACAATGCCATAAGAGGTTGAATAAATATTTTTAATATTAGTTATAAATACTATTGTGAAAAAAAAAACAAAAAGCCCCTCATGAAGCTGCTTAAATATATTAAAAAACTGCAAAGCATGGTAAGTTTTAGTAAGGAGAGATTTTCATATTCATGACAGCAACTGTAAATATGAACAAAATGAGCTATGCAACTTCGCTCTGCCCTATTTTCATTAGGTAAAATAAGATTCGCAATTTAAGTAGCAGCTTGTATACACTGGGTAAGAGTGCGTGAATTAATCCACAATGATATTTTTTGAAAATTTGATAGACATGTGGGACAGACACTAGAATTTGCTCTTTGTAACTTGAGGGCTTCCTCATCTTTCTGGCTGGTACTTTGTATTGAAAGCTTTTATTTATATATGTGTGAACTTTTTATTACTGACTCACTAAGAAAGTTTTGGAAATTCTAGTTTTAAGGTGTAGTTTTTAATCAAAGTGTTTTCATTTGTTATTATTAAGCCTATGAAACAGAAAAGGACCTGGGAGGGCTCCATGCTGGGCCATCTAAGTCTTAACGGAGGCACAGTTGTGAATATTAGCTGTCAGATGGCATGCATTCTAAGCGCTAATGTTGTTTACATAAAAAAGACACCAGAGAAACGGAGGGAAATCACCCCTTCCTTAGGTTTTATGCCCTGGCAGCAGGGAAAGTTAGGAATAGGACTTTTCAAATTTTCATTCATTTGAGACAATAGTTCCATCTAGTGGACATTTGACTTAGAAACAAACCCTTGAAGCCAATGTTAGTTTTCTCTTCTAATGAAAATAATACAGAGAATAGTAAATTTATAATGAAGAAGATAGATATCAAATGGATTAGCAGAAAAAATAACTTATCTGTAAATAAAAAATTCAAGTATTTAGGAATGAGTTGATACAGATTTATCTAATTTGTGACTAAAATGAGCCAAGCCACACAAAAGGCCCAGTGAACTATGGCCAGAAACAAACCAACTTGTTTAAAATGTGTCTTGTCTCAAAACTGCATGACCGAGTTCTTTATTCATTATTCACTCCAATAATGTTGACTGTTACTGTGTGATACTAAGTGTACTTTAGTGGAGTGGTTCAAGTGAGGCTCTTGGTGTTGAAACTTGACAATAATCCAAAGTGAACCATGGGCAAACTAAAAAGAAAAGAAAAAAAGAAAGCACTCCACCTCAGATAATCACTAGTCTTCAAAGCAGCCAATTGGTTCAGATGTTTAAGTCAAACATAAGCCATGCCAAAGATTCCAAACTACTAGCCCAGTTGAAATTTGTATTGGTTCTGTTGAATGTTGGTTCTAACTACACTGTCCCTAAGAGTGGACTGAAAGCCTGTAGTACAACTAGAATACTGCAAATATAGAACCCTGCAGTAACAGGGTTTTTTTTTTTTGTTTTTGTTTTTTTTTTTTTTTTTTTTTTTTTTGGTGTGTGTCTGAATTTACTGTCAGTGAACTTAAAATCTAAACCTTCTATGAATGGTTCTATGAAACAGATCCAGAATTAATTTTATTCTGAAACATCAACAGTTGGTTAAATTGTTTACTTTTATTTTGTTTCAAAACCAAAATGATTGTACCAGACAAATCTTTAAAAGCATACAGTCTGAGTTCTCATGGTAAGATCTGGAAGAGGCATGGTGCATCTTGATTACATTGCTGGACCAAGATGGCTCAAGCCACAGCCAGCAACCTGACCAGAAGGGCCACCCTAGTTTAAGGGAAAAATCACTGCATCTGTTTTGCATACCCTGGGACCATTGCTAGCCTGGGTTTAGGCTTATGAGCTACTTTCTCTCTAAGGATTCCTATACAAAAATGCCAGCCTGCAATCCTAATCAGTGACATAATCCTTGAATGTCTTTTCTGTAGGCTTCAAGAAGTTAAGCTTTGTCCTTTCACTAGGATGGACAATGTGTAACTGAATGTCTTTGTTACTAGTTGGTACTTTTCCACATTATGAGTTGCAAAGTAACTGAGGCATGAATACTCCTGAATCCTGAAAAGGTCTCATTAAATAGTTCTGGCAGAAGAGAACTTGGAGAATGAAATGCTATAGATTAATAAATTGGAAGGAGATGTGGAATCTATGTAAGCAAATAGAATAAAATCCCCAAGAACCAGTAAAGCAAAGACTGAGAACAAAACCCAGATGTGACAATGGATGAAGAAAACACTTTGATTCATAGAAAAATCTAGTGGTTTTAATAAGTGGTCATTTAGAAATACTATGTACTACTCATGCTAATGGCTAGAAATTGCTCTTCTACAGGCCTGGTAAGAGACTGAGACCAAATCCCAGGGCTTCACACAGACTAGTCAAGCATTCTACCATGAAGCTTACCCTGTCCCTAATACCAGCTTCTTTTATTGCTGTCTCACTCACTAGAAATTTCTACTGAACTGTTTTGGGGAAGAGAGATTGTTTCGAGACAGGGTCTCACTGTGTATCTGCGGCTGACCTGGAACTCATGGACTTCCTGCCTTAGCTCCCAAGTGCTGGAGTTAATTGTAGGTATGAATCACCTTGTCCAGTGTGCTGGCTAGTATTATGTCAACTTGACACAAAATAGAGTCATCTGAAAGGAGGGAACCTTAACTAAGAAAATTCTTTCATTAGATACAGCTGTAGAGCATTTTCTTAATTAGTGATTGATGGAGAAGGGCTCAGGCCATTGTGGGTGGTGCCATCCCTGGATGGTGGCCTTAGGTTCTATAAGAAAGCAGGCTGAGGCCGGGCAGTGGTGGCGAACGCCTTTAATCCCAGCACTCAGGAGATGGAACCAGGAGGATTTCTGTGAGTTCGAGGCCAGCCTGGTCTACAGAGCCAGATCCAGGACAGGCACCAAAACTACACAGAGAAACCCTGTCTCAAAAAAACAAAACAAAACAAAAAAGCAGGCTGAGGATTCCATGAAGAGCAAGCCAATAAACAGCGCTCCTCCACAGCCTCTGCATCAGCTTCTGCCTCTGGGTCCCTGCCCCGTTTGAGTTTCTGTCCTGACTTTCTTCATTAATGAACATAGATGTGGAAGCATAAGCCAAATAAATCCATTCCTCCCCAAATTGCCTTTGGTCATGGTGTTTCATTACAGCAATAGTAACCCTAATGAGGACACCCAGCTAAAATTGAATTTAATTTTTATTTATTATAATTGTAGGTCAGATCTTCTGCTGTGGCACACATGTGGAAATCATATAACAATTTGTGTATGGTGTGGAGTTGCTCTCTTCCACTTTTTTTGTTTGTTTGTTTTTTTTTTTTGAGACAAGATTACTCTGTGTAATAGCCCAGGCTGTCCTGGAACTTGCTTTGTAGACCAGGCTGGCCTCAAACTCACAAAGATCCACCTGCCTCTGCCTCCCGAGTGCTGGGATCAAAGGCGTGCGCCACCACCCGGCTCTTCTTTCACTTCTATGTGGCTTCTCAGGTTGATCTCAGGTTTCCAGACTTTCTTGGTAAGAGTCTTACCTGCTGAGCCATCTTGCATGCCCATGTTTACTGTTTTTGTTGCTGTTATAAATAAGATTCTTTTCTTAGCTTCCTTTTGAACAGCTCGTTGTTCAGGCATAGAAAGACTCTGGTTCTTGGACTCCAACTTTGTATTTGGCCACTTTATTGAATTTATTTTTTAGTTCCATGAGTTTTTTGTTGTTGAGGCTAGTAAAAAGTATTTTTACATGAGCAAGCTTTAGACCAGACAAGGCTTCATCTGCTCTGTTGAATGCTGTGTTTTCTGTGATCGTCAACTCCATCCCGGCTTTTCTGTATCTGTTGAGATGATAATATGTCTTTATCCCTTGTGTTGCGGCATACTGTGCTGATCCACCTGCAATCAAAGAAGACGAACTGGCACCTATTTCAGGAGAATAATGACAGATATTTCCTTAGCCTGGGATTTTGACAGGTAGGTGCCGTCCTTTGCCCTTTTGCTTATTTCTCCATCTTCCTTCTTCTTCTTCTTCTTTCCCTGTGAGTTGTCTCTATGGTGGCCCAGGCACTGCATGATTATGACAGAAATGAAGTCTCTAGGAAAAAGTTCCTGGGCTCCAGATGCACCAGTGTAAATCACTGGAAGAGCCAGGACAGTTTTTACACAGTGGTTAAATCTCATCACACCGTATTCCAGAACCCTGTGAACAGAGAAAAGGGTAGAGGCAATCATGTAGTGAAGGGGCTGCTCAAGGGGAAAGCATGATCCAGCTTGGTTTCTTTGAAGGAGGAATTCACTTATTTATTCAACCAATAGATATTTACTGAGGACCTGCTATGCACCCTACACCCCTCTAGCAGGCAGCACAGTCCTCTGTAGGATGTGGTTACAAACTGCTGCTTCCTGAGTCAAGTCTACAGCAGAGTTTCAGAAGTTTTGTTTCAGCGTGTCTCAAGGCCACAGTACCACTGGACTGAGAACAATGCTTTAAATGACCTAGCTTTGGATGCAGCAGAAAGCTGATGGGGACTGTGGGTTAGCTTGCACAAGCTGGCGTGAAAACAGCACTGGGATGGGCTGTGGCATGAAAATTGGGCTTCCAGGTCAGTCCACCTCACACTCAGCCATCCCTGAGGCTAGACCTCCCTAAGGAGGATTTACCTGTCTTTCTGCATAGTATCCATCTAAAGGGATCAGTGACACACTCTGTCCCTCTGGGTTGCGTCATCATATCATCAATCTGGCCAAGAGTGCCCCCTCCTTATAACTTGCACAAAGGCATGGGTTATGCCAGAGGCTGGAAGACAGACACAAAGATGACAACGACATAGAATTGGAGGTGCCTCAATATGTTAAAAGCAAACTGTTCCTGATCTCTTGGTACTTTTCCATGCTCAAAGTTTTCCTTCAAAGGGAGGTATGATGACTAATCTTGATTGTCTTCCTACCAGGATCTGGAATCACTCAAGTGACACACTTCTGATCAGGTCTTACAGGAAGGAATCACTAAAGGGGATCTTCCTTTGAAATGTGGCACCTCCCTCCTTGTGGTCTAGATTACAAAGAAGTTTGAGGAGCAAACAGTGCTAAGCGCCTGCCTGTCTTTGCTTCCTGCTGAATGAGGGCATCTATCCCTCCTCCTGCTGTCACCACTACCACCTCAGCTGACATCAGGCGCTGCCTAGCCCCTTTGGCATTCCAACATTAAGAGTAGTGACTTCCCAGGAACCGTCCAGGCATTCATCACTGGGTGGGGATCCTAGGGCATCTAGCTACATGGACTGAGCAGTAATTGGGGGTCTCAACTTCTCTAGCATGCAGACACTTGTGTAAGCCAGTCTAGTGAATTCCCTTTTAGAACACTCTCCCAAACCTCTTTCTGCTCTTCTGGACTGTGAATCTAGAGGATGTTACTTAATAGAAGAGGAGATGTGATAAAGTCAGATATTAAATAGATGCCAGAAAAAGACAAGGAAAAATGAATTGATTGAAGATCACACAGTACCAAGAGGCCCAGTCAAGATGAGTGGAGGATACAAAAGGAGCAAAAACATCTAGAAGAAAGCCAATTATGGATAAGACACTAGTCAAAGCTGTCCTTCAGCTTAGCAATGTGAATAGTAATAAGAATTACTAGTAGTAAGGATTGGTAATTAGTAATAAGAATCTCACAGGTGAAGATTCTTACAAGTCAATGTTTAAAACACACGTAGGTTTTTAAGCTGAGAAGCACTTGGGGAACAATGCCTGCCTTGTACATACATCACTACCATCCCAGTTGCCTTACTGTTTGTTTCCTAACTGGTCTCTCCCTTTCAACAGGGCTCCCTTTCCAGAAGCAAGATTATGACTAATGTACTGAAATGGATTTGACTGCAAACATCAAAATATTAAAATTCAGCATTTTCTACTAAAGGCAAAGGTTTTAAGAAAAGATTATTCAAGTCTCCTGTGGCATTCTGGCTACTGCATTTTTGAGCTGTGAGTAATAATACACATACAGTAAGACATTCCCAAGTTAAGGGGTAGATAAGGTCCACTCTTAAGTATTTGTATGTGTCAATAAAGCTTTGGGAGAGAATTAGTCAGGGTTCTCTAGAGAAACAGAACTGATTGGATGAGTACATTCAAAAAGAATTTACTAAATAAACATACTGAAATGGTAGCAACAGTTTTCACTGACCTGAGAAGCTGCAAACCTGGGACTATCCAGTCTCGTGGGTGCCTCAGCAGTCCCAATCTGACAATGAAAAACAGGGAAGTTCCTGGAGAGCCTGGTCCTTAGTCAGTGCTGGAAGCCTGGAGTAACAACCCAGTGGGTCTGTTATCAGCAAAGGAATTAGCAGCATCACCAGGGTAAATCTACTCAATTCAACGGGAAAAGGGAAGTCAAAGCAGGCAAAACAGAAGGACAATGATGGAGAAGGCAAACAATCTTTCTTCTGCTATGCCATTTTTATCTGGACTGCTAACAGAAAGTGCTGCCCACACTTGAGGGCAGGGGCTTTTTCCATGCCAGATAAGGCAATTAGAACAGTTCTTCCGGTGAGGCTCCCTGCTCAGGTGATTGTACTGTGGGGCAAACTGTTGTTAAGACCGATTGGTAGACCTCTCATACCGAGTTTCTAATCCAGATTCTGTGCTATGGCCTGAGAATCTGCATTTCCAGAAAGCCGCTAGCTGGGGTTGCTACTGCTGGTGATCACTTTGAGAACAGTAGTTGTAAATACGAATGATGCGCTTCATCACATTGAAGGAATTATTACTGAAATGCCAAATTTTCAGCTTGTGGCAAAGTCCCTAAGTTAACATGTGGACCTCTCTGCTACTAAGAAAGATAGACAACTTGGCCCAGACAACTTACCAAAGGTGTCCTATGCAAAGTGACAAGTCAGATACAGTAGCGTTTCAAACCCTGTCTCGTAGGTGCAGAAAGTTGTCTGTGTTAGGCAAGACTGGTTGGGCTATGCCAAGTAAATGGAAGATGCAGAAGTACCAACTGGCTTTGGTTTTCCATTAAATAATGAAGATTCTGGATGGTGTGTTTGAAGACCTGCATGTGCCCCAACATGAATCACTGTGAAATTTGTCTTTGGACATAATAATTTATATTTGAAGAACGCAGTAAGTTGGGAACAAGGACAAAAAGATCAGGAAGAATAGACTTCCTGGTGATGTCACAAGTGGTCTGAGAGCCATATGGATTCTTTTCAGATCAAAAGAATCACCATGAGTCAATAAGCTACCCTGGACCATGCATTATTTAAGCTCCTCTTGATTAAATGGCTTACGTAGCTCCAAATGAATCACTGAGTTCACTGGAAACAGAACTAACTCTTTCAGCTGTTCCTCTTGTTCTGACTGCCAAATATACCTACCTCTTCAGTGAACAAGTCTTACCCAGTGAAATAACAATCAGTCCAGGACTAAGTAGAATAAGCTGTATGGTAGAAGGAATCTCTAACATTTGTCTCTGAGTGACCAACCTTTCCAGCAGTCTATATTACTCATAGGTTGTGATAATAATATAAATCCACAAGCTAATTTGGGGAAGCAATAAGTGATGGGTCGTACTTCAAATGGAATAAGCTTCCTATAACAGTTATTCTGAAAAGGAGCACAGTGGTTCTGAAAATAAAACTGTGTAGGCACTGCATAAATACCATAGGAAAACATTACAGCATCTTATTAGGAATGCTGTTGGAAGTGGCTGTGCTGGGAGGGTGGAGTTCACCCTTCAAGTTTCTTTAAGAGGAAGGTTGGAACTATTGAGTTAGCGCTCAGCTCCTCTCATTAAAAGGGACTTAAATGAAGACTCCTGACTGAGAAAGGGAGGCTAGGCAGGCTGGGTGAAGAAGGCTTCAGCTAACAAGCCTGGTATGGGGGCTCACACAGAGAACCAGCACAATTGACTCCCTTTGTTGTTTTCACGTGGACGGATGTATAGGCGTGAAGGCCCTGATGGGTTAGTTAAGGATATCCCTAGAAAAGGAGCCAGATGGTATAATAAAGCCTAGCCCAGATCAATGTGACATGGCCTCTGCAGCACCCTTTAGTATGGCTCTAACTGGGAGAAAAAAGAAATCTGTTTTTTCCTTTTGCAGTTATATGCTATGCTCTTGTGCTGTGAATGTCTTGAATGTGCCCATATAAATGCAAAAGGCTAAGACCAATGCAGAGCATTATTTGACTGTGCACACAAAGGGACTTCAATTAGCCCTCCTCCAGGATGTCAGGATTTGATGGTGCCATTGTTTACTCCACATATAAGGCCAAGCTAGGTAGCCACAAATTACAGATGGACTGATGAAGAAAGATTGACTGGAGTTCTTTTATGCCCATACTGTGAGTTCAACAGCTTTGAGTTCCTAACAGCTGTGTTTTCCAAACATAGAGGATCACCTGGTCCCAGTGGTTAATTACCCATTTATTTTGCCTTTAGAGGGTACACTCACTGGTTTTCATAGTTAAGCCGAAGCCCAAGGTCATATTCAAACATGAATATTCCTGATTACGGGACCATTCTCAGGAGATGAGGCTGAGGAAATCATGTCCAGATTTGATTCTCACTTCTAGAGTAAACAACATCTTGGAAATGCATCAGCACCAGAACTGGGTCTAGAGACCCGGTTACAGCAGGTTGGGGGTCCCATGACTGGAAATGACACAGACAGTGTGAAAATGGCAGCTCACCTTTGTAACGGCTTAGTGTTTGTGGCCTTGAAGACATTCCTTAAGAACTTTGGAAAGTGTAACAAGGAGGACAGCTGACTTCTCAAAGATCTTAGTTATCGATATTAAATCTTCACCAACTGACTCTTAAAATTTTTGATGCATATTTGACCTCTGTAATGCAACTTTTCTTCATAAGCCCAGTGTCCAAAGTTCACTGAGCTTATGCCAATTTATTTATGTATATAAATAATTTTATATATAAGTATTTTGTTCAACCTTCCAATGTATTTTCTTGTGTTTTCATTTCAACTGTATTTAAATGCAAAACTGATTGTCAAGGTTATTTCTTGAAATTGTTGATGAGTCTTCAATATTTTTGTCAGTCTTAGGATACCTGCATGATTCTTTTCATAGAGGAAACATACCAAACCATAAAAGTCATGGAATCATGCCCCAGTAGTCTGCTTCTCAAGACCAGGGTATTGCTACCAATCTTCTTCTAAATCTTCACCAACCTCAAACCTCAGTTCTTCTGGTGCTGAGGCATTTCAAAGATGTTGTTTGCTCTAGAAGTAAGAATCAAATCTGGACATGATTTCCTCAGCCTCATCTCCCGAGAATGGTCCTGTAATCAGGAATATTCATGTTTGGGCTTGACCTTGGGCTTGGGCTCAACTATGAAAACCAGTGAGTCTACCCTCTAAAGGCAAAGTAAACAGGGAAAATTGGGACAAGGTGATCCTCTATGTTTGGAAAACACAGCTGTTAAGAATCCAAAGTTGTTGAGTTCTATGAGCATCACCACCAACATCAGAATACAAGCCAGAAGACAGGGATATTTTTTTTTTTAAAGATTTATTTATTATCTGTACAGTATTCTGCCTGTATGTGTCCCTGCAGGCCAGAAGGGGGCACCAGATCTCATTACAGATGGTTGTGAGCCACCATGTGGTTGCTGGGAACTGAACTCGGGACCTCTGGAAGAGCAGTCAGTGCTCTTAACCTCTGAGCCACCTCTCCAGCCCCCAGGGATATTTTAATATTGAGTTCAAAGAAGTAAGATTTTGCATATATAAGAGTCTAAAAAGAATAAAATAAAGGAATAAAAGGCAAAGAAATCTTTTAAAATAAAACCCGAGTCTCCCTCTTGGTGTGGACCCAGGGTCCCCCTAGATCTTTCCTGCTACTCTTCTCAGCCTTCCCCTCTAGCCTATCTCCATTCCTTTGAAACACTTTCTGGCAGAGAAGATGCACATAAGCAACTTTTCATTTTCCTTCTTGTCCTCCATTCTGGTCTCTCCAGATTTACTCTAAATCCTGCTGCAGCCTGCCTGGAGAATCCTCTCTTCCCACCCTACTTTCATTTCCTGGGACTCAACCTCTTGATACAGGTCTAGGATCCCCCTAGCTTTTTCCAACTGCCTCTCTCAGTCTTTTCTCCTACTCTATCTCTATGCTTTTATATCACCCACCTACTAGTAGAAGCATACTTTATCAGGGACCCTACATCTACCACACTTGCCTAGAATCCAGAGTCATCAGCAACAACCAAAGAATGGAACACCCATCTAACAAAGACAAAACCAGATACTGAAACACCAAGGAACATCTCAAACATCATAATTACAGATGCCTTGATCCAAGAGCAAAAGCACAAACATGAATAGCCCCCCCCAGAAAATGCCACCTTCAGAAGCCAGTAACCCGACTGCAACAGAACCTTAGAAATAGTAAATTCTATTTAAGTGCAAGATAAGGTATTCAAAACAACAATTATGAATTTGTTCAAGGACCTTAAGGAAGATATGAACAGATGCCTTAATGCAGACTATGAAAATATAAGCGGTGGAATGAAACCATGAAAGTGTTTCAAGACATGAAAGTAAAAATAAAATCACTAAAAAAATGCAAACTGAAAATGAAAAACTCAGGATGTCAAACAAAAACCTCACCAACAGATCTCTAAGACATGGAAGAGAAAATGTCAGGACCTGAAGACAAGGTAGAAGAAATGGGTAGCTCATTCAAGGAAAATGTTAAATTAAAAAAAAAAAATCCAGGTACAAAACAACCTGGAAATCTGGGGCACTATGAAAAGACCAAACCTACAAATAACAGGGATAAAAGGATGAGAAGAATTCCAGGTCAAAGGCACAGAAAATATTTTTTAACAAAATTATAGAAGAAAAATTCCCCAGTCTAAAGAAACAGGTGCCTATTAAGGTACAAGAAACATTTAGAACATCAAATAGACATGGCCAGAAAAAATTCCTGACCACACATTAATAAACAAAGCACGAAATGTATAGAACGAAAAAAGATTAAAAGCTACAACGGGAAAAGACCATGTCACATATAAAGGGAGGACCATTGGAATAACACCCAACTTTTGAGTGCAAGCCCTAAGTCAGAAGAGCCTGGACAGATGTTCTCCAAGATCTGAGAGACTACCGATGCCAGCCCACAACACCCAGCAAAACTAGCAATCAAAACTGACAGAAAAAGAAAAACGTTTAACAATAAAAACAAATTTAAGCTGTTTCTACTTACCAATCCAGTTCTACCAAAAGCCTCTGAAGGAAAACTTTAATCTAAGGGGTTAACTACACCCAAGAAGACACAAGGAATAAATCATCCAAGAACAGTAAAAATACAAAAGAAATGTAAAATGCTCACATTGTAGCAACAAAATAACAGGAATGAAAAAACACTGTTCACTAATAACTCTCAGTGTTAGTGGTCTCAATTCCCCAATAAGAAGACAGAGTAAGAGACTGGATTAGAAAGCAGAATCCATCTTTCTGCTGCATCGAAGAAACATACCTCATACATCATCCTAGTTTAAAAGTATGAAAAAGACATTCCAAGCAAATAGACCCAAGAAGGAATCAGATATAACTACTTTAATATCTGAAAACATAGACTTCAAATAAAAAAATAGGAAGGCTATCATAAACTCATTAAATGAAAAATCCGCCAAGAGGATATTATAATTCTAAACATTTATGTACCACAGGAGTACCCATGTTCATAAAAGAAACACTACTACAGTTAAAATTATATATTGGCCCTCACACAATGCTGGTGGGAGACTTTAATACACTACTCTTGCCAATAGACAGTTCATCTGGACAAAGCTAAACACAGAAATGCTGGAGCTAAGTGATGTCATAAATCAAACGGACCTAGCAGATATCTACAGAACATTCCACCTAAATACTGAAGAATATACTTTCATCTTGGCAACTCATGGAACTTTCTCCAAAATTGAACATGTATTAGGACACAAAATAAGTCTCAATAGATACAAAGAAAAACATTGAAATAACACCCTGTATCCTATCTGACCACCGTGGATAAAGCTGGATATCAACAGCAATTGAAACAGCAAAAAGTAGGCAAATTCATGGAAGTTGAGCAATTCACTACTGAATGCAAATTGGGTCGAGACAAGAATCAAGAAGGAAACTAAAAACTCTTTAGACTTGAATGAAAATAAATATATAACGTACCCAAACCTGTAAGACACAATGAAAACAATTCTAAGAGGTAAGTTCATTGAACTAAGTGACTACATCAAAAAACTGGAGAGATGTTAAAAACTTAATGAAACATCTGAAAGTTCTAAAAAAAAAAACAAGAATAAATAGTGTCCAAAAGGAGCACACAGGAAAAAATAATCCAACTCAGGGCTGACACCAATGAAACAACAAACACTATCAAGAATCAATGAAATGAAGAATTAATATCTTGAGAAAACTAATAAGATTGACAAACATTAAGCCAAATTAACATAGACACACAGAGAAGATCCAAATTAATAAAATGAGAGGTGAGAAGGGGAACACTACAACAGACACCAAGGAAACTCAGAGAATCAAAGGACATACTTTAAAAATTTGTATGGCACCAAACTAGAAAACCAAAAATAAATGGATGAATTTCTTGATATACACAAACTACCAAAGTTAAATCAAGATAAAATAAGCAATTTAAACAGATCCACAACCCCTAGTGAAATCGAAACAGTAATTAAAACATCTCCCAACTAAAAAACAGCCCAGGGCTAGGTGAATTCAGTGTAGAATTATGCCAGACCTTCAAAGAAGAATTAAGGCTGATATTCCTCAAATTATCCTGCAAAACAGAAATTAAAGCAACACTTCCTAATTCTTTTTAGAAGGCCACTATTTCCCTGATACGAAAACCACACAAAGACTCAACAAAAAAGGAGAATTATAGATCAACATTCCTTCTGAACACAGATGCAGAAATTCTCAATAAAATACTTACAAACCAAATCTAAGAACACATAAAAAAGATGATCAACTTGGCTTCATTCCAGAGATGAAGGGATGGTTCGGTATATGTAAACCAATAAACTTAATCCACCATATAAACAGATTAAAAGACAAAAACTACATTATCATCTCATTACATGCAGAAAAGGCCTTTGACAATGCAACATCCCTTCCTGATAAAAATACTGGAGAAACAAGGACTACAAGGGACCTACCTCAACATAATAAAGGCAATTTACAACAAGCTGAAATCAACCAAATAGGGGAAATTCATTTCCCCCAAACTCAGGAACAAAACAAGGATATCTACTCTCTCCATCCCTATTTGATATGGTACTTGAAGTGGTTGGCTTATAAGGTTGAGGAGGCAGAGGTACAAGAGTGTTCTTTGCTTCATGTATGGGTATGTGTGTGGTTCTCATGGGAAACATGGAGTGTGAATGTATGTTGTATTTATGTGATAGATACTATATACATATGTTCTATGATAGAACTTAGTGGAAACCAAGTGGACCACCACAGTGGACAGAACATTCTGGAGTATTCTAGAAAACAGAGCTGTGACATCCACACACCTGGGCCGCCCCTCTGGGCTCAGTTTTGAATCTTGGCTCTGTCTCCTCTTGGCCACGTGCCTCTGGGAAAATTACTGATCTTTTGTGAGCTTCAGATCGATCAGCCATCACGAGCACATCATTATGCTTCTCTTGGTGGTGTCAGAGCTCAGTGAATACACTACACAACAGGAAATAAAGCCTAAAGCAAATAAAACAGAGGGAAGCCAGCAAGGAGGAGGCAAGGCTGACCTATGCCCCAGGTGTTACCAGACCTGCAGTTTCCTCTAAACTCACGTTGCAACCAAAACAAAGAGAACACATGTTTCCCTTCATGTGATATCTTCAAGCCAAAGATCAAATTCTCCATGATCACCCAGAGCCTTGAAGTGTGCCTACTTTCATGTTTCCGTCCTCAGACAGGCGTCATGACCTCCTTTCCTTTCAAAGCAACACAGCTGTTCCTCACTAATGTCTACAAACTCTATGTGAAAATAAAATAGAGCTACAGATATGAGGAAATGAACCTTATTAGGATCCCAAGCAGGGAAGTTTCCAGACCTGTTACTGGGGAGAGGGACTTAGGAAGAGTGGGGATTGAAATTTCCCTGGAACAGTTAGATTCTGCATAAAGGGTTCCCTTTTCACACTTGCAGCCCCCCCCCCCGGGAGAAAAATGAAATTAGTCCTTATTAACTTAGGCTATTCTTCCCCTAGGTTAACATTTATGCATTCTTGCCAATGTTGAGCACCTTGTTAATTGGTAATAGCATGGGGTCAAGCTGGATAGTTAAACTATATTTTATTGCTGCAGACATTAGTTAGACTGGCCTGTGAAGAGGGTTTTCTTGTGTGTACATTTTTTTTTCTATAAGCACATCTTGCTTCATGGACTTAATTTATCAGGAGAAACAGACATTACAATGACTTTCTTAACAATCTGAAGAAATGGAATTCCAATATGCCATATGCCTTCTTAGAGATGACAGTTGTTTTCCTGAAATATTTGAAGGGACACTAGCCCACTCTAGCTAGCATGTGGTTCTGGCAGGCCTTGCCCTTCTCTCCCATCCCCCCTGCCTTGCTAAAAACCATTAGATTACATTCCTGAAGCTAGCCACCAAGGCCTAGTCCCTTATTTGGCCAATCCCTCCTCCTGAGGCTGACCACCAAGGTAGCTGAATCAAGGTATTGAAGTTCAGCAATCAAAAGCCCCCTTTGGCTCATCTAATTAACTTGCCAAATTAAAATTAAACACCTCATCCTAACACGAGGTTTCCCATTTTATCTTTATAAACCACCATTTACTTGCCTGTGGGCCTCATCTGTCTCCCCTCTTTCCAAAGGCAGTCCGTTGTCCTCTAGGACAAATATCCCTGCCCCCTTTCCTTGTTCCCTTCCCCTACTCTCTCATTCCTACCCCCCTTTGTCTCTTGTTCCCTGCCCTCTGTACCTATGGGCCAAATAAACCTCTTTTGTGATGAGATCTTGGTCTTGGGGGCCCTGAGCCGTTACTTTTCCTTTCAATACATGAAGTAATGCCCAAGGATGACTTGTCTTTCTGATAAACGGCTGCATAAACAAAGGGCTTGGAAACTAATGAGGCAGGATCATTCTGTTTTTCCAAAGGGAAAATGTTTAGTTTCCTAAGACTTTTTTTTTTAACCTTCTCATTATGCAGTGTGTACCCACAAATTAAAACAAAAATAGTTTGAGTTAGACAAGCTGCATAATTTTGGAAGTGAAGCTAGATAGATCCGGTTGTTTTATTTGCACATGCCCTGGATGTTCCTAGTTTTATTTAAGTTCATCTGAAAGTGTGAGATATTTGCAGATGTCACACTCTTGTTAGGAACATTCATTCTTACAAACAGGAACTCTTTTAGAAATCTGATAGATCCTTTGTGATTCAACTGCAGTAAAACTTAGGTATGTATTATTTTCAGGTTAATTAGTTCAAAAAGTCATAATTAAGTTTTCTGAAACCACTGGTCAAATCCACAAGATGGCAAAGAGACAGAACTTCAATGCATATATTTGGCAATTTCTGCTAACTATAAATAGACAGAAGGAGACCATCACCATCCTGTCAGGACATTACTCTTTCATAATCCATTTTACCTAAGGACAAAAGAGGCTCACGACTTCTGACAATTTTTTTTTTTTTTTTTTTTTTTTTTTTTTTTTTGGTTTTTCGAGACAGGGTTTCTCTGTGTAGCTTTGTGCCTTTCCTGGGACTCACTTGGTAGCCCAGGCTGGCCTCGAACTCACAGAGATCCGCCTGGCTCTGCCTCCCGAGTGCTGGGACTAAAGGCGTGCGCCACCACCGCCCGGCCTGACAATTTTTAAAGTGATCCATTGGAAGGACAGTTTCATGTGTATTATTTTATTCAGTTTGAGTCACTCCTTTAATCAGGGGAGTCTATAGGCCATTTGATTTTCTATTCAAATTCATTTAGTTTCAAGTTCAGTAATAATGAACTGATTACTTATTAACAGTCCAACTGTCAAATCGATGAAGAACTAAGTTAGCCATTATGGAATAAGGCTTTCTCCCAAAGACTATATCATGTATTATTAATTTTTGAGATGAAGAATTGGCTGATCTAGCACTTGTATTGCAACCCAGGCTGGTCTTGAACTCACTGCAATCCTCTTGCCTCAACTTTCCCACGGAATTACAGGAATGTGCCGCCTTGCCCGGCTTAATATCTATACATTCTAAATCAGTATATAATGTGACAGCACCATAGCTGGAGTCATGCAAGTCCTGGAATCATCTTCGAAAACCCATCAGCAGTTAGTTGAAGAGAGTTTTGAGGAACAGCATGTAATATAACCAGCTGCCCTGTCTCATTTGTGGAGAAAAGCGCAACTTAGTTACGGAGTGTCCTTGCGGCTCTCTTGTGTCTCAGTGGTCCTGATTTTTCCTGTATTCAGTCCACAAGGAAGATAACCAGGAACAGATCTCAGAGAACATGCATAGCTGTCCTGCAAAAGCAAAGTGGCCACAGCTGAGAGCCCATCGCTCGTCTCTGCTAATGTGAGCATCTATTGGTTGAATTTCCTTTCCAAGGAGAAACCTATGAAAGACAGTAAGAAAATGATTCAGATTATATTTTTAAATTTCGTTTTTCTTCTGGCATAGGGATAGATAACATAAACTTCTGGGTTGGCCTAAAGGAGAGATATTTTACTCATGAACTCCCCACACACTTATTCAGAAATCTAAAGGTGGGCAATTGACAGTCATTGTTTCAAATACTAACACAGGCTTACCATTGAGGCAATCAGTTGTGGTCTAATTCTAATCATGAATGGAGAAGAATATTCTACGTCAGAATTCTCATTCTCTCTGGCATTGCAGTGGCTTGGGCATTTGCTTGTAAAAGTAAGTCATCTTTACTGTTACCTCTCAGGCTTACCCTATCCCCAAAGGAAAAGCACTTGCCAAGTGCACACAATTGCTGGTTAAAATGTTTCCCTCGTACATGCCTGGAATCCAGCACTTGAGAGGCTGAGGTAGGAGGTTGACCTCGACCAGTGGGCACTACAGAGCAATATCTTGTCTCAAAAAAAACCCCAAAAAACCTAAAAGAAGGGTAAAATGGTACTGACTGTATTGTAAAAGCTACAGAAAATACCATAATTTGTAAAATTTGTTAGTGCAGTATGAAGACGAAGATGAAAGTGTTTACATATTTTCATAGGCTTTGGATAGAACAGCGTAAATGAGCATGAGAGAAAAGATAGAACCAGAGGTTTACACGTGGCAGCAGGAAACAGGAATAGAGTTGTCATTAAAGAACATGTTTCATTTATTCATCATAACATAAAAATATATTGAGTATTTATGTTTGATATCCTGCATTTGGAATACCCAAGACATGAAAAGCTAACATCTTTAAAAAAAAAAAAAGCCATGAAGAAAATGTTAGTTTTCTCCATCTAAAGAAACATCTCTATGAAACAGATATAGATTAGTATAGAAAACCACAAGCCATCAACACTCAAAGAACAAGTGATGATGTGGTGCCCAGCACCACTGATATATCTACAACACAGCTCCTGCATCTAAGGTTTAGCGATCCTAGCAGAAGAGAGGGTAGAAAGGTTGTAAGAGCCAGAGGAACAGGGTGTTCGATGTGAGACTGTGTCTCCTAGAAAGGTCAGAGGTTACACCCATGAAGTCTCATCAGATGGTTGCCTAAAAAATGACCTGCACAAAGATGGCTAACAACGGGCAGGCTACCATGGAAGGGGGGAAGTTCATGGGGCCACAACTATAGGCAGAGAACTACAGGCAACAAAGGTATGTATGCTGACAGGGGAGAAATAGCCTTCTCCAGGGAAAAGTCCCCAATATGTTTTAGATACCAAATGGTCAGCCTTGAAATCATATACAAACAAATAACATTATACAGACTTAGCAGGTTACATTTATATTTTTAGAAAAATATATGTAAACATATATAAATATGTATTCCTAAATATATTAACACATTTACATATTTGTAAATTTATTATATATGTATATACACAGAGAGAGACATGTAACAACGATTAAAAATATAAGCCATGAATTTGAGAGAAAGTGAGGAGGTACTTGGGAAGAATTAAAAAGAGGAAAAGGAGGAGGGGAAATGATGTATTTATACTTTAATTTCAAAAAGATTTAAAAAAACAGGTTTCAGAAAAGTATGACCATCATAAAAAAGGTAACTGATGAAGTACTGTGACAGAGAGGAGAGGTCATTACACACTCCCTCAGAAATAAGACGCAGGAATGTTATTACACACTCCTTAAAGAGAAGCAAGATGCATGTGATTATGTGATATGACGACACTTCTTATTATAGCAAGTCATAACAATGGAGAAGCCAAAGCTAGAAGCTTTCTGTACATTAAGAAGATAAATAATTCCTTACACTGAAGCATAATTCACCAATGTAACTAAGGGGAGTTAGGACTGAATTCACTAATGGCTCCTGTCTGCAGCCATGTTTAAAAAGCCCTCTTGTCATTTGGCCAGTGCTGTTTTGAGATAGGTAGAGCTAAGATCCTTATCATCTTGCTTTGGAAAGAGGCTGTGGCCATGAAATAACCCAAAGCAGAATGGGAATTTGACAAAACAAAGTCAAACTTTTTTTTTTCTGAAGGGAAGGTAGAGTTTTCCTAAAACCTAGGCCAGTTTTCCCAAACCTGCTTCCCATTTGAGATACAATAATATACAGCTTGTTCTCCTTCCTAAAAGCCTTTAGTTTCTGTTTAAGAGAACATAAGCAATTTACTAATTTAAGTAACTAATTATATATCATACCCATTTATCCATCTGTCATCTATGTGTATCCTATCTATATATTCATCTATTATATATCATCTGTCTATATTATCTGTCATCTATTTACTGTCTATATATTGTCTATTATCTACTATCTGTCTATATTATCTATTAATTATTCATATGTTATCTATAATCTATCCATCTACTACCAGCTATCATTTATCAACTCTATTATCTATCATCATAGCTATCTATCATCTATCTATTATCTATCATCTATTTACTGTTCATCTATTATCCATCATCTACCAATCACCTATCATCATAACTATTATCAATACATCTATCTTCTATTACCTATCACTTAGCTAACCCTATCTCTCTATCCAGCAATATATATGTCACCTGCCCCTCTTTATCTACATATCATTCTAATATTTATCATCTTTCTATATATCACCCATCACTTCCTATCAATGATCTATTATCTACCTTTCTAATATCTATCTTTCATCTATCTGTATGTATCATCTATCTGCCCATTTACCATTTATCAGTCTATAATCTGTCTATCCATCCAACATGTACCTATCTTCTATATATCCTCTATCATCTATCATTTAGCTGTGTATATATCTTCTATCTATCATACAGTATCTATCAACCCATTCTTTATCCATCTACCATCTATTATCTACCTATCCATTATCTATTCACCTATAACCTAGTTATCATTTATTTATAATATATATCACTATCTAACTTTATTTATCTACTGGGTGCATATATGTGGTTGTTAATTAAAATATTTAACATTTGTTTACAAATCAATGTTTGAATGGGAATATATTTATCGCTTTTATGTTTATATATACTTTAGCAATAGTTCTTTAGCAAAATCATTGCATTTAGTGATAAACAGAACATTTGAGAGATTTTCTATTTTAATTACTAGTAGAGTAAGGAAAACATGTATTTTACAAGGAAAACTATTCTCGATAATCTATCTGTACTGGATATTATACTAAGTATAATTGTAAACATCCTGTTTCTTGTATCTCAGAGTAGCTTTGCTTTTTATGTAGTCACTTTGTTTTTGCATACTGACAGGAACAGTATATAGCCAGGTAAGCCACTGTTTTTACTAACATAAGCATTATCTATATACAATATAAAAGCTGTTAAAAAACAGAAAAACTTAGAATTAAAGATGCTGGTTTTCAAAATAAGATTATTATAATCTATTAGAATAAAAAAATCATGCATGTTTGATCCTATTTTATTTTACCTACTATTAGCTCAGAATAGCCCACATTTCTTGGTGGTCCTAATGTGGGATTTGCTGTCATGCTACCTAGACTTTCCTATGCCCTAGCCAATAACAAGCTGTATGCATGTTAACAAGTTACATTATTTTTCTGTGCTTCAAATCTCCACATTTATAAAAACATGGACAATTGTGGTGATATTTTATGTATGTTCTAACAAATAAAGCTTGCCTGAAGGTCAGAGGGCAATGCCAGCCACTGCTTAGCTACAGAGGCCAGGCAGTAGTGGCACATACCTTTAATCCCAGCACTTGGGAGGCACGAGCAGAGAGAGATGGATCTCTGTGAGCTCAAGGCCACCCTGGGCTACACAAGATTGATCCAGTCTAAAATAGAAACAGAGCCAGGCAGTGGTGGCACACACCTTTGATCCCAGCATTTAGGATCTCATGCCTTTAATCTCAACACTAGGAGGTGGAGACAGGAAGTCATATGGCTGGGTGGAGAGAAGAATATAAGGTGGGAGGAGACAGGAGCTGAGAGCTCTTTCAGGTAGCTGAGGATTCGGTAGAGGTAAGAAATCTAGCGGCTGGCTGCTCTGCTTCTCTGATCTTTCAGCATTTACCCTGATATCTGGCTCTCGTTTTCATTAAGACCAATTAGGATTCATGTTACAGACAATAATAGTGCTTACTTAACAGGCTTGCTATAAAGCTCTGATGAAGTATTATATGTATACACAAAGCACCTAAAATAATGTTTGCCATGTGGTCAGTATTACGGATTGAATTGTACCCTGGAGAAGAGACATTTAATTCCCAAAGTTTGGAAATACATCTTTGCTTGTGTGGCTGGATGGTGATAAGGTAGTTCTCCTCAGAGTGACCTGTCACTCAGCAGAACCAATGTATTTCAGGTAAAAGGGAGTTTGAGGTATGAACACAGAGGAAGATGGTCATGTAAAAGGAAGGTACAAATAGGAGCTGAGCTGACCCGTGATGGCTGTTTCTAATGTTTCCTTTCCTTCACCTGAGAGGCAATCCCTCGGACATGTCTGTGAGGGTGTTTCTAGAAAGGTATAATTGAGCTGGGAAGATCTACCTGAATGTGGGCAAGGGCCATCCACGGACTTGGGTTCTGCACTGAATAAAACAGAGAGAGTAGAACACCAGCATTCATCTTATCCTGCTTGCTTGCCACTGGCTCAGTAAAACCAGCTGCTCTGCTCCTGAGACCACATGTTCCCTGCTAGGGTGGCTCTAACTCTGAGCCCAAATAAACCCTTCCTCTCTTGTGTTGCTTTTTGTTAGGTATTTTGTTACAACGATGAGAAAAGCAATTCATGTTCAGAATACCTGGAACTGCTGGAAGTTGAAAGACACAAGGCAGGAACTTACAGAGTTTTTTGAGGGATCATGACCTTGTCAACACCCTGATTTGAAACCACTAGGAAGAATGTTTCTGCTCTCTGAAAGCACCTAGTTTTTGGTCTGTGTATTTCCATTCCTACAAAACAAATCTAGCCGGTGTTCAGAGTGGTAGAAATGGTCAGCTATGATGTTTAGGCACTGGTCTTTTCTACTTCTAGCACATTATCACAAGTCCTTATTTCATAACCTTCTAACTCATTAAGCAAACTTCCACTCTGCACCACATGAGAAGTTGACAGTGCACTTCAGTGCCAGGCATTCAATGCAGCCAGCCAGAGCTCTCTGACGTTTGAAGAAAACAAACAAGCAGCATGTTTTCAAGATGGACTAACTCCGTTATGCCATAGTCATTCTTGAAATATGAAAGCAATTTCCCATCCCACCCCTAACAGCACATGAAAGGAGATGGAAATCTGCTTTGTAAAATCACCTTTGTAAACGGAAGCTGTCGCTCATTAACATCTGTGGATTTCAACACATGAAAAAGCTCATTGTTTTGTGATGTTCAGAGAGGAAGCAGGCAATTCTCCAAAGCTTTGGGAATGTTCATTGACTTCAATGTGTCTCCAAAGCATTCAAACTAACCACAGACAATGGATGAGCTCAAGGCTGGAAGTTAGTTGACTGGAGGGTTATGCCAGGTGGTATTCAGCTCCATCCCTGCTCCAGATACAACTAGCCTTCCTCACTGTGTGAGCATTTTTTCCACCCAAACAAGTTCCTAGTTCACAAATGTGGACCCTAAAGACCCTGTCCAAATGCCCCTAAATCTTCTTCAGGATACCCTTAGCCTCTGCAGAATTAGGGGTACTGCAGGAGACACTGTCTGTGGAGTGGTAAAGGATGTAGGGAGGAATCAGAATGTGCCAGCTGTGCTGTCTTGAAGCCCACACATAAGAGCCCTACAGTAGCCTAGAGAGAAGGGGAAAGGGTACCTGTGGGCAAGAAGCTAGGCTCATGCTGAGGCAGAGAACTGGCTTAAAAAGAGCATTTTAAATCCACTCTTCCCAGCAATGTTCCCTATCAAGGTAAAGAACGGACTGTAACAATTTCTAAATGTGATTTATAGTTTACGTACAGTGTGCGACTCTCTATTTACTCTTGAACCTGACATTGATTATTTAAAAAATTCTGCTGGTATTGAAATTTCACCATCCATCACTTGTTTCCCTTTTACAGTGTGTGAAGCATTTCCAGGTAAGATGGTAGCCTACAGGTTACAGGCATCTCCATGTGACCTGGTGAAGGGAAGGAATTAGAATGAGAAGAAAGAAAAAAGACTCTCTTCAAAAACAGAGAGTTGGAAGTTCACAAAGGTAGTGATAGAATATTTTAAAAGTACAAAGAAAATGAAAGTATTATCCAGGGAAGAAGCCAAGCCAACCACAGCTCCAACTATGTGGCTCCCCCAAGCAGGGAGGCAGAAGTCTCCTCCAAAAGGTCAGCCACGAGAGCTCTTCGGAAAGATAGTGACAGTCCTGTTCTCAGGGCAAGCCATGGGCCTCAACAGCCTCAAAGCCAGTTGTGGGTTCTGGTGAGACAGAGATCTCTGCAATGTGTAGGAATCTCATTTTGTCACTCAGTATGGCTTGGAAGACAGGGGTCACGTGCCAACTACAGCAAGGACCTATTGTTTAAAACAGCTGCCCTGGGGACATTAACACAGAGGAAAAAAATCACAAGACTCCAGAAACTGGAATTTAATTTGCCACAGGGCAGTGGACAGCGTCTGAAAGCAGCTGAGAAACACTGGAGGACAGATGATGCCAAGGCTAGAGAACCTAGCTCTGCTGTGGGCTGCCAGGAGCAGATCTCATGAATGTCAATAACCCTGCAGTCTGACAGTCCTGAGAGGTCAGACAACCCCTGGAGACATCTATTTCTGATCACTGCTGTAGAACCTGGAAATTCTGAAGCCCAGCAGTCTGCTTGACATTCACAGCTGCGTCTTTCCATCAGGGTGATTACACCCTTAGGAGGCCTTGCAAGCACAAACACAAGTCTCCTCAACAATGACAGCATATGAAAGAATAAATGTCATGGCAGGAGTAACTAAACAAAGGAGAACTAACAGGAAATTCATCACATCCCACACAGCGAACTAACCCTTGATACAGACAGACGGAAGGAACAGATCAAACAGTAATCCAGCCAGGCAGAAACAACCACAAAATTGAAGAAATTGGCAAATATCTCCCAATGAAATCTTAAATGCAAATGGCCTCACCTCACCAATCAAGAGACCCAGTCTGGATGACTGGAAGAGAAAACTAGATCCAATCATCTGTTGTCTCCAAGAGACACAGCTTTCTGGTAAGAACACCACAGACTGAGAGGCAAAGGATGAAAATTAATATATCAAGCTACAGAAGGGAAGCAAGACAAAACCCTACACAAACTAAACAAAAGAAACAGAAAGAAGATCTAAATCAATAAAATCATACTTCAAAGGAGGGATATGACAACAGATGCCAGTGAAATCCAGAGGATCATTAGGAAAAAAATTATAGAAAAAAAATTACACAAAAAATTAAGAAAAGCAGAGAACTCTAGAAAAAAATGGATAAATTCCTTGACACATATGAGATACCAAAGTGATTTCAAGAACATATTTTAAAAACTTAAGAAGATCCAAACAAATGACAGGTTTGAAGAAGGAATAAAAGATCTACTTATAAAGAAAAATACAGGACTAGATGGATTGATGGCAAATTCTACAAAACATTTAAGAAAGAACTAGCACTAGTATTCCCCACACTGGTAGAGAAACAGGAAGGGAAGGAACACTATCAAAGTCATTTGGTGAAGCCCATATTACCCCAATATCCAAACAGAATAAGGACAAAAGAGAAGCATAAATAGTGGTCATACTTCCTTCATGAACACCGATGCACAAATTCTCAATACATTCTTGTGAATTCAATAACACATTAAGAAGATCATACACCATGAGCAAATAGGATTCATCCCAGAGATGCAGGGCTGGTTCCATACACCCAAGTCAATTATGGTAAAGAAACTTCAAGACAGAGATCACACAATATTCTCACGTCACCCAAAAAAATACATTTAATCAAAGTTAATGTCCCTTCTATGATAGAAGTCCCAAAGACAGTAACAATGGAAAGAATATACTTCAATATAACAAAGGCATTTCCAGCAAGTCTGTAGTCATCAGAAGGGAAGGAAGAAATCCTAACGGGATGAGGAAGAGAGGCCAATAGAATACATGTGATAAGCAAGCAGAAGAGAGGACCAGAAGACAGGTCAGGATGAGGGAGGGGAACAAATAAGAACAAAATACAATGAAACCTATGTTTAAAAATGCCACAGTGAAACCCATTATCTTTTATGCTAACTTTAAAAATAGAATTTTAAATGTAGCCTTGTTTATAAAAATGAACAAAATAAGACATATGATGTTATTTCTATATAAATATTGAAGGTATTAAAAAAAAACCCTATCATTTAGGTTTAGTTCTCATAACAGGAATAATTACAATGGAAGATACTATGATAAAAATTATTACTTTTATTACTTCTATTAATCAGAAATTTAAAAAAAGAAACAGGGAACTAATAACAACAGTATTTTCTGATCTTTAAGTTACACCTGCCAATTGATGGCACACAAAATATCTACATTTTTTGTCGATCTAACACAAGGTCAAATTTTCAGACTTGTAGAAATGTACCTAGGGAAGAAAACAGTGTATTAAAAAGATACCTCATTAGCAAAACCATGGATTCAAGCTATGTGTGGTAGTTTAAATGTACTTGGTCCCCATAATCTCATAGAGAATGATACTATTAGGAGGTGTGGCTTTGTTGGAGTGGGTATTGCCTTGTTGGAGGAAGTGTATCACTGTGAGAGTAGGCTTTAAGGTTTCTTATGCTCAGGATACCGGCCAGTGCGCCAGTCAACTTCCTGTTGCATGTGAGATGTAGGACTTTTAGCTACTCCTGCAGCATATCTGCCTGCATACTGCCATGTTCCCTGCCATGATGATAATGGACTGAACCTCTGAAACTGTAAGCAAGCCCCCTCAATTAAATGTTTGCCTTATAAGAGTTACCATGGTTATGATATCTCTTCACAGCAATAAAAATCTAAGACAGAAGTTGGTACTAGGGACTGGGGTATTCCTATGATAGGTTTGACCATGATTTTGTTTGGAGTAATATGGACTTTGGGAGTTTGGGTTAGGAAAGCAGTTCACTGCTTTAAGCATTGTGTAATGGGCCATATTAGTAGGAGCATGGAAGACAGTGGTGCTGAGTATGATTTGATGAACTGTGGTGGGTTACCTCAAGAGTTTTCAGAGAAGAATTTTAGTATGTTGCCTAGAGATTGTTCTTGTGATGTTTTGGTGAAGAAAGTGGCTGCCTTTTGCCCTTGTCTGAAGAGTCTGCCTGAGGTTGAAGTGAAGAGTTTTGGATTAACTCCATTGGCAGAAGAAATCTCAAAACAACCTAGTATAGTTGTGTGGTTACTAGTGTTAACTCTAAGGAAGATTTATAATGAAAAGGAGCAAGCTGAGCAGGGTAAATTGCAAAATGTAAATTTTGAGGAGAAAAAGAGTACCAGGAAGTGGAATGGAGCTAAGTCGTGTTCAAGGAGATAAACAGATCAATAAATGGAATAAAGAGAGTGGTGACCCAGGGCAAGATCCTACCAAGTTTCCAACTTGTGAAAAGGAACTAAAGAAAAGCTTAGAGCCAGGTTTGGTGGGGCATACCTTTAATCCCTGTACTGGGAAAGGAGAAGCTGGCAGATGTTTGAGGCAAGCCTGGTCTACAGAGCAAGTTCAAGGACAGTCTAGCCTAGTCAGTAAAGGGTAAAAGAAAGCCAGTGGAGATATAATTGAACAAGGGGATCATGATCCAGCCCCAGTAAGCATCAGAACTTGACACCTTCAGCCACATGGCTCTGGCTTTAGAGTTAAGGATGGAAGAAAAGGGAATATGGAATAAAGCCACTGAGGCCAGACATGTAACAGGGGTATCCCTGAATGGAGGCCCAGTGAGGCCATTGTTGAAGTTGAAGACTGGATTGCCTTGGGGACCCCAAGATATTAGAGATGCCAGAGTCTTGGAATATCTGCCAGGAAATGCTGCTAACAGGGAGTGAAACCAGCCCAAGGGGTTGCAGTCAACAAAGCTGAAAGGAATTGGAGATGTAGAGTTTTGAGTTTCCCCAGCTGATTTTCAGTCTTGCTTTGGTCCAATATTTCCTTGCTATAATCCCTTTCCTATGTTTTGTAAAGGTAATGTATATTCTGTGCCATTTTATGTTGGAAATATGTGATCTGCTTTTTTATTCTAATTTTACAGGGGATTACAGTTAAGAGATTGCATGAGTCTCAGAACAGACTTTGGACTTTGAAACAAGTTTGGGACTGTTTTAGACTATGTGTACTTTTGAAGTTGGACTAAATGCATTTTGCATTATGATACTGTTACAACCTTATGGGGGCCAAGGAGTAGAATCTGGTAATTTGAATGTAACTGGCCCACATAATCTCATAGGGGGTGGCACTACTAGGCAGTGCAGCTTTGTTGGACTAGGTATGGCCTTGTGGGAGGAAGTGTGTCACTGTAGGGGTGGGCTTTGAGGTTTGTTATGCTCAGATACTGCCCAGTGTGTCAGTCAACTTCCTGTTACCTACAAGACTGAGGACTCTCAGCTTCTTCTGCAGCACCACATCTGCCTGCATGCTCCCTGCTGTGCCATGCTCCCCACCATGGTGATAATGGACTGAACCTCTGAAACTGTAAGCAAGCCACCCCAATTAATATTTTTCTTTGTAAAAGTGGCCGTGGTCATGGTATCTCTTCACAGCAATAAAAACCTAACTAAGACACTATACATCTATTAATGGACAAATGGATAAAGAAATGTGGGTTATGTACATGATAAAATATTATTCAATCATAAAAAAAACAAAACCCTGTCATCTACATCCAAATGGATAGAACTGAAGGTTATGGTAAGTGAAATGAGCCATACACAAAAAGACAAATGCCAGATGTTCTCTTTTACATATGAAAGCTAAAGTCTTTTGTCTCAAAACAGAAGAGAGTATGGTAGTAATCACTAGATGCTAAGAAGGGTGGCTAGCATTTGGGAGGATACAGGAAGGTGGATAGTGGATATCAAAACACAGAACTGTGGGTGACCAGAGCACACAGCAACCTCTTACATCTTATGAGGAGCTAGAAGATCTCAAGGATTCTAGATCCTGAGAAATGGTGAATAGACAGAGTGCTAACCATTCTGATTGATCAGTGTGAACCACATGTGTGCTGAAATACCACACTGTACCTCACATATAGTTACACATTAGTTAAGAAAAAGAAATAAAAAAATAAAAAGTAGTCACACTTCTAGGATCCATTCCTGACCACAGAAGTAAACTACTTTAAGTAGTTTTCACATTAAAAAAAATATATACATGAATTCTAAGAAGTAACTTTTGTTTATATATTATCAGAAAGAGAATCTAATATCTAATTTTTTTTCACTCTGTTTCCCTTCCATCACTTTATTCTTAGTATTTCCAATCTAAACATGCTACGTTCTTGAATAGTAGATAAATTTGTTAGTCAGATACTAAAACAAGGACTACTATCACTAAACAATCAGATGCATGCGATGGCCAGTTTTAATTGTCATTTAACATAATCTAGAATGAACTGGGAAGGAACTCTCAACAACGAACTGTCTAGATTAGGTTGGGCTGTAGGCATGCCAATGAGGGATTTTCATATTTAGGTTAACTGAGGTGAGAAGAGCCACTCTGAAAGTGAACAGTACCATTTCATAGGCTGGGCCCTAGGGAGAATGAAGGACAGAGATTAATCCATTGTTCTAGAACTGTAAGCCAAACTGTGAGCCAAGTAACTCCTTTATGTTGCTTTTGTCAAGGTCCTTTATCACAGCAACAGGAACAAAGCTAAGACAATGTATAACCAAAAATTTAAACCTATGATTTCTTAGTAGTCATTGCCATTAAGTTGTTATGTGAAAATTCTAAACAACTGAGTTAAAACTACAGACCTAAAGGGACTCTCAGTCAGATAAACCAAAGCACAGCAAGATGCACTGGTAAAGCTAATGACCGCATAGGAATCATTGTGATGAGGATGAATTCAGAGACTTCCTGAATACAGCCTAACGTGAGCTCTGAAACAATTACAGAGTAGATGGGGGCAGCAGGAACACAAGCAGTTAATTCCAAGTAAGAAACTTACTTAGTAACCCACAGATACTCATCCTCCTGCTATATCCAGCCACAGTCAGTGACAGGGCTGTGTGGGGACAGAGAATGGCAGACTTCAACAGCAGCTACCTGAGAGGTTCTGCCAGGCCTTTCATGCACTGGTTAGGTAATGATATGTTCATTAATAATTATATACAGTACTATGTCTTTTACCTGTGACAGTCTAAATATCAGATGAAGAAAATACAATACCTTCTATTTGTGTTACATAGTGGTTTATATCCCCTCCTTTGGAGTTGTTTATAGAATGAGTTTATTACTTTTTAACTATAATGAAAAATTTTAGAGAAAGCCATAATGCATGCTGTGAGCTCATAGGGAGATGAAATTCTTGAGAATTAAACATTATCCAAATAAGAGACCCCATTCTCATTTTTCACATATCTAATATAGAGATGGGAGTAGGCTTTCAAAGACACTGTTGATTGAAATTGAAATCCCAAGGTTTGCAATCCTGTGTGTAAGAGAATCTAAATTTAGTACTAAATTGCCCTATGAAATTTAAATGTTACTAAAATTCTCTGCAGCTCATTTCCTTACATATGAGCTGGCATAAAACAAATTCATATTATAGTATTGCTTAGAAGATTAAAATAAACAATGTTATAAAACTACTGGAGTTGGTATATTGCAAGTATTTCTCTTGATTATAATGTTATTCTTGTAGCAACTGTTAAGTTACAAGTTTATACATCACAAAGCTCACTACATTTTCTTAGGCAGAAATGTCAATAGATCTTATTTGACTGATGATAAATTTAATTTTATGTATTTTATTTAAGTTGTGAATATATTAACTAATTCACATTTTATGTGACTATTATTTTCCATAACATAGGTTTAAGAGGACTTCGGTAGTGATGTATAAATGACTAATTGGTGAATTCTCTATAGAGAATTGTATTGTATTGTATTTTCTAGTGACTAAAACTGTAGCACACGGAAATAATAGCTTATTTTCCTTGCAGACGAATAGAAAGTGGAAAATTATACCATGTAGCAATTCACTGGATTTCAAAACTGCAGACCTTATGCAACGGTCCTGGTTAACAATATGCCTTTCAAATAAATTTCTCCATTGTGGAAGGACCCCAAAACCTTGCTGGTTAGATTATAATCTATCTGTAGTAGAAAGCAAAGCAAAATGAAAGTCTAGTTAGTTGTCTGAAAAATATCTGGATACTTTATCATAGAATCCCCACTTTTTATGTTTCTTTATCATACTAATGTTACCAACGGCCTTTACTACTCTCGGGGCTGCTCTATGAAGATCAGTGTTGTCAAATTGACAGTCTTGAGTCACCTGGGAGAGAAGCCTCTGGAGATTCCTTTGATTACATTAATTGAGACGGAAAGAACTGCCCACTGTGGGAGACACCACTCCCTAGATGGGATCCTGTACAAAAGTGGAAAGGGGACCTGAGGGGCCACATGCCTGTCATTTCTATCTCTGCTTATTGACTGGATGCAGTGTGGGAAGGTGTCCCATACTGCTGCCACTGTGACTTCTCCATAATTACACAGTATAACTTCAAACTGCGAGCTCAAATAAACCCTTCCTTTTTAATTGCTTTTGTCAGAGCATTTATCACAACAGAAGAGAGACTAGACAAAAATTAGTACCTACAAGAGAAGTGGGGGGATTGCTGTGTAAACATAAGAATGCAGTTCTTGGGTCTCTGGAACTGCGTTATCACTGAAACAGACAATAGTTTGGTGCTCTGGACTACAAAAGCCCTAGAATCCTGGAGGAGAGCTTGGTGGCCATTTTGCTGGGATCTTGGGAAACAAAAATGCTAAGAAAAATGAAGACAATGAGATCTCAATGGAGAATGAGGGCTCTATTAGAAAAGGACTAGCCGGGTGGTGGTGGTGCATGCCTTTAGTCCCAGCATGCGGGAGGCATAGGCAGGTGGATCTCTGTGAGTTCGGGGCCAGCCTGGGCTACAGAGTGAGTTCTAGGAAAGGCACCAAAACTACATAGAGAAACCCTGTCTTGAAAATAAAAAAAAGAAAGAAAGAAAAGGACTAGGAGGCATTTATGTGATTTTGACAAAGAACGTGACTATGACTACATTCTAGCTGTGTCCTGAGACCTTGAGTGAAGTTGAATTTATAGACAATGGACTGATTTGTTTGGTTGAGGAAGGGAATGTGAGCGAGCTTACAGTTTCACACAGAGTGCACACAACAAAGCACCTACACTTGTTCAGTAGAGCAGCTCCATTGAGAAGAAAGATGGCACTCGGCACTGGAACAATGTAAAATGTGACTTCAAGATAAGACGCACTCGTTAAAGGCTCCGATTTATAAAAATTCAAATTTACACAAAAGGAGAAAGCCTGGACTAAGAAAGCACCTGAGAGAGTTTCCTGTTCCTCAGAGGTGGAAGCTCAGGAGAGAGCTTTCCCAGGCTCAGAGCACAGAGGCTGATGCATGTGCTCCAAGCATCCCAGGTTATATCTAATGATGGCAGCAGAGCTTGCCAGTGTCATCCATGTGGTGCTGGGTTAGAGGCATGGAAGACAAGGTTGCAAGTGTCATGGAGTCCTGCTCTGCTCCATGGTTTCAGAGAGCAGCTGAGGTCAGGCAACGTGTATCAAGATCCAAGTCCCTGCAAGGAGGTTTTCAGACACCATTGTGTGAAGCTGTGAAGGTAGAGCAAAGGTGGCCGTAGAGTCTCTACGATACTGGAGATGCCAGGAACATGGGATATTTGCCACAGAGACCTGTGGGCATGGATTGATGCTGGGCCAGGAGAGAGGCTATGTGCACTGCAGATAGCAGAGCTGGAGGGGTGGAACATGTTAAAAACTAAAATCGTCTCAGCTTTGAATTAAATGTGATAACATTTCAAGTACAAGTTGAAGCTACAGAGCTTATCTTGAGGTTTCCAGAAAAAAAAATCACCTCTCAAAACGAACAAGGTAGAGTCAGTGTGTGTCATAGAAGGCTTTAAATGGATGAGAATGAAAGGGGGACTCTGCCT
Organism: Peromyscus eremicus; assembly: GCF_949786415.1. Taxonomy (NCBI): domain Eukaryota; kingdom Metazoa; phylum Chordata; class Mammalia; order Rodentia; family Cricetidae; genus Peromyscus; species Peromyscus eremicus. Next base: position 79,178,290 of record NC_081418.1, on the reverse strand, counting down.
ATAACTCAATTCATACTACCCACTCCTGGCAACCCACTGTTCACTGGGCTTGGTGATGCACACCTGTAATACTGGCTTTTAGGACATCATAGCAGGATCAGGAGTTCAAACTCATCCTTAGCTACAGAGTGGGTTTGAAGCTATTGGTTTACATGAGACCAACAAAATGAACAGTCTGCCTGGAATCCTCCTGTGCTGTGGGTTTGCCTCTGCCCTTGGGGGTACAATCAGGGTGCTGTTGATGTTACTATATATGGCTTTACTTAAAGTTTTCATTTCTAAGTCTCTGACTCTGAGCCTGGAATAGGAGCAGAAGAGAGAATTGAAACATACATTTCTTTCGGCATTTCAACATTGTCTGAAGGAGTTCACTCCAGACCACCAAATTAGAGTTGTGTGTGCGACAGAACTTCACAGGAAGTCCTTCCCTAGTACAGCTGGATATTGGGTAGGCATTCCCCTAAAGATCCCATTTGTATGTAAACATGAAAGAATGCCCATTAAAGCTGTGGTCTTACCATGTGCCTTGTGCTGTACATGTGGAGGAAGCTGGTTAAGGACATTCCACTGATACTCTGGCTGTGGGGAAAAATAAAGCACTGTTGTAGAAATACAGACTTCAAAAAAGCATTGTGACACATTAAGATATAATTATACTCTGTGCATTTTATGATGCAGTCAACATACAAAAAGAGTCATTTTGATACAAACGTTTGCCGATCTTCCTCATCTCACCCCCTTACCTCAGCCCTTCTGCACGTGGTTGGCTTGAGTTCAAGTGACTTGGAAGATGTACATTTTCTGCCCCTTTCCTCCTCCCCCTCCCTTCTTTCCCTCTTCCCTCTCTTGCTTTCTTCTCTTCCCTTTTCTTTCCTCCCTCCCCCAACCTCTCTCTTTTCTGTCTTGGTTAAGTTTTGTCAACTTGACATAAAGTAGAATCACAGTAAGAGGGAACCTCAACTGAGGCACTGTTTCTTTCGGAGTGACCTGTAAGCATATCTACGGGGCATTGATAACTGATGTGGGAGGGCCTAAATTACTGTGCACAGTGCCACCCCTGGGCAGATGGTATAAGAAAGTAGGCTGTGCAAGCCGGCCGGGAGGAGCAAGCAGCATTCCTTCATGGTCTTAGCTTTAGTTCCTGCCTCCAGGTTCCTGCCTTGTGCTCCTCCTATGGCTTCCTCTAATGATGAACTGTGACGCAGATGTGTAAGCCAAATAAACCCTTTCCTTCCCAAGTTGGTTTCAGTCAGTGTTTTATCATAGCAACAGACAGTATCTAAAACATCCCTTTCCTCTCTTTCTCTGTTTCCTTTCTCTCTCCCTCTCTCTGTCTTGAAATGATGTGTCTGGATCTCTGAAGAACTATAAACACTTTTAAAAACTTACTATCTCCTGTAAATGAAATAAAACACATTGCTGTCAATAAATACTATTTTTAAAACCTTCACTTATAGAGAATAAGAAAGCCAGGGACAAAATACAAATTTAATATTTTCTAATGGATTGCAAAAGAATGTTCAGGTATCTTGGGAATGCAGCCAGCCGAAGTTCAGGAGGCCAAGCAGGACAAAGCTTCCCTCATGCTGAGGCTCCGCAGAAGGTAGTCTCTACATTACACAGCAGTTGCACTAAATGGATTAGACTTTTTTCTCACTTAAACTTTCCTAAGTTTGCACTTAAATGTTGATTATCAGGGAATAAACCAGCTGCATTGAATAAATGATACTTTATTGTGTTGGCTAGTTTTATATCAACTTGACACAAGCTATAGTCATCTAAGAGGAGGCATCCTCCATTGAGAAAATGCTTGCATAAGATCTGGCTGTAGGCAAGCCTGTAGGGCATTTTAATTAAGGCATTGTGGGCGGTGCCACCCCTGGGCTGGTAGTCCTGGGTTCTGTAAGAAAGCAGGCTGAGTAAGCCACCAGGAGTAAGCCAGGGAGGAGCACTCCCCCATGGCCTCTGCATCAGCTCCTGCTTCCATGTTCCTGACCAGTTTGAGTTCCTGCCTTGGCTTTCCTCAATGGAGCTTGATTCGGGATAAGTAAACCAAATAAACCCTTTCCTTCTAAGTTGCTTTTGGTCATTTTGTGTCATTGCAGCAAGACACTTACTGTCCAAAACTGCCAAGAAAATTGCAAGCCGCTGTCTTTGTATTTAACTTCTTGGAATAAAGGAGCACCAGCTCTTCCAGTCCATAAGATTGGTCTAGCTTTCTGCTCACTCCCACTCTGATTCTTTTTTCCCATTCTCCCACAGATAATGCAGGCTTGGGCACAATTATTTAATTCTCTCCTAAATACAATGCAAGGAAAATTAGCCAACTTGGAGAATTTGCAAGGCTGCCGCAACAGCAATTTGTAGTGAATAGCAAATACAAAAAGTAGCAGAAAAGCTCAACCATCCTCCTTTATTTAGTTCAGTTACCAAGAAAGGCTGCCTCCCCTGCAGCCTAACCAACCTCACCCCTCAGGCACCTAGGCTCCTGACTTCCTTGGTCCATGAAAGAGCTACAAGAGGACATGAGATCAGCTCTGTTTCTTTATCTTCTCATTTATTTTTAGATGTCTCAAGTAACACATAGGATAAGTGATGTACTCCCTGGCTTTATACTCCAGGAGAGCTGCCAAAAGGAGGTAATAAAGTGTAATCTTACCAACATTGTTAGATGTGATTTAATTCAGGCTTAGATATAAAGAAAGACAAATTAATCTTTTAAAACTCACCTTGAGGTTTTGTTACACCGATTTCATTCAACAGAATACTGTTTAAAACGTAAGCCTTTACATTGCCTTAATCAAATATTGGCCTTTTTTGGTGATGATTTTATGATCTGGAATTCCTTGCCTCTTCTAATCGACAGGATAAGTTTACTACACCACAGGACATGAATTTCTTCCTTCTTCCTGTTAATGAAGGTTTGGCAGCAGCAGCCAACCATTTCTATTCCTACATAAAGTTGAATTATTTTTATACCTTGCATTTCACAAGAGTATCCGATTTCCCGAACTGTAAGGCTAACTCTTTTTCCTTATGTTTCCCACAAACTTAATTTACTTCTACCTCCTTGAAAGAAAAGTTTTAAAATAATGATTGCTGAGGTTGAAAAGGCCCAGAAGTGTTTCTAGTGAAGGCTGAGGAGCAGGAGAGCAGGTAACAAAGAGAGCGAGTAGATACGACTAGCAACTGACCACATCAGGGAAAGATTCAGGTCCAAAAGAAGACAGACATCATCTGCTCCCACAAGAGCAAGATTTTAGTTATACTCCAATACAAAAGTACCAGGGTTCCAGGCAACCAGGAGAAATTAATTCTCTAAGTGCTTTGCTAGGAAAACCCTACTTCAATATCAGAGTTGGGGCATGGTTACAGACATTGTTCATAAAATCTCTAGGCAGGGAGAGTTGTCTGGTCATCCCAAGATGCAGAGAATGTGTTACCCTTCCACATGGATGAAGACTCTGCCCGTGCTGGCAAAGCAGAGTAGAATCAAATACAGTGATCATAGGGGTGGGGAACATTGTTCCTCAGAAGGACAGCAAGAACACTCTGGTACCAACTTAGGCTGATGGTCCAAATCAATTCCACTTACAAATAATAACTCAACTGTCCTGGCAAACACACCTGCAAAGAACTTTAGTGAGCTGCTATGTCTTGGATCTTCCAAGACAATCATTTTAACTGGAAAAGGCCAAAACTCTTTTGCATGTACCTACAAATATTCATCATAATTCAATACCAGTTTATAACTGAAGGGAACATCACAGTTTTTTGGTTTGGCTATATTTGCTTTGTTCATCTTATATGTAAAAAAAAAATGTACTTTGGGTGGTATCGTATGTGATAATTGAGAATGACTCCTGTAAAATACTTTTGTTTAAGAAATTAGAGCTCAATGTGTTATCATTTACATAATCTATTCATATCTATATGTCCTGTGCATTCAGTGTTCCAAGGATAATTATAGTGAACGTGGACCAGGGTAACACTGCAAATCAGAGGTTATGTGAAAGAGATGCTCTAATTTCAGAGATGCACATCACTTCTACCAAAAGAGATTCCTATATACTCCTATGTTGGAACAGGAATCCTTACTCACTGCATTCTCCCATGGATGATCTACTGGCCCTGGGATTTTTGGTACCCATTGGCTCTGCAGATGGAAAACTAGGCCACAGTTACAGGCTGGGAGACACATCTGGGGAGAGCAATAGGGTCAGTTTACTGCAAGAAGGTAAAACTGAGACGTCACACTGACACTTGCTATATACAACCAGCCTTTGTTTACATTTGAAGGCCTAGCCTAATCTAGCATAATATTTGGTCAAAACGATAAATGTCAATAAGAACTTAGGTATGATAGAAGTGTCTCATGAAGTAAGTCTTACCCAAGACGGCACTATCATTAAGGAAATTGGAAACACTTGAGAAGTACACGCAGATGGCTTTGTTTGTCAGTTCTTTCCATAGAGGGGACTTACTAAAGGCAAACTATATAGACAGAGATGATGGAGTGAGATTCTCAGGAGGAAATTAGTAATGAAGAGAAATAAAGTCTGTTTTAGAAAATCAGTAGAGTAGGATGCTTCAGTGACAGGAAGACATTCTGTTCTCTAGGGACAAAGTCCTTGATGCAGCTTTCCAGGCTACACTGTGCCAGTGACTGAGAGAATCACCTAAGAATTGACTTTCTCAGGTGCTTGTGGGTTTGTGAAGGAGTTTGCATTTGCTAAAACATATTCTGACACATCCTGTGTACCTGTGATATACTCTGAGAAGCACATGGGTTCCGTGATCTCTGTAGAGCATACTGACACATCCTGTGTGCCTGTGATATACTCTGAGAAGCACATGGGTTCCATGATCTCTGTAATTCCTAAGTACTATCTATTCACTGACATTTTTAGGACTATTGAAAATGTGGATGGTTCTGGACCATCTACTGCATTACTAGAAAAAGATTTCATTGGCACCACAGGAAATGTGGGGAAAACCCTGTGGATGAAAGACAAGAGGCCTTATGTATGGGCCGAGGCATCCATTTTAGTTGCTTGCATTTCTAGTTTTTCTTTCTCCATCTGACAAGATTTTATCTACAGAAAAAAAGATATTATTCAGGAGATTTTGACCCAGCTATGAATAAACTGCTCACTCAGAAGCCCAAGGGTGGGTGTGTCGCTAGTAGTAATGCCAACAGAAAGGGACTGCCCCTGCTTGTGATATGTTGACTCTATCTTGAAATTCCCAAGTGCAAGTTAGAAAGTCAGATAACTTTAAGTTGTTAAACAAATTTGTCAGGTCATATCATTCTGTCTTGGTAAAGCTATTTGGATATAAATACAGAAACTTCGACCGCTTGCTAAATGAAATGGGAGTTGGTCAGCCTGACACTGAGACCCTCTCTCTCTGTTGAGAAGTATGGTATGTGTTATCACAGGACTGCCACTGCTCTGTGCGCCTTCTGTACAGTCAGCAGCCTCGCCAGGCCTCTCTGCACCATGTGATAGATAAGGTATGCCATTCAGAGTCACACTGCGTTGCTTTCTGTCCTTTCACTATTTAAGGTCCAACTTCATTTTGCAAAGTCAGCAGCCTGGGATCCTTCCATATCTGACACACCCAGAAGAAGATGCTTTTGATTTGTTACTCAAATCATTGACATCCTACACCCCATGCTCCACATCACTATAAAGTATGGTTACATGTCCTTGTCAGTACATGTAACAAGACCAACTTGTCTCCTGCACTTCTTTTTTAATAAATTCTATTACTGTTTTACAACAATGAAAGAGACATTAAAAATGTTAGGCTGTCATAGTTTGAAAAAAATTCTGATAGAATTAAGATATTTGATCTGAGGATGTTTCTTTGCTTACAAACACAATTATGCTATATTGTTCTTAGACAACTAATTGTTTTATTGACATAAATAAAAAATTACAGATGTCATGTGAATAAAAGTTAATAGTTGATCATTCTCCATAATGTTAAACAGATGGATATATGTTCTTGACTGGACCAGAGCTCTGTAACAGGAAGTACCTTGCCAAACCTCAATACTGAGTTATCACCAATCTGAATTTAATATAGTAGGAATGAAATATGGTAGGAAATAAAATAATTCGTGCTTGAACAAAAAGAATTAAAGTAGCTTCCCATGTAAGAAATAAATGAGAGAGTAATTTGTTCACTAAGAACAATTAGAACTTTTTACCCATTGTTATGTCACTTATTAGAATGAATAAATGATTTTCACAAAATTATCTAATTATATTTTGATCCCTTTTAACTTAATTTTTTCTTTATTGCGTAAAATAATTTCTAAATTCTTATAAATGGTTCTGCCAAAATAACTCACATGTAAAATTGGGAATTTCATGTAAGTCCTGGAAAAGAAGTCAAGAAAGCAAAACTTAACTCACAATCTACTGTGAATTAAGGAAAGAATGATTATTTCTTGCAAGACTGAAAAGTTTTGAAGCTAAATGGCCACCATAGCAGGTCTCACACCAATTCCCTCCTCACTGGAGGCATAACACAGCTTCCAAGGAAAATGTTCTGGCTATTTAAGTATAAATCAAATTACTTAAAGTGTGTGTGTGTGTGTGTGTGTGTGTGTGTGTGTGTGTGTGTGTAAGATATTAAAATTAAAAGGAAGTCATGAAAGGATGGAGAGAAATCTTAAAGGAGAAAGGACAGAGGTAGAAAGCATATGGGATGAATGCATGGGACATAAGAGAAAGGAAGCATCTGAGAGCAGGGAAACATCTGAGAGCAGGGAAGTATCTGAGACAGAGAAGCATCTGAGAGTAGGGAAGCATCTGAGAGCAGGGAAGCATCTGAGAGCAGGGAAACATCTGAGAGCAGGGAAACATCTGAGAGCAGAGAAGCATCTGAGAGCAGGGAAGCATCTGAGAGCAGGGAAACATCTGAGAGCAGAGAAGTATCTGAGAGGAGGGAAGCATCTGAGAGCAGGGAAGTATCTGAGAGCAGAGAAGCATCTGAGGAGGAAGAACACCAGGAAAAGGGAGACAGGCAAAGGAGGGGCAGATGAATATATTAATGAAAATATAATGAAATCCTTTACAGTGTATGTTAACTTCAAAATTAATAGAAACATGATGTTGGCTACATTTTCTTTAATTAACGTCAGTATTTACTCATAACAGTAGTTTCCTGAGTCTACTTTTAATATATTCTATTGCACTTGACTTGCTTACATTTAATATACTCTTCATGAAACTTGCTTCCTTGGAAGTGCACCAGTTCCATTAACTCTGGAAATCCACTGAGGAAAACCTGGGATTTCACTAGTCATGTTCATGGCATTTATAAATATGTATGCATTGGAAGGCAGACACATTCCAGCACAACCCTTCTAGGAAAAAGGCTTCAAAACAATTTGCCTGTATTTGCATAGTAGGTAGTTAAACTCTCAATTCTACCAAGACAAATATTATAAGAAAAAGATCAGAAGAATTCTTATTTCATAAATAGTCTGGGACCCAGTGTCTTGGGTAATTCTTTAATATACTTAAGGTAAAAGGAATTTCTAGTAGTTTCTATCTCCATATAAGAATGTATGGAGATGATTTCATCCCCAGTAATAACCTCTTAAAATACCGAGTGTTAATCACTAGAATTCAAAAGGACTTGAGGTTTAAAAAAAAAAGAAAAAGAAATTAAAAAAAGAACACACATACGTTTGCCAAAGGTTCTTTGGTCTAACCTACACCTGAGAGTTCAGTCTTTCCAACAGAGACTGAGAACTTATTTTTTCTCTTAGGTATATAAATTATTTTTTAAAAGAAGGTACTATCTGTGTTTTTCCAATCTAAAGCTTTCTTAATCTCTGTTCATGAATATTCCCTCATGGTGGATATGGAGATACCTATGATTATAATTTTATCTTTGGTTGTTTGGAGAGCCAGTCTACAAATCTTTATTCTTGAGCACACATTTGGAGCTCAGATGTAAAGAAGCACGGCTAGTTTTTTTTTAATTAAAAAAAAAGTATTCATTTTACATACCAACCACAGATGCCCCTCTCATCCCTTCTCTTCCCCCCCACCCCCGGAGTCCCCTTCTCCTCCTCCAAAAGAGTAAGGCCTCCCATGAGGAGTCAGCAAATCATGGTACACTCAGTTAAGGCAGGACCAAGCCAACATGGGTGGTTTTTAAAACTTGTCTTTACTTACTATTTTGTTCTATCTTCGATCGTGGACCACTGGCCAAATTCAGGCACTGCTGTGGTGGAGTAAGTCAACTGTATCTATGAAGGGCTTTCATGTCTGAACACTATTTCAAGTTCTAAAACAGAACTAACTGACAATAACTCCTAAGTGAAGCCACAGAATTCCATACACCACATGTACTTCATGTGGCACTCAGTGGTGTGACCATTATAGTTGTTCAGTTAGAAACAAAAATGGTTAAAATGTAAATTCAAGACATTAGCGATACAGAGGAGATGGGCTTTGGTTTCCTCTTTGCTATTATGAACCAATGTATACCCGCCATTGTCTGCATCAAACCTGAACTAAACTATTTACCCAGATACTTTTCCTTGCTGGGAAAGAAGATCAAACCTTACAGTTTAATTTGCAGATCGTCTATTTCCTATGATGCAGTAATGAAGTTCACTTGGTGAGCTGGAGAGATGCTGAGGCAGTGGGAGGACGAAGCTGAGATCTATCAGCAAACTGTTGGTCATCTAGCTAGCCTAATTGCCAGTGAGTACATCAGAGAGATGGGGATTGTTTTTCAGACGACACTTACTTACTGGGACCTGCAGGATGACTCAGTAGGTAAAGGGTCTGCCTCTGAGCCTGAAGACCTGAGTTTAATGCCCAAGACCACCCACACAGTGGAAGGAGAACCAACTCCTGAATGTCCTCCTCTGATTTCCACAGAAACCATGTGACATGTGTGTTTGCATACACGCATACAAATAAGTGCCATTTAATAGACTATACTTACTGCTCAGCCAGCCAGAGGCTGGCAGCTACAATGGAATGGTCCTACTGCTACTATTCTCTGTAAAGGTCCAGAATTTGAGATAATAGTGTTGTAGAAATACAGCATATCTACATGAGACTCTCGAGACTCATTGCTGACAGAATTTCACACAGGGTAATGCAGTTGTCACTCTGTTGACTAAGTGATCCTGGGTAAAACCCTTTCACCATGTGAAATTCAATTCCCTCTTTTGTGAATTCTTCTATGAACAGTGGGGCTGAAATAATCCATCTCCATTTTTCCTATCAAGTTTTAAAATTGAAAAACTCTAAGTAAGAAAACATTTACTACCTTTTTAATCAAAAGACATGCAAACATGTCCAAAGGCCCACAAACAGTGAGCCCTATGTTCTCCCCATGATCACACCACTTCCCGCCTCGGCCTCGGCCTCTTACCTGCTGCTTGTGACTTTCCACCTTTGGCCTCAGCTCTGCATGGCTGCACCTGCCTTTACACTTCCTTGAGCCCTCAGAAAGAGAAGAGCTCCCGATTGCCAAGGCGTCCTGAAGAGCCTATGTTACAAATGAAGCACATTGTTGATAGAAGGTTTACAATGACCTTAGTGTTACTCGACCTTTGGGGTATCAAAGAAAGCAGACATATCCTCCCTGGGCACTGTCTCCAGAGATTCTGAATCCACAGGTCTAGTGGGGATCCAAGAACACTGCTATATAACCACTCCATATCTCCAAGGAAATCCTTACCACTTGACCATTTGTACAATCACTGCCTCCAGGCTCTGCTGTTTCTCTTCTGTTCTGTCATTTTCCGGCACTCTATTCTCTGACCTAGACAGCCATATTTATGCTTTACCAAAACATTTGTTTACTCATGACTATATATGGTGATATGTGCTATAACTTTATGATTTCACCATGGCATGAGGAGACAAAGAGAAACTTGTCATTGCTAGTGAATTCTCATCATTTATCACCAGCCTGTAGTGCTTTATGTTCATATTTGGATTATGCACTCTTGTTTGGAGACTTACAATTCATGACGAGCTTAATAAAAATGATTTTCAACATTGTGATAGGCACTCTCATCCATGAGTTCCTCAGCACCACCATTTGACAGCTTACTCATTAGTCAAGTCAGTACTCTAGACATAGAAAAGGTCCCTCTCAGAGGTCTATGAATTCATGTTCTCTGTGAAGAGCTTACAAAACTTAGAGAGGCTGATGGATGATCTCAGTGACAGTGCACTCTCCCCACTACTACACAGTATGGTCATAAAGGCAGAAAGGGAAAGCCAGCTTGTAGTCTTGAACACACTTGAATTTCCTACTGATGTGTCTTGGAATCTACACATACCAATATGTGTAGGAGAAAGATCTTTTTTTCCTTCTTCCAGGAGAAAATTAGAGAAAGAACAAAGTCGTGAAGTAAGGTGGTTTTTATCTTAATTTACTTGTTTACTTTTGATGGTGTTGGGGATCCTTACGAGTGTGAAACAGAAATGGCACTCAGTCCTTTTGTAACATGTACAAGCTACATAATTCAAGGAAAATCAGAAAAGTTGGGTATAATTTAAGCATGTCAACGATTGTAGAGAGAATCCAGAGAGGGTGACATAATGAATGACAATGATCAAATGTGCTAATGAAATGCCCAGTACCCGCAACTAGACTACTTCTGTAGATATCATATTTTAATTTCCTGGTTTACCCTTCAATGCTATTCAGGAAATTTTAAAATGAGTCATGAATGAAATGTGAGTTGAATCAGCATTTGTTGGTGCTTTCCAACTTCCTTGAACTTGTTGTAGATTAGTCATTTTCACTATCAGTTCTGACACACTAAACGATCCATCCATTCCCCAAATGATGAGGTGGCAGACAAGCCAATGTTGGGCAGGACAGCACTAGCTGACTAGTCTCAGTTCTCACTCTGGTTAAGTATCCAACGTTTCTGTAAGAACTTGATATTGGCAAAAATCCTTGGGTATTTTATTCCAAACAAAGGAACTGAGTGAGTACAAGCATACATTTGAAAAGCTCATTTTAATTACTTGTGTTACTGTCTGTTCCTGTTCTCATTTTTAACCTTGTATCTCTGCTGAGTGAGTGGGTTAGCAGGTAGCTAAAGATTGGCCCCAAAGTTGTGCTCTGAGGGATACTAGAAATATCTCCATATTCATTACAATAGTAAAAAAGAAAAGGATTCATCACAAAATCCAAGCATCTGAACTCTTAAGAGTCCTGAGGTCTAGTTCCCAGCACTCACATCAGGCTGTTCCCAATCATTTGTAACTCTGGCTTCAGGAGATCTAGTGGCAACTTCTGGAATCTGAGGGCAGTTCCTATACATGGTGCATATAAAGATAGACTTGTGCTACAAGCAGACCTGATGCTGAATCTACTTTGTTAGCATTCTGTCAATGATACCAGCACACATCTCACCCGGGGCCTTTATTAACACCTCTGAGCATGGGCTGGCATGCAGTCTAACGTTACAGGACTGAGCATATTTTGAAGGCTGTCAGCTGTTCTCTTTTGCTGTAGAAGATCATTTCTGTTACTTTGGTCTTGAAATTCCTAATTGAATGATGTAGATCTCAACTCATTCATATATTTCAACATGCCTGTGTTTACTTTTAGCTTAGCTCTGAGAAAACAACACTATGGGGTTTTTGTGCTGAACTATTGTTCTTATTCTCCAGAATATTATGTTAGTTTATTAATCAACCCACACATATACATATACACATATACACAAACATATGCCCACATACACATACACATATATACACTTCATACATGCACATATCACACATATACACACACACATATATATACATACACACCTACACATATATGCCTACCCCACAATATCCACATACCCACATATATACTTAGACACACACACACACACACGCACACGCACACACACACTCACACACACGCATATATATATATATATATATATACACACACACACGTACACACACAGAAACAGATGCACACATTCACACACTCATCATCATCCTTTTACAATTTAGTTTCTCCTCTGAGCTTGTCTACAAAGCCACGTGTGTGCCCCAAAAGCCTTGCCTCTTTCTGTTACCCGTTCCTACTCACAGTGGGTTCAGGCTCACTCCCCAGACAACAGACATCTCAGCCTTGAGCATGCGTCTATGCATCATGCATGCATCACACCCAGCTCCATAGCCATCACTTTAAAGAACAGCTTGCTTCCTCAGGAAGCTTTTGTGGTTGACCAAGAGACACGTTATTGTTCACAAACACCCAGTGCCATTACGTGGTTCTTACAAAAATTAAAAAATTCTTACTGACGTCTATAATTTCTCTTCATTTCTCCTTTTCACAGTCCTTTGCAAGGACATAAATTCCCTAAAGTGCCCTAGCCAAATGTGGCTGGCCGCAGGCTGTGGCTAGGAGCTCTGTGTAAACCTGAGAGAGTGTCCTCAGGAGATACAAGAGAGATACACTGTGGCCTCCATTCTGTTGTGACCCAGCAGGACTCAGCTGCTGCCTCGGCTATCAGTTTACCCCCATGCTTCACCTGCTCTGGTACCTTATTGAGTCGTTTAATTTCACATGCATAATGTTCTTTCTTCCTACTCTCGAGAGCATTATTTTCCTTCAACAGCTTATTCTCCCTCTTCAGCGCTTGCAATTCTTCCCTTAGGCTTTCCTTCTCCTTATGAAGAAAGAGACAAGAAAACATGGCCAGGATCAAAAATCACCAAAGGGAAAGATAAGACAGAAATCCTAAAAGACTGGCTGTTTCTAGCAGACAGTCATCCCCCAATCATAAGCAAATAGGACCTGTAAGGTTTTCTCTAACATTTCTTTAAGCAATATTCCTGGAGGACAGGGTTACTGAACGGATTTTCCTTTATCAAAACTTAATAGTACTGTGGTGATCCCAGGGAGGAAAAAAATTAAAATTCTAATCCTTATATTCAATACTCAAGTCAGTGGGTCTGCACAACAATCTACTTCCTGTTCCTAAGGGACTGGTTATAAACATTTAAAAGGCCTAAAAAGGAAAAGAAAAAAGAAGTCACTGAAATAAACTGGTACTAAATAGCTCAAGGCCCCCTGTGCCATTCTATCCCAGGACAAGAGCAATAAATTTTAGACCAATAAGGACCTTCACTACAGATAAATATTCAGAGCACAGCATTGTCCCAACTACCATTAAAAGGCAGAAATCTAGCCTTCCAGCTGCCATCATGCCTTGGTGTCTCAGACAGTCTCCAAGAAATTCACCATTTCAAACAACTGAAAGTCCTAATTCATGTCTCTCAGCTCTTCATTTTATACAGAAGATAGCAAAATCTGGTGGAGTAAATTGGATTCTTAATGAGAATCCAGTCTAGAAAAATAAATATTGCAGACTATAGATAGCTCAAGATCAAAAGTAGCTAATACAGGGATTCAAATGCTATTTCAGTCACATTCCAATATAGTTATTAAATTTAAGAAATCAATTTTAGGCAATTTATTTTCCTTGAAAGTGAAAACATCTCATTACCACTTACTTTCGTAGGCTGACCCTATGCACTTAGATGAGTCAATCACTTTCTAATTTAGCAGAGGTTAAAAGAATATTATTATATTACATCTAGAAAATGCTCCCAAATACATGAGGAAAATGTTACTGAAATTCCAAGCTAGGGTGTAGCTGGAGAAGGAAGTGAGTGCGTGCTTCATGGCAGAAAGGGATTTGTCACAACCATTTCCTGGTTCACCCTGACAGTAACCTCAGTCAGCAAGGTAAGCAAACCTGGGCTATGGTCTGGGAGGTATTGCTCCTGGCAAGAGCGAAGACACTCAGGGAAGCACTCATGCCCTCCTGGTTGACTGTCAGACTACTGAGATAATGCCCCCAAGGATTTGGGATTTCCCCAAGAATCTCATGTTGGAAATGAAGCCTGGTGCTAGCCAAAGAGATTTTGTGGGGTGCCGACAATTTGTCAGACCATCTTGCCGGGAAGACTGAAGCAGGACATGACAATATCTGATAAGAACCATGCCCTAACCAGGACTGCTTAGTAGTGGACCCCTCTTCACCTCTATTTAAAAGTCAACCTCATGTCAGGACGAAATCTCCTTCCTCTGCTTTTCATGATTGTCTCTTTAATTTGCCTATTGAGGATAGTGGCTGAGCCTTGCCTGTCAGGGACACCAGGACCCAGACTCCCACCCTAGAAGCTCTGTTAACAGTATTGTCAGACTTCTGCACGTTTAAATACATTGCCAGTACCTCACAACGGTAGTGGCCAGACTTCCTGTGAGAATACATACACTTGTTTTTATTCTTACTATGTCTTCAGAGAGCCGTCATTAGAATTTAGCATAACTTTTATATACTTCATAAAGTCTAACGACTGGGGGAAAAGCCTGCATCAAAATAAACCCGTTCCTACTCATCCTTTCAGCCTGGAGCCGGGGTTCAGGTCCCCGTGTTCTTAGGACTGACCTGTTCAAGGCTAGGCTCCAGATACTGAATAAGATAATGAGTGTGAAGTGGTTTTTTACGTGTTCTGTGTACCCGGATGTGGTGAAGTCCATCCCAGCACTTGGGACACTTAGACTGGAGAATAGAAGTTCAAGGCCAGCCTGGAGTCAGTAGCCAATTCTGGGTAAGAGAGGTAACACTCGTGGGAGATTTAGTGAGACTTTGTCATTAACAATAAAAGGGAGTCACAGGAGAGGCTGCAAAGCCCTGGAAGGTTCTCACCCAATCAGCAGGCCTCTAATTTTCAAGTCACTGAAGGCAATGCACAGCCTGCCCACTCACCCACCCCAGAGCACTGAGCCTGCGTGTGGTTCCTTAGAAAGGAGCTGTTTCTCACCACCCTAAGTTGCTCAATTAGAGGCCAGTCGCGGGCTACCCACCTCTATCTGCCTGTCGCCCTCTGCCACGCTTTGTTTCTGTTTCTTCTCTAGGATGTGGATGTCTTCTGTGGCCGCTAGTTTCGTTTTCAGCTCCAGGACCTTAGGGGTTCAGGAGATAATTGCAGACAATCACACCATGATCTAGCCCAGTGCACTTGAGAACAGGGGCTCCCCACCCTGCATGTTTAGGAAGTCCCCCAAGGAAAAGCTCTTCCCTAAAACACATCAGCATGTTTGCGTGTTAAAGGGGGTTTGCTCTACACAAAAAAAGCACACACTTTACTCCCAAATGGCGTCTTGCTCTCCCCTTCTTTCTCCAAACCGCCTCTACTTCCAAAGAATGGAGGAGCCTAGCTGGAGCAGAGACTGCAGAGGCCACAGGTGGTCAGGAAGTGGGTAGAGCTGTCTACAAAGGGCAAACCCACCAGGACAGGGTATCTGCTCCTCCTCCAGACAAAAATAGAGTCTTGCGCTAGCTAGAACCTTAGACATAGGGGTTCCTCCAATTTGACAATTGTACTTATTCTCTTCTCTTGGTTCACTGGCCAGTCTGGGAAACTGCGGAAACATTCTTTCTGGGGACATTGTCGTTAAAATTTGGAGCCACGGACTGGTTCAGGATGGATAGAACAAGGTAGCCAGACTACTGCTGTGGGACACGATCTTTCCTGTTTCCAAATTTAATTCTTCTGAGTATCAAATGAGGAAGAAAATGCAAGCGCTGTTGCGTTTCTGTGGTCAGTTTTCTTCATTCTAAATTATTTAGGGGAACTTACTTCCTCTCTTCTGTCTTTTTGAAAGTGGAGTGCTTTCAAATAATAATGACTTTAACCTATTAAAAACTTGCCTGAACCAATGGCTGAGGGGTCACCAACTGGATCAGGCCCTCTGAGTGGGTGAGATATTTGATTGGCCTGATCTGTTTGGGAGGCATCCAGGCAGTGGGACCTGATCCTGTGCTCATTGCATGAGTTGGCTGTTTGAAACCTGGGGCCTATGCAGGGTCGCTTGGCTCGGCCTGGGAGGAGGGGACTGGACCTACCTGGACTGAGTCTACCAGGTTGATCTCAGTCTGCTGGGAAGGCTTTGCCCTGGAGGAGGTGGGAATGGGGGGTGGGCTGGCGGGAAGGTGAGGGGGGTAGGAGGGGAGAGAACAAGGGAATCCGTGGCTGATATGTAGAACTGAATTGTATTGCAAAAAAAAAAAAAAAAAAAAAAACTTGCCCCGAAGGTTCCTTTGTGTCTAAAAAGCTTCTCCACAGGCATGTGCTTTAAAGGAAGCAGAAGGAGGCATTTCCCTTCCATTCCGACTGTCACCACTGGCTAGAAGATAGCGGATTCTCTGGTAGACTTTCCACTACTAATCCGACCTCAGCCTCAATAACAACTCAGAGCTGGGAGCACTCACTGGAACGCTTGGACTGAACCAAGGCTACATTTCCAGCAACTGACTGACATTGTATCCACCCTCAGTACCAAGGGGCAAATCAAGATGATGGAACTCGGTCCCTCATTTGCCAGAAGTTAGGGATCCACAAAAATCTTTTCGACCCTACCGGGATTAAAGAAAATCCCAAATGAAGAGTTTCCTACCTTTCTTTCATATAACTCTTTCATATTTCGGAATTGTTGGTCCCATTGTTGATTGACTTCCAGGAGCTGAAATTATTAAAATTTGGTGATTCAACAAAAGCTTTCCCTCCATTGGGAAGTTTAGGAAACAAGAGATCACTGTTCGAACTTATCAAGATTTTAGAAGCCATGGATGGAGGCAGCACTCTTGGAAGTTCTGGTTGGATGGAGATGGTTTTGAGGCAGGCTAGAAAGAGAAAATTGTGAGGACATGGGTGGGAGAGGAACCTCTCACCCCATTGTCTGGTGGAAGCCTCTTTCTCATCAGCTAGGCTACATCAAGACCTCCACCGTTTACTGTAAGAAGTCTGTATAAAGACAAATTTCCTTTTATAGAGAGAGGTTTCAGGTTAGATTGCTAAAACAGCCATGAACCATGCTGGAGGCCTGAATGTGAATGGCTTTTCTCTTTTCCTAGCTGTAATCTCCCTAGAAACCCCGTTTACAGTACAGTGCATGCCTTAGCTTCTTCTGTGCAAACCTTATGATCTACTGTTTGATTTTATCACAGTACAGTCCATCCAGGGCACCTTGAGCACCATCTTGTAACCTCTCTTTTCAAAACAAGACAGAGGGGGAAGGAATCTATGCAGCTCTGTGAGTTGTAACTTGAGTCACCAAAATAGTATGCAATGGCTACCACTAGGAGTATAAGCACAGCTCTCTTGTGAGGAGCCCATACCCACACTCTGGAGTGTACCTTATTCTTTCCCTTTCTATTAACCTTTTGTAAGTCTAACTTCCTTTGTGATAGACTCAAGTTCATACTGGCTCATCCAGAAATTCTTTTCTGTGGTGAAGTCAAAGATCTGGTTTCCTCTGAGTGGTGGTCCCTACAAGCTAAGGGGATACCTCAAGCTGTAGGTAGCAGTGCTGGGCTGTATCCCCCACAACTCTACCGCTGGCAATTTAGATGGACACATTTTCATAACTGGTTCTTGACTAAACAATTACTAAGTGTTAAATCATGGCTTGACAAGTCAGCTGAGGCATTTATTAGAAAAATTTCAACTTTTCTTGCTTATTTTAGGTTTCATCTTTGTTTAGTTCAACCAGAATCTGATAAAACCTTATAAGTATTTATTTTTGTAAGAGTTATTATTATAGGAAGACTCTCTTTCCATATTTTCCTGTTTGTTTAATATGGCTAATAAATGCATCTTTGTGACAGCTTTTTCAAATAATTTATCTTGAAGTTTAAACTCTATTAATTGGCAGTCATTTGCTTGCAGTGACATGCTTTGGGATGTAGACATTTTTTAAATTTAATTTTACTATTTACTTGCTTTGTTTCTTATAATTTATTTATTTTTACGTGTATTAGTGCTTTGCTTGCATGTACATCTGTGTGAGGGTGTCGGGCATCTTGGAACTGGAGCAGAACTGTAATGGCTGTTGTAAGCTGCCATGTGAGTGCTGAGAATTGAACTTGAATCCCCTGGAAGAACAACCAGTGCTCTTAACCACTGAGCCGTCTTTACAGCCTATAGATATATTTTTGATACTTCCTGGATGAAGGGACAATAAAATATTTTTGAACCTGTGGATTTTCAGGAGTAATGGTTTTTGTCATCAGACAGTTAGAAATACATTTAAAACTCTCTGCTAGCCAGAAGGAAGAAATAACATCCTGGTCTGTATTTCTTTTTCTTGTAAGAGAGGTTCACAATTCTGTGTTGAAAAAAAATCTTAACAATTAGCAGCATGAGGCAGATATCAAGAGAGTAGTCACTGTGTCAAAAAAAAATACAAAACTTTTACTTAAATGCAAAACAAAACAAAACAACAAAATCCTAATCCAGAGTGGCAGTCATTAGATTATGCTTGTGGTAGAAACTCTTAGTTACTTAGTATTCAGGTGTGTAATAGTCTATGAAAATAGTCGGTCCATTGCCATGTAGGACTATGCCATAGAGACGCTATTCTGCAACAGTTTAGTGATTTTCCAGGACACAGTATTACCCAGCATCAAAGAGAAGAAGGTGCCAAGGAGGAAAACAAGGAGGATGAAATGCACAGAATGAGGCAGCAAATGGACCAAATGTGGGATGCATCTACTTTGCTCTTCACCTCCTCTGTCAAGAAGAGGAAGGAGTCCTCGCACCCATTAGAGGCAGAACACAGTACAGCTAACAGCGTCTGCTAATTTCCAGCAACATTTTAGAAATCATCTTTCTTCTAAGGCAATGTGCTTTTTAAGATCAATTTTTAATTTTTATTGTATGTGTTTGAGTGTTTGGCCTTCATGTATGTGAACCACATGTGTGCTTGGTGCCCTCAGAGGTCACAGAATGTATAGAAACCCCCCTGAAACTGGAGTTACAGATGGTTATGAACCATCATGTGGGTGCTGGAAACTGAACCTGTGTCTTCTGCAACAGCAACAAGTATCTTAATTACTGAACCATCTCTCCAGCCCATAAGACAGTGTTTTGTAGCCTACAGTCATTTAGGTGCTCAACACAGAAAGTCACTGAACTTAAATTTACTGACCATAAGCTTTTAGCAACTCAAATCTCATCATAAGTCAGTTTGCAAGGTCATAGGTGATAAGCTTCCATGATGCAAGTGGTGGAAATAGCAACAACTGGGAAAGTAGGGTTATGATTACCACATTGATGACATCAACACTTTTTCACTCATCATCACACAAACCATGATTTCTAAGAGCTTTTCCTTTTAAAATAGTGTGGTTCAGTATTCTAGAGATAAATACTGTGATTTAATGACAGAGATAAAAGAAACTAAGGATATCTTGTTTTATTCTCAGGCTTAATACATGGCTACATGACTTTGTCCAATATTTCTACATTACCTCTTGCCTCTGTTTTTCTAAGTGCCTTATCTTTTGTTCAAGAGAACTTGTCAAGTCCTTTCTTCTTGATGGAGCACACTTTAATTAAAGAAAAAAAAAAAGATTGAGATTAAGCAGCCTATAAAATAAAGAGAAGAGACTCTGTTCTTCAAAAACATCATACATTTAGCCAAATCCTGTGTTTTGTAAAAAACATTTGATATGGGGGTTGGAGATATGTGTCTTGTGATATAGCCTATGCTTAGTGGACACACGGCCCTGAGTTTGACTCCCAGCACTTAATATACAAAATTCTCATCACAGCGACAAGCTGTTGTACCAGCCTGATATACTATCTACTATTCATTTATTTTAATTAATTACTAAAACAATTCACTAATAAATTGTAAATGAGCAAGACTAATACATACAGCTAAAATGCATCAAATTGGTTACAAATTACAAGTAAATTTACTACCTCTATGCCATGGCACAAGTATGTTATAGAAGTGGGTAGAGATTATCTGGCCCTATGTATTTTAGCCAGCCTTTTTGGGCAGGGCACTAGAATACCAGTTTAGACTAATAATAAATTATAGCATAATGAGGACTAATAATCTTTGTCTTCAGTTACTTTTCCCACAGGGATTGAGATAATTATTCAAAGAGGAGGCTAAAGTTCTAGAAACTGCCCACCATCTAACAAATGGATGACCTCCAGGAAAGCTCACAGAAAAGACTGCTTCCTTGCTGTAACTCAGTAGTCTACGTACATCCCATCCAAGTCATTAAGTAATTCAATGAATAGGGTGATCAGGGCGGTCCTGAATTCTATGCTTAGCTTCAGGCACGATAGTTACCATGAACCACAACCCTGAAAGCCATTCATGAACAACTAAGAAACATTGTCCGGACTTACTGGTCTTCACCAAAAGTGGTCAGAGGAAGTGACTGTTGGGCAATCACTTGGGGATTTCAAGGACTTTTTCCATTGGAAACAATTTATAAAACTAGTTTTCTAACTTATGTCTCAGTATTTCAGGGTTTGATAATATCTTACACAGACTAGATGCTGTTCTTGTTTTTAAATTTCTCTTAATTTAGAGTTGGGTTCAACAGACCACATTTTAAGGACAGTCTTCTGTTGGTCAAGAAACAGGGTGATACACCAGCTCATTACCTTAGGAAGCATTTAGCTAAACATCAAAACCTAAGTGGCAGCAATGCCAGGCATTCTAATTGAATTTTCTCTTGTGGGGGATGGATCTAAGAAACCGGACCCATTCTGGATCAGAACTGATAAAGCATGAAGTGGCCTCCACCTGGAAAGTCCTATAAATCCATCTTACCCAGCATGCTTTGAACTTCGAGAGGCAGAGGTGCCCTGAAGTTGATTCTAAACTAGTGGTTCTCCCCAACAGAGTGACAACATCAGAGGGGAGCCCTGGAAGTGTAGAGCACTCTGAGCACTGTTCCAGTTAGAGGGCATCACAATTCCCACTAATGATGTTTCCTAACATCCAACATCATGCTTGGAAATGTGAACTTTAGATCTCCTAAAATTGTTCTATTTGTGATACAAAAATTGTGAATAGCAAACATTTACATGGTCTTGCTTGCATACTTTAACCCCCAGGTAATTTTCTCTATGCAAAAAAAATTATAAAACACATTGATTTTGGATTTTTATTTTATAAGTAAGATTTCTGTACTTGATATCTAAGAAAATCTACTTGTAACCATAGAGTACTAACTTATAAAATTCTGAAACAGTAATTTTGACAGGAGACATTGAGAAGAGATAATAAAGAACACAATGGCTAGGAAGAGTATGAGGAAGAAATGTATCACCATGTATTTCTAGAGAGATTAATCAGCATTGTGCCATGGTTTGTATGCCCTGGATACATGTTATGAAACCAAGCAGAGTCAATCAAACATAAAGGAATTCAAATTTTCATGAGTTTTTGTATGCATTTGTTTTTCATTTTGCTTGCTAGCAAAAACATCATATATCACATAACATACAAAGATATTTAGTCATTGGGTTCTAGAAACGGCCTACTTATGAAACAATTATTCCTTCTAAACAACTCATTATTAGTATTTTCTGTGAAATGCAGTCTGTGTTGAAAATGTCTGGATATTTCTTCCTCTACCAAAACATCCTAGTCAACTGCTAAGATATTCAAATTGTAACACAGCAAATTAAATATCTAGAGGAATAAATGAATTCCACTTAGTTTCTCATTATGTCTTAGTTATTGCTTTAAAAGAATTTTTAAAAATCCAGCAAGTTCACTCAGTGAGTAATAGGACAGGCCACCAACACAAATAACTAGGTTTGTTCCCTGGGACCCACACAGTAGAAGGAGAGGACTGACTCTGGCAGGTAGTCCTCTGCCTCCACAGTTGCTCTGTGGCACATGTGTGTGCACACATTCAAAATAAAGCAATAAAAATATGGTAAAACATAAAGAAAGTATAATTAATTCATTGAAATAGTGAATGTTATTGTAGTAACTGAACAAAATTATAGCATTAGTTGAATATATTAATCTTTTAGTTATTCACTGCTAAATGTTCTATTTCTAACCACATGTTTACAGTATTCCTACCAAATTTTACATGGAACTGAGCTCTTCTACACAAGAACGAAATAGAAAGCACACAGCACAGGGAAAGGAATCTATGCAGCTGTTTCTCTCATCCAGTAGAAGCAGCCCGGCCCAGTGAGTTCAAAGGCAGTGCAATGGTCGCCAGTGACCTTTCATATGTCAACACTGGTTAAAAATACAGAGCAGGTCTTAGTTGAAGAAGGAGGTTCAGCTACCACTGCTCTTTAATCATCATACTGTCTACTGTTATGTTCTTGGTTCTGGGTGGCCACCTCATCCTGACACATTCTTACCTGCGCATGCTCTGTATAAGCTCCTGACCCGCTCCGTGCAGCCATGTCCTGGGAAGATGAGCCAGCTGATTTTCGGAGAGTCTTGTAAGGCAGAAGGAAAAAGAGAAAAAGAAAACCTCTTGTGGTACCTTTTAGGATGAGAACGTTCCAACCCTGAAAAACCTATGTCTCTGTTAACTCAGAATATAAGATACCAAGTTCTCATTAGCAGAAGTGATTCTATGCAAATCACACAGAACAAGGATGTAAGAGGAGAAATGTGATTTTGACTTTTATTGGCTTCCATGTAACAGGGATTTCCCAGGGTGTCTCAAGTAGGCAGGCTGTGACTAAGATTTGAGGCAGGTTAGTCTTGCTGTGTATGTAAATTGTGCTTCTTCCTTTCTGGCATTTTCTCCCACTGCAGGAGGAAGTTCCTACCCTCAGAGTGCCTGGGACAAACCTAGCTTTTCTTCAGTGGCCTAACTGTCATAAATCTACTGTATTTTCCAGAGCAGTTAGGTCACCGTTGATGTTTAACAGCTTGATTTCTTGGTTCCTACAGTGTGATTTACTGGCAATGTCTTCTAAATGTGAGCTGAGCTGTGTAGGGAGGGCATTGTGAGTCACATCAACCTGTGAGTGCTGCTAACTGTTACAGAAACAAAAGGAGAAAATAACCCATTACAAAATAAAATGTGTGTTGTTTGCACATTAAGTGTTCTGTATTGGCAGAAAGGATAAGCTTGCTCTCCAATTTTATAAATACTAACTTTTCATAGACGGAGTTCAAAATTTTCACCAAGGCACTTGTTTACGTCTTTGAATCTATTTTTCTCCAACATTTTGGTCCGTCTTAATTGGTGGACTCCTGCCTTTTACAGACCTTTCAGCTAATGGTGCAAGGTAAGTGAAAGGGCTGTGGAGATAGAGGTATTGGAGATGTGCTTTGGACTGTAATTTCTCGAACAGAAACAAGAAAAGAATGAGTTGCTGAAAGGAAAAAGGAGACTTGTTTAGGATGAGGCATGTGACTGGAGTCTTTCATGGAGACACCCACATACAGGTAGGCTAAAGCAAAAAACTGTGGATATGCGATGTGTGTCCAAGGTCTGACCATTCTTCTTTTCCATTTGTCTCTCACCTTCCCTACTCTACTCCATGTTTCGCCATACCGAATGACCTCTACATCCTGAAAGGAGTGTTCTCTCCTTTGCCTTGTGATTTTGAACTTGCCCTTTCATAATGTCCCCCATGTAACTGGTGAACACAGAACCTAGCCAGTGCCTCCCTTGCCCTCTGAGTTTATCTGTTTCTTCTTCCCAACCAGAGGGAGCACTTCACCAAGTACTTTAGTTGTGCATTTCTTTGTTCCCGTATTCATGTCGGCATGCATACTGCCCTAGTCATATTCAACATATCTTGCTAAACGAGTAAATTGGTGAATATCCACTATGCTACACTCTAAATTTGTGGATTCCTATAAGCATATTTGTTTACCTCCTGCTATTTGGGGAATCTGTTTTGAAGATGAGGAAAAGAGTGTGTTGCCTTAGAGCAATATCCAAAAATGCACGTGGGATTCAACGTGTTCCTGCAGAGTTCTAAAGGTAAAAGTTATGGCACGTGCTCAGTTTAGAGGATAGAAACAGATACGGAATGTTATCCACACCAAGACATGCTCATCAAAAAATAAAGAATATCCTTAATATAAAAGTAATTTTATTCTAACACACATGCATACACCCTGACCTCTCACAACTCCCCCCCATACACATACTCAGAGTAAGAGGCATGTGGTTAAATGTTCTTTATGCTTTTCTGTGTTAGGTCATACTAGTCAGTAGATTCAGCAACATTAACCCACTAACATTTTCTTCAAATGTTATCCTTTGCATTTCTGTCCCTGGGGTCTTCCCTGCCATGGCATCCTGATGCATATGCATGCTCCTTGCATGAGGTATGATGGCATTTATCATGCCAAATCCTACAGCCTTGCAGTTCTCATCTGGACTCCTCCATCTCTTCTGCTGTACAGATCAATAGCAAACTGAGTTTCTATGAGTTATCAGTCCCAATACGTATGAATAAACAACTTTTGTAGAAGAAAACAGGAATTTCAGTGGGCCTGCTCCAGGAATGAAAAGAGAGGATTTTGCTCCTCAGGCCTCAGGGCCTTGGCTCCGCCCCCTTCTAGGTGTGGCTTCCAGTCACCTTTTCTTTCAGGAGAAGTTTCACCCACTGAGATGACTTTAAGAGAAACTCAAGTGTCACCTCCATGTTTCCAAAGCAATTTTAAAGATTCGTCAATCGTGAAATTGCTACAACAATATCTTAGGTAGGAAAAAATTAACCTCAGGAATTACCAGCCACTAATCTGCAGCTCTCATTGGTACTGACAGTAATTTTCTCACAATTAGCCTGAGAAGAAAGCTCACATGTCTACTGATGCCTGGAGGCTTTCTTTGACAGGCCAAAGGAACAGACTCCTTTTAACACCTCTGCTTTCTGAACCCATGTGTGTGGATGCTGAGGCATGTGCACTATCTTTATAAGGGAGAGAGGAGCTGGAAGGAACAAACGTTCCAGTTGTGGTGTTAGGTTGTCTGACTTCATACCTCAGCTCTGTCACTCATGACTTGTGATGGGGCAAGATGCTTCAGCAGTTCGAGGCTCAACTCCAACATTATGCAACGGGATAGTGGTAGCATCTTTTTTCTACACTGGCTGTGATAGCACAAATAAAACCTTGGGTAATGATCACAATATGATGTTTGGGTCAATGAAGCAGATGACATGAGAAATGAAAACAGCCATCCATAATTTGTATATCACTCACTACGCTCTTGGAAATTAATGAGTTCTGAAAAAAGTAAGCAAAAAAAAAATCCCTGCTTGTAATGACATTTACATACACAATACATGTGTGTGTGTGTGTGTGTGTGTGTGTGTGTGTGTGTGTGTGTGTGTGTGTCTACAGATATTTACAAGTATATGTACATGAACTTATGCACACTTGGGTATGATACACATATGTAAACTGGATTGTAAGTGGAAGCCAGCAAAGTGCTAGTGCCATTAAAGCAAGCGACAGCTCAGAGAAGTGGTTGCCCCTTCCCCGCTATTAATAGTCATGGAAAGACCCAATGTCCAGGATTGTACAGATGGTGAAAGCTGAGAGGTTGTGCAATAAAAGGACAGCTTAATAAACAGTACAGAGATGGCCAGAGCCATGCACAGAGTGTCTAAGAAGCCCATTTTTGACTAGAGGAGGGTTCACGTATGTAAGTCTAACAATAGAAACTATGTAATACTTCCAATTTCAGAGTAAGTACTTTTGACCTTCTGTCAAAGAGCCTGAAACATGGCAATTATATGATCAAAGTGGATTTTTAGTAAAAAAAAAAAAAAGCCTGCAGATGTGTATTAAATGGGAAAGATGGGCAACTGCACACAAGTTAATAGATCCTGGCAAAAGTAATATTTAAAATATGTAACATCCTATGCCAACCAAAAATTTTAAGAACCAGTTGATCAAGAACTTAATCACCAACTCCAGCACCCCATGTTAATAGCCATCTTGTTGTCTCTGTTGGGGATTTTACGGAGTCCCCTTTGTTTCCATGTGTCTACACCTATGAGACCCTTTTCCCCCACTGTGGTTAATGAAATCTTGTTATCCCAGGCCAAAAATCTTGGAATCATCTTTAACTCCTCTTTGGATCTCGGTGCCTGTATTCAGCATCTATCAACATTTTCTAGACTGACCCCAGACAAGAGCTTTCCATTTCCACAAAACCTAGAGAATCCCCAGTTTGATGACTGATGACTGACACGTGGCAATGAAATAAATATGCCTTTTCATAATTTGCTCAGAATGGGGGCTTGCACATTTGCCCCCTGGTTTTATTCATAGAAACGCTTTGGAGATGATGTATAACAGTGACCAATCCCTGGGTCTGTCACTTGATAGTCCCATTAGTCACTAGTGATGTTGCTTTTTCTAAGATGCATTGAGTCTTTGGACTAACAGCAAGCCATTATTATACTGAAAGATCCTAAGGCCTGTCCTAATTCATTCTCTTTTTTGCTTTTCTGAGGAACCCTCACACTGATTTTCAGTGTCTCCTCCGGTTTCCACTTCCAGTTGTAGTGAATAAGGCTTCCTTTTCCTAGCACTCTTGCCAGAATTTGTTCTGTCCCATTTTCTTGATAATAACTCTTCTGACTAGGGAAATCTGGAACAATTTTCCCATGCAATATGGGAACAGAGTTTCCCTGTTTTGATTATACACTTGTAGTTTTTGCTGCACTTTATACAGAGAAAAAATAGCCAACTTTCACTGACTAGTCTGTAGCCTATGAAACCTCCCTGTTTAAATGTCTCTCAGAATTCCACAACTTAGCAAAAGCCTCTCTTCTCCAGAGCAGCAGCGCTAACTGCGTACTCCATTGTGCTCTCCAGGTATTTTATGACTCATCCACCCCATCACTTAGCATCATGGTTTACTTCCTTGCTCCCCATATTCAATCCTTTTGAAGAGGGGGTTGGTATTTATTATTTAGACACAGAAACAGCATAAAACCTTTAGGGTACAGAGTAGTGTCCCCAGAAATGGATCTGTCCCTGTATCAGCCTCTTACAGGAAGTCCTAGCTTGTCTCCACTTCTTAGAACACTGTAGGATCCAGAGACACACAAAGTTGGATGTTTTACCTGCAAACCAGAGGTGGTCAAGTAGGAATTTCAACCCTTTATGGAGCTATTCTGCCTTAACGTATACATTCAACTTGTAAATGAACACCTATCCTTCCACACTTCAGCTTTAGATCAATATAAATCCTTAAAATGTCTTCACTAATCTTGCTTGAGATTGAATGAGTAAACATTATAAGTGACCGGATCTGTGTGAGATCTTTCAAAGGCAGTACCATGATCTTCAGTAACGATCCCTCACTGCACATACTGCTTCAAAAGATCTTAGGAGCTGAAGCAATACATTGACCTATAGACTGATGATTCCTCACTGCACATACTGCTCACCATTCTCTGTAACTAGGTCTCTTTGCTCAGTAAGCACTGTCATTTGCTTTAAGGCTGGTTAAGCAGATCTTAGTCTAAAAAGGAGGAAAAATCAGCTCCATCCAGCAAAGCAGAACGGTGCTTATTCCTGGATCCTACTGTGTTCTGAGAAGCAGAAGCAAGCGAGGTTTTCCTGTAAGAGAATGATACATGAACAAAGTTCTGAAATGAGTTTTGTTGATGTTGGAAAGGCTAAGATCTCTGTTCAATTTATTTGGAAATAACTCAAAAACAGACATTGATTGATGGTTGAAAGCAGAATGGTAGATATGTATATACTTGATGAGTAAGTAGATTAAAGTGTTAATGGCAGATTCAGTTAGTGGGAATATCATAACACACCATACAATTCTTTTTGACTTCTATGTGCATTTGAAACTTTCCACAATAAAACATTATACAAGGAGTCTGAATTAAACCTTCAAAACTGTGCCAACAATCAGACATTGTTTTAACTATCATTATAAAAGCATGGAAAATATATATGCACAAGACAAAGTATCTGTATTAGAGGTTTAGAGTGAAGACTAAAACCAGGAGGAACCCAAGGAGCTTTTCTGCACATCAAGGGAATTTTATATCAAAATCAAAGGAAAATCTTTGAATATGCTAGCATGAGATATGCCAACATTTGCCAACATCTGCTTAATAATAAATGAAAATGGTCTCTAAAATTTTTTGCTACATTTATTCATTTGTGGGTGTGACATAGCACATGTGTGGAGGTCAGAGAAGTCAAGGGACAGTTGCAGACATTGGTTCACTCTTTTCACCATGCGGGTCCCAGGGTTTGAACTCATTGTTTACCTTGGCAGCAAGCTACCTGAGCCATCTCTCTGGCCCATAAACGTACTTTAAAGAGTAATTAGTGTGCTTATTTTCCTCATTAAATAAAAAGAATGACTTATGAGACTTTTTGCTACTTATCCCAAAATCCCACAGAAAATGTTACATATGTATTTCATAGACCTTGACGTATACTCTCTGGGGATGCAAAATGAGGTAGAAACTGTCTTGAAATTCACTTCCAGGTAGAAGTGGATGTTAGCACGCTATGCACATTCCTCAGTGTGACCCGAGTTGTTTTTCTAATAACTTTCCCAAAC
This sequence comes from Peromyscus eremicus, assembly GCF_949786415.1. Taxonomy (NCBI): domain Eukaryota; kingdom Metazoa; phylum Chordata; class Mammalia; order Rodentia; family Cricetidae; genus Peromyscus; species Peromyscus eremicus. The sequence continues at coordinate 79,149,894 of NC_081418.1, read as the reverse complement.
TCATTATAAAGTGGTTCTCAGCGAACCTGGAAATAAGAAGGCTTATTTAAGAAAGAGGGCTTATTGAGGTATTAAAATCTGAAGTCCAGGTCAGGTTTGGAGTCTCTAAGGAGAGTTCTAGATGTGGCAAAGCCAAACACATCAAGAACTTAACATTAAGTGACCTTAGTATCAAGTTCTGCATGGGATCTGCCAATAAACATGACTTTTGTGTGCAATTGTCCTGAACTAACACTTAGTCTAACTAGTAAGGAATCCTTCCATGGAAAAGGACACCAGTACAAATTTGCGAGCATAATGACTACAATAAAAATAAGGGAATTCTTTCTGCTCTCAGGGCTCAATCAGTTGAAATATTAAGTTCCCAATTTATTTTATAAAAATTATTTTCAGGATCCTATGTGCCTTGTATGCCTTTAAATGGGCTTTTATAACTGATAATTTCTATGCATAATCTCTTGGCCTTCTGAGGTACCGCAGGTATAATTTCTACACAGAAATGATGCTTGATTCTCTCTTAGGCAATTGTTTTCCTTTTCCCTGAAGGCGACCTACATCTAGCAGCACTGTACCTCAGAGGCTCTCTTATAACATTACAGCCCATTTTCGTTCTGATACAGTTTCTTGCCTTCTTCTCACCACCTTCCCATTTCCTCCACACAATGAGTCAGTCTGCTCATTTCTCCTGCAGTTCTCCACTCTCTTTATTTATCCTTGGCAATCGAAGCTGAGAAAAAGGAGAACTTTGCACTTGTCTCAGAAACTTTCATTAAATTATATCTCTTCCATTCCAGTACCTTCCAACCTCATCAAGTCATAGATGCATTTTCAGCTCCTGCACCAAGAGCCTGCCTACTGTTCTAATGATGACTCCAGTAAAGGAAAACCAGAGCTGCCTTCCACAGCCCCCAGGCAACTGGCCCACTCCTAATCTTATTTGAATGGAAATTTTCTTATATTTTCCATTCTGTCGTTATCACAGTAAGAGTGTGAAAGTGTTTGTTTTGTTCTGAGTAGAGGATTGCCTCCTTCTGCGTGTTTCTGCATAAACCACAGTTCAGCCACTTCCACTGGAGACTGAGCTGTTGACTCAAAGAATCAAATATTTGAAGACACATTCAGAGGACAGTCTAGTGGGTGAAGAATGAAGATTTCCAAGGCTGTGTTGTTCTGAGAAAGAGGGAGGGGCATACTGGTTAAAGTATGTGTGGTACGGTGGCCAGGAGGAGGAGAAGCTGCTCAAAAGAGGCTGGGGTCACTCCTGACACCAGCCTGAGCTGACATTGTAGAACCTGTTCCCCATCTGGACAGGGGTAAGGATTAAGTGGGGGAATGTAGAAAAATGCTTTGCAAATTGCCATCTCAGAATAGTTTACTACCTAGAGAGCACCCAGGACCAGACAATAGGAAGCTGTTAGAATGTGATGATGTACCTCTCTGGGAAATACTAAAAGTACAAGATAGCATGAGAAGCCTGCATAACTAATGTTGAGAAAACACCCCCCTCACCCTCAAAGGTTGAAGCCACAGTGTGCAGTTGCCTTTGGGACTTCAGAGGACATATCCTACCCTAAGAATGCCTGGTGTAAGAAAGGTTACCTGCCAGTGCTTCAGAAAGCAGGCATCTTGGTAAGAGGTATATGTATGAAAACCATTAGCAGACAGTGGGAGACAGAAATAAGAAAGATCGCACGGCAACTTCCATGTGAGAACAGGGAGCTTGGTTCTGTGAGTGGGATGGTCTGGGTATGAAGTGTTCTCCCCAAGTCTGATATGCTAAAAACTGATGGGCTTTGGAAGTGATTGGGTCCTGGGAACTCTGATTTAAGTGATGGATGGATTAATCCTTGGATATATTCACAACATGACAGCATTATTAGGACGTGCTGGAAAAGAGGGCATGGAGCTTATCTGGAAGAAGTGGGTTATAGTAGGTACATGCCCTGGAAAGATACCCTTGCTTCTGGCTACCTCCCCCATAGCTTTCTTCTTCCTAGCCTCCACCAGGAAAGCAACATTGTTCTTCTGTGCCCTCCTGCTATGTTGTTCTGTCTCATAGCAGCTCAGAAAAAGTGAAGCTCAAAAGCTGTGACAAACAGATCTTCCTTCTTTTTAAATTCTTTCAGTCATTTGTCACAAAAAATTATCATGAGTACACTGTACTTTAGTCTGCCCTAGGGGTTTTGAGAATGACTTGTAAGAAAATTCTCTGGATAGTTTATTCTTAATCTCACCCTACTGTGACCCATGTCAGTGACCAAGCTGTTTATTGCTGTCACCATTTAGAAAAATCTACATTGTGGATGTGTACACACATTTTGTGCACAAATGTCATGGTGAGTTTGTGGAGATCAGAGGATAACTTGAAGGAGTTGCTTTCTCCTTCTACTACATTGGTCCCAGAGATCAAACTCAAGTCATTAGGCTTGTTGACACACATCTTTACCCACTGAACCATCTCACTGTCTGGTAATATGCTTTTAAAAGTAGATTGTTTAGAATCACATAAAAGTAAAATATATCACAATGAATATTATCAAATACCTTAAAAAGGATATGAATGAATCATTTAATGAAGTCTGTGAAAACACAAAGAGAGAATTAAATGATGAAAACAGTCCAAGACCTTAAAGTAAAAATAGAATCACCAAAGGAAATTCAAATTAAGAAATGAAAAATGTAGGAAGTCAAACAAAAACCTCAGATGTTAGACTCACCAACAGACAAGACATAGAAGAAAGAATCTCAGGCACTGAAGACAAGGTAGAAGAAATGGTTAGTGCACTCAAAGAAAATGTTAAATCTAATAAAAATCTAAGCACAGAATATCCAGGAAATCTGGGACACTATGAAAAGTCCTCATATATGAATAATATAATAGAGGAAGGAGAAGAAATCCAGGTCAAAGGCACAGAAAATATTTTCAACAAAATTTTAGAAGAAAAGTTACCTAACCTAAAGAAGCAAAGAAAACACCAAATAGATTAGACCAGAAAAGACATTCCCCATGACACATGATAATTAAAAATGAAACATACAGAACAAACAAAGAACATTAAAAGCTGTAAGTGAAAAAGACCAAGTAACATATAAATGGAGTTATATTAGAATGACGTCTAACTTCTCAGTGGCAACTCTAAAAGCCAGAAGTGCCAGGGAAGATGTTCTACAGACTCTTAGAGACCACAGAAGCCAGCCCAGATTACTATACACAGCAAAACTATAAATCATAGTAAATGGAGAAAGAAAAACAGTCCAAAATAAAACCAACTTGAAGCAGTATCTAACTACAAATCCATCTCTACAGAAGGCATTGCAAGAGAAAGTTGAATCTGAAGAGGTTGATCACACCTAAGAAAATACAAGCACTAAACAATAATCCCAGATCAGGAAATCAGAAGAGCAGAAAAAACCCACACCATAACAACAAAACAATAGGAACAAATAAACACTGTTCACTCATAGTTCTCACCATTAGTGGTCTCAGTTCTCCCAACAAAAAGGTATAGATTAACATATTATATTAGAAAACAGGATTCATCTTTCTGCTGCATTCAAAAAACACACCTTAACATCAAGGATAGACATCACCTCAGTGTAAAAGAATAGAAAAATATATTCCAAGCAAATGGAACTAAGAAGCAAGCCTGTGTAGCCATTTCAGTATCTTGCAAAATAAACTTCGAATGAAAATTAATCAGAAGAAAATATGAAGGGACACTACATACTCATCAAAGGAAAAAAATCACCAAGAGGATATTGCGATTCTAAACATTTATACACCAAACATAGGGTATACAAGTTTATAAAAGAAACACTACGACAGCTAAAATAACACATTGACCTGTATACAGTGATGGTGGGTCATTTTAATATACCACTCTCACCAACAGACAAGTCAGACAGACATAAACTAAACAGAAATGCTGTAGTAAAATAACATAAATGAAATGAACCCAACAGAAATTTACAGAATATTTCACCCAAACACAAAGCAATATACTTTCTTCTCAGTCGCTCATGGAACTTTCTCCAAACTTGACCACATACTTGGACACGATGCAAGTCTCAACAGATATAAGAAAACTGAAGTAACATACTCCATCCCATTTGACCACCACATCATAAAGCTGGATATCATCAACAACAGAAAGTATATAAACTCATCGCAACTGAACAACTTACTACTGAGTCAAAAATGAGTCAAGACAAAATTAATAAAAAAATTAAAAACATTATAGCATTGATTGAAAATCAATTGAAAACACAACATACCACAACTAATGGGACACAATGGAGGTGGTTCTATGAGGCAAGATCATAGCAATACAAAACAAAACAAAAAAGTGGTGATATCTCATAACAGCAACCTGATGGCATACCTAAAATCTCTAGAACAAAAGGAAGTTTTAACATCTGAAAAATAGTAGATGGCAAGAAATAATCAAAGTCAGAGCTGAAATCAATAAAATAGAAATGGCAACAAAAACAGCGCAAAGAACCAAGGAAACACGGAGTTGGTGTTTTTAGAAAATTAGTAAGATTGCCAAACTCAGCCAAATTAACTAAAAGATAGAGTAGCTCCAAATTAATAAAATTAGAGACAAAATGGGAACATAACAGCAGACATCTAAGGAATTTAGAGAATCATAAGGACATACTTTAAAAATCTATATTCCAGCAAACTATAAAACCTAAAATAAATAGATAAACTTCTTGATATATAGCATCTACCAAAGTTAAGCCAAGATTAGATAAGCAATTTAAACAGACTCATGACCTCTAGTAAAATAGAAGCAGTAATTAAAAGTTTCCTAACCAAAAACAGGCCAGGGCCAAATGGACTCAGGGAAGAATTCTACTATACCTTCAAAGATGAAATAACACGAATACTTCTCAAATTATGCTACAAAATAGAAACAGAAGGAACACTGCTCAGTTCTTTTTATGAGGCCACAAATACCCTGATACTTAAACTGCAGAAAGATCCAACAGAGAAAGAAAATTACTGAGAAATTTCCCTAATGAACATAGACGCAAAAATTCTAAATAAAATACTTACAAACTGAATCTAAGAACACATGAAATAGATCATCCACCATGATCAAATAGGCTTCACACCAGAGATGCAGGGATGAAATTGTAAAGTAAATTGATATAAACAGACTGAAAGACAAAAACCACAGGTCATCTCATTAGATGAAGAAAAGGCCTTTGGCAAGATCCAACACCCCTTCATGTTAAAAGTCTTGGAGATACTAGAGATACAATGGTTATACTTCAAAATAATAGAGACAGTTTACCAAAAGCCCACAGATAACATCAACATAAAGAGATAGAAACTCAAGTATTTCCACTAAATTCAGAAATAAGACCAAGCATTCCCACTTGCTCTATTTTATTCAATATAGTACTTTTAAGTGTTAGCTAAAGCAATAAAACAAAGGAGATCAAGAGAATGAAAATAAAAAAGGAAGTTGAAATCTCTTTTTATGCAGAAAGTATGATATTCTACATAAATGAGCCTAAAGACTCCACCAGGAAACTTCTACAGCTAATAAACACATTCTTCAAAGTATCCGGATACAAAATTAACACACAATAATCAGTAGCCCTCCTATACACCAATAATAAACAGACTGAGAAAGAAAGCAGGGAAACAGTATACCTACCACAACAACCTGAAAAAAAGGAAAAAAAAATCTTAGGGTAACTCTAATCAAGCAAATGAATAATAAAAACTTAAAGACATTGAAGAAGATATCAGAAAATGGAAAGATCTGCCATGATCATAGATGAGTGGAATTAATAGAATGAAAATGGGCATCCTGCCAAAAGCTATCTACAGATTCAATACAATCAGCCTCAAAATTGTAACACAATTCTTCACAGAACTTGAAAGACCAATTTTCAGTTTCATATGGAAACACAAAAACCCAAGACAGCTAAAACAATCCTGAACTGCTGGGGTTATCACCATCCCTCATCTCAAATTGTATTACAGAGCTATAGTAATAAAAACAACTATGATAATGGTATAAGAACAAAAATATTGACCAAAGGAATTGAAGACTCAAACTTAAGCCTACACGCTTAATGGCATGCAATTGTTGACAAAGAAGACAGAAATACACAATGGGAGAAAAAGCAGCATCTTCAATAAGTGGTACTGGTCAAACTGGATGGCTACAAGTAGAAGAATCCAAACAGAGCCATACTTATCACTGTGAACAATACTCAACTCCATATACATCAAGGACCTCAGCATAAGGCCAGATATACTAAATCTGATAGAAAAGGAAGTAGGGAGTAGTCTTGAACTCACTTGCACAGGAAAAGACATTCTGAACAGGACACCAGAAGCATGGACAATAAGACTAGCAATTAACAAATGGGACCTCACAAAATGGAAAAGCTTCTGCATAGCAAAAGACACCATCATTTGTGCACAATGGCAGGCTACAGAATGAGAAAAAAATATTTACCAATTACACATCCAATAGAAGGCTAATATCTAAAATATATGAAGAACCAGAAAAACTTGACTTCAATAAAACAACCCAATTTATAATGGGTTATAGAACTAAAGAGAGAATTCTTAAAAGGTAAAACACAAATGTCAGAGAAACACTTTAAAAAATGGTCAATATCAGTCATCAGGGAAATACAAATCAAAAATACTTTGAGATTTCACCTTACACCAGTACGGATGGTCAAGATCAATAAAACAAATGACAGCTCATGCTAGAGATAATGTGGGGTACAGGTAATACCCATCCATTGCTGATGGGAGGGTGAACTTGTACATCCACTATGAAAATCAGTGTGGCAGTCACTGAGGAAGCGGGAAATCTGTCCACTTCAAGATCCAGCTATCTCACTCTTGGGCATTTAATGAAAAGACTCTCCATTTTTCTTCAGAGACACTTACTCAACCATGTTCATTGCTGCTCAATTCATAACAGCGGGAATATGGAAACAACCTAAATGCCCTTCAATAGAAATGAAAATGAAGTATGTTTCCAAAATGAAATATTACTCAACTGTTTAAAAAAAAAATCACAAAATTCACAGGGACGTGCATGGACCTAAAAAAAAAATCACATATAGTGAGGTAATCCATACTCAAAATGACAAATTGTGTGTGTGTGTGTGTGTGTGTGTGTGTGTGTGTGTGTATTCTCTTACATGTTAGCTTTTACGCCTTCAGTAGGCATGCTACAATCAATATAACCACAGAAGTTAGGTATAGAGTAAGAGACTGGGGTTGGGGAAAGGATCACCCAAGGAAGAAGTAGAATATATAGCTATGGAGAGCCAAGGAGAGGGAGAATGGAACAGGAAGATTAAAGAGAGAGACAGGGAGGGAAAGGGGAGAAAGGGAGGGAATAGTAGGAGGGACAGCCATCACTAAGGACTTCAAGCTATATACAGTCACAAGGGCAAGGTCACATCCAGTGGTTCTCAATCTGTGGGTCACAATCCTTTAGGGGGGCACGAACAATCCTTTCACAGGGGTCACCTAAGTATGTGAATTCATGGTTGTAAATTATCTATGATAGTAAATGTTTGTTTAGGGGCATCCAGTCCCCATTTGCTCTACAGTAAATATTTGTCTCTGAGTTTGATAGTCTTCTTTCTGCTAATCCATAAATACTTTCCACAAAGATTATTAATTACTGATACAGACTGAAATTAATTTTTTTATAAAATCTAAGGTGTTTAGCTTTCAAAATCAGCCATAAATGCAAAAGTACTCACATTGGATCTTACAAATGATTGCTAGAGGTGGGTTCTAACTGTGGATTATCCAGAGCTTACAGCTCCTGGTGTTTTATGGTGCATTCCTGGAAAGCTGTCCACCACATCCGCAGCTCAAGCTTAACCTTAAGTGTTCTCTATTTACATAGCAGTAGTGTTGTGGAATAATCTTTTTGTACACTGTGAAGATGTGTCTTTGTCATGGCACCTTCTGATTGGTTTAATAAAGAGCTGAATGGCCCATAGCTAAGCAGGAGAGGATAGGGGGCATTTCTGGGGACAGAGAGGAAGAGGAGACGAATCTAGGTGAGCAGAAATGCCAGGAGACACTGAAGAATTTAGACATACGGTACAGAGGAGAGGTAACCAAGTCACATGACAGAATGTAGATTAATATAAATGTAAATTTAAGTTATAAGAGTTAGCTGGGAAAAAAAAAGCCTAAGCTAAGGCCAAGCTTTCATAATTAATGTCTCTTTGTTGCTATTTGTGAGCTGGTGGCCTAAAGGAGAGTATAACTACACCAACAAACGTCTTCAAAGACAAGGAAATTAAAAGCCGAAATAATTCCTTTCATTGGTAAAGTTCTCCCCACCCCCACCATTAAAGCAATGCAGAGGGAAATAAAATCAACTGCAAACAAACATGGGTGTGAATTGTGTTGATTTTAACCAACTGGGTCACATTCTCCAAAGGTGCCTTTGCTGTATTCCATGTTCTTTCTAGTAGTTGGTGTCCTTCTTACTCTCCTGGAAGCCATGGTGCTCCTCTTCAGGCTCCCCCTTGCTGCTCCAGGCCCCCCTGATGCTTCAGGCTCCCCCTAGCAGGGGCCTTATACTGACTGGAAGATAAGGTTTGTGCAGTAGAACACTACCTTCTCAGGCATCGAGGAAGTTCATGGTTGACCATAAATGATTTGGGTGAACAAATTGTTGAGTGCGTGTTGAGATAAACTAGAAAGAAAATAGCTCCTTACCTTTGGAGAATGGCCATTTCTGAGACTGGATGTGGTCTCTGGGGTGCCTGCTATCATAACCCGGATTTTGTCATCGAGCTCCATGCTCTCACATCTGGCAAGGAGAAAGTAGGAAAGTCACATGGGACAAAGTTGATTAAAATTATCCAAGGATGCAGCGAGCTTACAGAGGATAGGAAGATGGCATTTGTGTAGGGTGACTCTCTGCAATCTTTCTTTACCAATAGGAACAACAAAATGCTGTACTCACAGTCACTGTTGCCTGCATTTTAGCTATGTTAACTTGAGTTCATTGAGTTCATAACTTGAGGATATTGTCTTGCTCTGTAAAATCACACCCGGTAACTCTTGTAGGACAAAATTATATCTATAGGACGACCTATTAACTCTGTGTGTGTGTGTGTGTGTGTGTGTGTGTGTGTGTGTGTGTGTGTGTGTGCTTGTATGATATGCATGTGCACATGTCACAGCAGGTATAAGGAGGCTGGTGGTATTAGTTAGGTCTTCCCCTCCACCTTGTCTGAGACGAGCTCTCTTTGTCACTCAAGCTTCTGGGACTATCATTTCCTCCTCCTATCTTGCCTTGGGGGTTTGGGATTACAGATGTGTACTACTATGACTGGCTGTATGTGGGTTCAAACTTAGATTCTCATGCTTCTGTGGCAAGTACGTTACCCTCTGAGTCATCTCCCCAGACAAGACCCCCGAAGAAGCATATGAACTAAAATTTTAAAGATTAAATGAATACAGTTTGAGGAGAGAATTAGTAAAATGTAACATAGGTAATAAAAAAAATCAATGAAACATAAAAGCAACAAATCCAGAAAAGTTAATATGATAGAATGATAGTATAATGTACATATAATTAGCATCTCAGGAGCCAAAGAAAGGATTTTTTAGGGACACTATACACAATGACTGTGAAGTTCCAGAAATGTTATTTCCATTCCGTAGCCTCTCTTAACTATTTTTTCTCTAAATATCTTCAGTCAACCTGACAACAAATCCCACCCGAGGGAAAGGCCACTTCATAGCTGAGGAGTATATTGAAGCTACTGTAAGGAGAATCTAACTCTGTTTCATTCTGCAGAGCACCATTGTGAGCTGTGCTCCATCCAGTGGCCAGTCACTGATGGCACTGAGAGTTTAGCATGCCCTTCAGTGAAAGCCCAGTATTCTTGTCTGTTTGGTTGTGAGCCTAACCTTCCCAGGCTGAGACACTGTTCCAGCCCGCAAGGTCAGTATTCTTTCCCATTTGTGTTGGCATAAAATAAAAAGCTTCTCATTAAAACACAACTCAAAAAAAATCACATTAACTGTGGTATTTCTATACACACACACACACACACAGAGAGAGAGAGAGAGAGAGAGAGAGAGAGAGAGAGAGAGAGAGAGGGAGGGGAGAGAGAGAGAGAGAGAGAGAGAGAGAGAGAGAGAGAGAGAGAGACTTTGAGCCCCATAGATTAAGAAGGAGTTCTAAATTGCCTCCAAATAAAATAAACACGGAGATGGAAGGCCTATCAGTATATCTGCATGACAGTGGCTGCTTGGGCTGTGTGCTCTACCTGTGCTTTCTTTGTGAGTAGCTCCCAGGAGGAAGCAGTAACATCTAGGCTTATGATAAGACTTGACTTTGCTCATAATTATTAGACTCAAAGTAAGCAATTGACTTTACTGCCCCGTGTCTAGAATTAATGATCTCTCTCTTTTTTTAAACAAAGCTAATTTTGCTTGTTTTTTTTTTGTTATTTGTAGCAAAAAAAATTCAATAAATAATGTAACTTGATCATCACATTTCTTTTCATGTTCCTCGCAGGCTGTGAAATGCCTGTACCCTACACCGTCACATAAACCCTGCACCACCCTGCTGCAGAAGAGAATTGCTTGGGCCATAGAGCACCTTCCATAGCCAAAAAGATTGAATAAATACAGTGCAGAGTTTGAATCTCCCTTCAAGGCTCCCATACTCCTCTAAGAGAGCTCCTAAAAACCTTTCAGTAACCATGTTGGCTTTTTGTCCCTAACAAATACCTGAGAGGAACAATGACAAGGGGAAAGATGTGTTTCTGTTCAGTGTCTCAAGGTTTTTGTCCAAGGCCAGCTGGATCAGTTGCTTTGGGGTGGGTGTTTGGGCAGCATCGGGGAGGGGCAGACTAACATGGCAGTGAAGATGTGCCTTGTGAGGGCTGGGCAGCAGAACAAACAATGGCTCTGCCAGCAATTGTCCTCCTGCTTTGCCTGCCAGGCCATCGGGCCCCCAGTCCTTTGGATGGTGACTGAGGGCAGATCTTCTCTTGCAGACATGCCCAGAGCTGTGCTTTGCTAGTCCCCCAGGTGTCTCTCAAATCAATCAACCGCCAATATCACAACCATCACAGAAACTACCCTACAACCTTCAGCTTCATCGAGCTCCTAAGAAGCAGCAGGACTGGAGGACACAGATGGCCGGTCCCTCCGGGTTGCTTTTTGACCTATATTGTGATCCTGACTTGCCTGCCAAGAGGCCACACTACTTCCTGGTATTACAACCTTTGGTAGAAAAACATGGTTCTGAGTGTTGAGACCACAGGCAGCTAGATCCCTTGAGAACACCCACTCTGAGGTCCAGGTCCTGAAAAGGTCTGGTTCCTCACTGCCTTCCTGACTTTGTCTTCTAGTCTCTCTTTCCTGTTCTTTCTTTAAAAGCACAAAAATTCAATTTGGCATAAGAGATAAGAAAATGTTTAGTGACCTTGTTGGATATAAGAAAACCTACTCAGATTTTGTAAGAATATTAACACATTTTTAATAATATTATCTAATCATTGGAAGAACTAAGTAGGTGAAAATATTTTGCACTTTGCTTTTAATTATCACAATCCCTTATGTTTTAGGAATTTCAATGCTCCCTAAAACCAAGATAAACGCAGACTTGCTTCTTTTCTATGGAGTAATGATCCTGACAACTGGGGCAGAAATTGTTAACCTTGGGAGATGCCTGTTTTCTTTTTTGGTTGCTAATTAATTGTGTCCACATAGTTACGTCCTTATTATAACACAATGAACTGTGGTTTGCAGTGGAGTGCAAAACAAAACAAAAACCAGAGAAGCTGGGGAGACAGCTCAGTCTTTAAGTGTTTGCCTGGGATCTGAGTTTGTCCCCCAGAACGTCAAAGCCACATCACACCAAACACAATCTCAGCACTAGGAGGGCAAAGCCATGTGGAGTCCTGGAGCTCTCAGCCCAGCTATCTTAGTCAACTTGCTGAACCCCAGATTGGTGAGAGAATACATTAGAGAAAAAGGTGGACGATGCCTGAAGAATGAACCTCAGGTTGTCCTCTTACTTTGATATAACTATACATACAAATCTCCCTCCCCCCACACACACCACACACACTCATGACCACTTTTAAACAAAATTTCATCACGTAGTTATTACAGGAATTAGTGAAGACAAGTGAGGACAGTATGCTAAGCCAATTTGACAATGAAATTTTGAGAACTAGCTTCCCCTGGCTTCTATATGATTGTGAGCTGTTTCTTCACAGAGGACTATCCACCCTGGAGCACAGTGGACCACCAGAGAGGACAGGGAGAGGGATAAGTAACTGCCAGAAATATTCGGAGTTCTTGTGCTTTCAGAATTAGTGCAAAGGTTTCCAGTAGAACCATCTTCAAAAGATTCAAAACATTAAGCCCCAAAATGACTGGCTTCAATGCCATTGTTTACAAAGCTCACCCAGGGTCATTTAATTATTTAAATTTTATTAGTTGATTAGAGCCAAGCCATTGCTAACCTGTAGAATCATTTCTGGTTAAAAACAAAAACAAAAAAACCCCAAAAACCTTAAATACTATGTTTTGTTGCCTCAGGGAGGCTTTGTGTCTAACCTAACACTTTTATTTAGCAGTTCCTTATATATACACCCAAATCTTCAAGTGCTCTGTGACTGAACCACCTTGTCTTTTGGGATACTGCTGTGGAATAATCCTTCTTTACACTGTGAAGACATGTTGCTCTCATTGTTAATAAAAAGCTGATTGGCTGACAGTGAGGCAGATTTTGGGGGCAGGAGGATGCTGGGAAGAAGGGCAGAGTCTTGGAAGTCAGCCGCCAGATGCTGAAGAAGCAACATGGGAGCCTTGGGACAGCACATAAATGAATGGAAATGAGTTGATTTAAGTTATAAGAGCTAGCTAAAAATGAGCCTGGTCTATTGGCCAAGCATTTATAATTAATATTAAGTCTCTGTGTGGTTATTTGCAGAGCCAGCAGTCCCAACGAGAAAACTCCACCTACAGGATATCTTGTTTATTCATGAGTTGAATAAAACCCTGGGCAGATGTTCATTTTAGCCTGTGCCTGAGTCATGCTTTCAGCTTCTTGCACATTGTATATTAACACCACTGGGAACCTGCTTCTTTCTTCCTGGCCTTGGTGGTGTACAGTGAGCACACAATTCAAACCAGAAGACTTGGTTTCATGGTCACATGATATAGCTGTTTAATTAGCACTGGCATGTAAGTAAATTCCTGGAGAAAATAATGACACTCAACAGACAAAACAGCAATCTATTGGGGAATATTATTTTAAGGTGTCCTACTTTGTTTATGTTACATTTGTTTAACTCTGAAAAGCTGTGTTACTTTGCCTGTTTAGAACACCTGATGGTTTAATAAAGAGCTGAATGGCCAATAGCAAGGCAGGAGAAAGGATGAGCAGGGCTGACAGAAAGAATGAATAGAAGGAGAAATCTGGGAGAGGAGAGAAGAAGGTGTGAGAGAAGGAGGAGGATATCGGGCCAGCTACCAGGCTACACAAGCAGCAACAGAGTCAGAAAGAAAGGTACACAAAAATAGAGAAAGGTAAAAGCCCAGACACAAAAGACAGACAGGTTAATTTAAAGTTAAGAAAAGTTGGCAAGAAACAAGCCAAGCTATGGCGAGGCATTCATTATTAAGAATAAGCCTCTATGTGTGATTTATTTGGGAGCTAGGTGGCAGGCCCCCCCAAAGAGCAAAAACAAACAACAGAAAACCACACTTCTGGGACTCACAAGGAGATTTCTTAGTCCATCTCCTATGTGACAGAAAAGCCAGTCTCCACAGAGCAAAGGACAGATAGTAAGGCCAGGACAAGGATTCAGAGTTAGTGCATTCCTCCTTCAGTGTACACATGTCCTGCCCATTCACTGCTAGAGTCACAATCTGAGCTTTTATCTTGTGTTGCAAGCTTTGTTTTCAAAGGAAAGATTCCAGAAAACAAAGATTGAAGTATGAGACAAGGAAAAATTGGCAGTAGTTTTTTTTTTTTTTCAATAAAAATGCTTCCAGGTGCTCAAAGACCAGGAGTAGATAATCTAGACAGAGAAGTATGGCCCCAAAGATGCTGATCAAGTCTTAAAGTTCTACATGTTAGTTTTTACTAGTATATGTTTTGTAACAGTTTCAGCCGAGATAAAACATTGTCTTGGAGGGAAGCTCATCAAAACGCAGAAGGGAAACAAGTTAAAGGTTTCAGGAAGACCCTGAAACTGACCAGATTCACTGGGCCCTTCCCTCTCTGAGGTTACACTCATAGCAAGGAATGTGAAGACTCTCTGAGACTAGTGGGACTGCCTAGAAAGAGGCTCAGACCAACTAAATAGCCAGGAAGAGACACTTTCACATTTAGAATTGCCTGCAAATTGTGCTATGTGCTTCAGGGTTCCAGCTCCCATGACCTGTCACCCATGCTGGAATTTTGGTGATGCACTTGTGTGAGTAATTCTTGCTTTTGGATGTGAAGCCTTACTTGAACTCCTGTATGAAACCCTAATAAATTAATTAGCTCACCAAGTTGGACTTTGATGGTACCCTTCCTTTTGTTTGTTGTGGGTCCCTATCTGGGATGAGTAGATTTTCCTCTACATCTCCCCAAGAACATTGTCACAAAACAGTATGATTGATACTTACATATGTTCTTGGCTTTGCGAGGAAAAATTAGTCAACAAAGGAATTGCATGTGGTGCTTTAAGTTATTAAGTCTTAATGTTTTAGTTACCATGCTAATGAAAACATTAAGAGTTGTGGCTTGAAAAGCAGGAAAAGAAAAAGCATTTGCTCAGAGTCTTTCAAGTTTTTTTTTATTTTACATTATTTATTTATGGGGGTCAGTTCTTTTCACCATGTGGGCCACAGGATGCCATCAGGCAAGCCTGTTGGCAATCACCTTTACTGGCCGAGTCCCGAGATGACCCTCAGATAATTTGTAAAGTAGTATTGTTTCTAGGCAAGAAGAAATGTTTCCGAAGCTTTCTCCAAGGTGATGTGTTTTTAATAATGTAAATAACGCTCTATAATTGCATTTCATTTCTGACATTAATGTCCAGGTGACCAGGATGTGAACGTTGTTATGACCCTCCAGCATTCTTGGCTGGATTCTTACATATATTTCCTACATTTTTAGATCATCCAAGTCACTCTTCTGATGTCACATGCACAAGTCAAACTTCTTGTGGCTATGTCTAGAAGAACCACCAACACAGAGAAGCCAGACTAGAGCAGATTCGCTCTGGCTGCCTTTGCTGTCTGGTCCTTCATCTCTTCCTGGCTCATTAGAGTTGGAAATACTGCACTAATTTAATAATGTCTCTAGAGGGCGCTCTGCATCTAGTTCATTAGGAAATCATTGTTGACTTTGGTTCCTTGAGGTTTTCATCTTGAATTTTAACTTCAGACATTAAGTTGTTGAAGGATGGAGGGATGATAGATGGAGGGGCAGAAGGTGTGCTTTACATGTGAATAAAAGTTGTGGCTCATTAATTTTTTTAATCCATTTTTAAAGTTTTAATAAAAATATTTTGGTTCAAAATATAGAATACATCATGAATTAGCATTTCTGCTTTGTACAGAGACCATGCTAATCTTTAAATTACCACGATTTTAGTAGCTGGACAACCAAAGAAAGCACCTCTTTTTTAAAAAAACATAAAGTATCTTTGTAATCACAACTCATGTTGGATATTGTATACAGCAGAATTATAAAGCAGTTGTCTTCCTATGTGCACTATGGAACCTTTCAACAGTTCTTGATAAATGTATAGAATTACCCCTCATAAAGTAGCATCCAGTGATGATTTGTTTGAGCATGTTCTGTAACTTTTTCCATCTCTAACACAGAGGCTTTCTCTTAATAGCTTGACAAAAGGGAAAGATGCTACCTGAGATTAAAAGAATTGTCACATATGTAAACATAGACTGTAGGGATCAATATTCTTTTCTTCACTATGTTCATATGGATATGAAATTTATGAACTTAGGATTTCTTTTTGTTCTAGAAAACAGGGAATCCTCCTTCAAGAACTGATTAAGTACCTTCAACATCAAAGTAAATAAAAATAAAGTCACAGTTTAGGGCTTGAGAGTAGCTCAGTGGTGGAGTGCCTAGTTAACATGTGCTCAGTGCCAGGGTTCAGTCCACAGCACAAACAAAGGCACTATAACCAGCAAATAAATTATTAGTCTATGCCAATAACATATTTTTACAAAGAATGGGATGTTTGTATAATTTCATTGTATCCTGATCAAAAAATTACTTGTTATAAAGTAAATACTAAAGAATAACTTAGAGACTCTTGGGGCTGGGGAGGCAGCTCAGTCAGTATAGCACTTGCCATGCAAGCATGAAGACCCAAGTTCGATCCCCAGCACTCACATGAAGAAAAAATCCAAAAGGCCTTTTATGGAAAGAGCCTGTAATTCTGCTCCTGGAGGGCTAGTGGCAGGAGGATCCCTGAAGCTCACTGCTGACCAATTTAAGTGAGATTTTGTCAAAAATAGGGTAGACAGTATCTGAGGAAGATATCCAATGCTAGCCTCTTATCCTATACACACTCGTGTGCACACACACATGTGCATGCACACACACACATGCATGCCCACACATGCACACTCACACACATGCACACTCATATATGCTTGCACACATACACACATGTACATATACATGCACGTACATGCACACACATACACACACATGCACAGACTCATGCACACAGGAATGTACAAATGAGAATCTTGATAGATAGCTGCAGCTTATACAAATGATAGTTAAAAATCATCAGAAAATTCCAAATTATAGTAAGATAATAGAACACATTAAAACAGCTTTATATCCATAGTATTTCTGTTAATAATTAAAACCAGGATATAATTATGGGAAAATATAAGTGCAGAGAAGCTGAGAGAATTTCTACAGGGCATTAATTTGTAATGTTCTGGAAGTTCAGTAATGAATTCCAAGGAAAGAGCAAAGAACTCTCACAGACTACAAGACAGAAAAATTGGGGACAGTAATGTCAAGCTGGAGCCTAGATTGAGTCCTTTCTAGTCCTGATGAAATGAAGGATTGATGGGGTAATTGGTAAAACTTGAATGAGGTAGTTATGTGTCAGTGTTCATTTTCTGATTTAATGGTTCTCTTGTGGTACTATTAGAAGAGATTGTTGTGTGTAGGAACCACACAGAAAATTATCCAGACAGAAATAACTTACATCCAAATGACTGAATTTAAAAAAATTATTTGTATAATTCTTTAAAATTTTATCTTAAGTTTGGAATTATTTTAAAAGTCAAACTATTATCCTTAAGAATAATAAACTTCTAAAAAATCTAATTAATACTTAAACTATCTTACGTTCAATATAGGAGCCATGTCGTAAAGATGAAATAGATCATTGGGTAGTAGGAATTAAAGATGGCAGCCCTTAGGTCCAAAGCCCCATCCCCCAAAGATGGCAGAGTTGGTGACATTGTCCTAGACAGAAGGATAGTTATCCAGTAAGCAAGCCTATAATTAGGTTTCTGTTTACTAGAAATGCAGATCTCCTAAGGCTGGTTCCTGTTTGCCAGGAACCAACCTTAATCCTGCAGGACCCTCCCTTAACATTCCCCCAAAGTCAATCTGGACACCAGTATCAGCTCAGATCCCCACCCTGCTTATTGTCATATAAAATCTGCCTGCTTTCCTGCCATATTGCTCTTTTCTCTGCCATACCCTACCCCCTTCCATGGCCTTGGCAGTTTGATCCCCAATAAACCTTTCTTTTTTACCCACAGAATGAACTAGTTTCTCTGCATCATTGTTGATACTTGGTGCCCCAAACTTGGGAGGGACACTGGGTTCCTCCCAAAAGGCCCTGTCCCTCATAACTAAACCAAACTGCCCATTGCTAATGATACAACTTTAAAAACCTAAAAAAAAAAAGTTTAAATTACTCTTAAATAAAAATTACCTACCAGCCTGAATTGATTTCGTCTATAAAATTCAGGCCTTGCTTTGCCTAGAGCTCCAGGTCTCCCACTGAGAAAGACAAACTCACAGATTTCAATGTAATAGCAAACTCAAGCTACCATACTGTTATTATTGCCAAAAAAATTACTTCTTACTAGTCCTTTATTTAAAAGAACTTGCTTTTCAATGACTGCTTTCAGTAATCGAATACCTATGTCTTGTGGTGAATGATTAAATGTTGCTTTTCAATGACTGCTTTCAGTAATCAAATACCTATGTCTTGTGGTGAATGATTAAATGTTTCAAAAAAAATTTAAAGTTTGTAAGTTGTAAAGGTCTGAGGAAGTGATTTAAGGGGTGTGAATGTCAGTAGTGAAGGTCTGAGGAAGTAATTGTAGGTGTGAAAAATGAGACTTAAAGATGATACATATGATGTCAAGATGTCAAAGTTTAAAATTAATCAATAGAGTTGTGAGGAGTTATTAATCTAGTCTTGGTAATGGGTACATTATCAAAGTCACAGACTGAAAATTTAAATTTCCTTTGGTTGTTTTCTAAATACAGACTTAAAGTACTTCTGATTGTCCTGTCCAATATACGTCAAAAATCTGTGTCGAGTCTATATATTCAGCCCTCTGGACAGAGGAGCATTTGCTTTTATTCCAGAACCACCTTTTGGGTCCTCAAGCTCTTTCTCTTCATTCTCTTTCCTTTTTCTGTCTTATTACAATTGAATGCTTATGCTTCTACAATGTTGATAACTGTGGTAGTTTGAATATGAATAGCCACTATTGGCTCATATTATTTGAATACTAAGGGAGTGGCACTATATAAAAGGATTAGGAGGTGTGGCCTTGTTGGAGAAAGTGTGCCACTGAGGATGGGCTTTGAGGTTTCAAGAGCCCAAGCCAGACCCGGTGACTCTCTTCCTGCTGACTACAGATCCAGATGTAGAACTCTCAGTTACTTCTCCAGCACTGTGTCTGCCTATGTGCCACCATGCTTCCCTCCATGAAAACAATGGACTAAACCTCTGGAACTGTAAGTAATCCCCAATTAAATGCTTTTCCTTTATAACAGTTCCATGGTTGTGGTGTCTCTTCACAGCAATAGAATGCTGACAAAGACAATAACTTCGGGATTTATTTTGCTATGGCTCAAAGGTATAAATCTGCTCGAGCTCTTTATAGGCACTTACTAACCGCTTTTTCTACAATGAGGATTCCAGTGCAGATTACAGACAGTGGTCATACTAACATTTCTAAAACATCTCTTTTGTCACCTTTAAAGGATTCATGCAAGCTCTTAAGGACTGTGACTTGGATCCATCTGATGGGTCAAATGGACCCCTTTCTCCCCCTCCTGTTGGATGTGTGTTCTCTTTATCTTCCAGACTTCCCAGGCAAAGACACAGGCCTGGAAGTAGCAGGTGAGCTACTCTTTAGCTTACCTTCTGTCCTTGCAGATTTCTACTCAGCTGACAGACACCATGCAGGAATCAACTGTGACCTTGAATCTGCTTCAAATCAGACTCATCTGCCTAGCCCCGTGACCCTGCAGAACTGGCAAGCCCTGGACTTGCTGAAAGCCAATACAAACCAATCTGAAGAAGTGAAAAAGAACTGGCTGGTGAACTATGCCCTCCAAGGTCCGACTCTAATTTAGAATTCTTGCTATGGTCTTCTCTGGGGCCCTGGCTTCTATTGCCTCCCTGGCCCACTGGTTTCTATCCTTCTCATAATGATTGTCCCCTGTCTCTTCTGGTTCCTTCAGGAGAGAATTAGTGAAATTACCCGAAGGTCAGTAAACCAGATGCTTCCAATGGAATTTCCTCAGGTTTCTTACTATAACTTGCCAGCTCGATCCCCTGTTTTGGACCAGCAACCAGACTCCACTCTTCTCAAGGCACCCACCACCAAGAAGAAGCCAGAAGACTCATCATCCCTTACCAACAAAAGGCTGAATTATTAGGTCCAAAGGTCCCCCACACACACCTCAAAAAAAAATGCACTGCTGACGACTTTGTCCTAAACAGAAGAACTTTGACAGGTATTCAGAACAATTATTATCGGGTAAACAAGCCTAAAAAAGTGGGTTTACCAGAAAAGCAGATCCCCTAAGACGGGTTTCTGCTTGCCAGAAACCACCCTTAATCTTTCAGGGACCCCCTTAACCTTTTGCCAAATGTCAGAGAGTTCCTGGTCAACAGCCTATATCAGCTCAGATCCGCAGCCCTGCTGGCTGTCATATAAAATATGCTTACCTTTGTGCCATTTGCTCTTCTCTTTGCCCTTCAGAAATGGCCTTGGCAGTTTGATCCCCAATAAACCTTTCTCCCCACAGGTTGGTATGGTTCAGTAGTTTCCCTACACTATCACTTAGAGAGTTTTCTCTGGGGTTTGTGAAGTTAATGCAAACTAAACTAAACTGAACAAATAAATAAAGGATCATCCCTAAGTCACTTTGTACTGATAAGCACCACATATTCCATAAAATGAAGGGCATATTCCCATTGTGATACTTAAACTCCCAATTGTAAAATATTCAACATAAACAAAAACTCAGAACTGGAAGGTGTTCACCTCACTGTGGAACTCTCCATGGAACTCCTCTCACAGAAGCCTACCCTTGAAATATGCGCCAGGCTCCATGTTCATGAGGAAAAAAAAGGAAATTAATAACAATTTGTTTTAACTCAACAAACTTTCTATAAATCGTCTTTGTGTATGGCCCATTAACTTTTGGAATTGATTGCATATATCCTTATTATTTTAATGAAGTCTGGATAAAAGAAATGTGCATAAAATTATTTTTTAATTATACTTTTTATTAAAATATAAACATTATGACTTTACACACCAGAGAGCATCACATAAGTGGATATTTAGTACAGTGTTGTTTTTATGCAAAAACTGCCAAAACAATTATTTTCTACTCATTTCTGGCTATAAGGAATGGATTGTTCATTCCTAAACAGAATGTCCAAACAGAGTCCTCTTTATCTTTCATGAAATATTAAGATATTGTTTACACATGACAACTATCAAATGTGTTTCATATGACGAATTAGCAAAGAAAATCCTTGCTATAAAACTAATTGCTTTTCTTCATTATTTTTCCTAGGCTTGACATAAAGGCCGGTTTCATGTTTGTAGAACTGTAACTACCCAAATTCTAAAAGAAAGAGTTCTAAAATTGAAGCATTTTGGATATTTGAAAAGATAGAGGAGCTTCATGTGACCGTCATTTCCAAAATAATCTACTCAGGCCAGATAATCTATTGTTTAAAATGGGGATGAGTAAGGGAAATAGCCTTGAGGAGCCGCTTGCCTAGCATGTGCAAGGCCCAGAGCTTCACCCTAAACCAAGGGAACCTGGGAGGCCTCTGGAAGTCAGGACCGTCTCCCATCTTACAGGTGAGGAAGCAGAAGTCCACAGATCCAGTCACCTGCCCAAGGCAAGGTCGAAGCCCCAGCATTCCACCTAGGAACTAGTGATGCATTTTCTACGTGCAGAACGAAGGCGCGCATTCTTCTATTTACTGTTACAGATTTTGCATCTACAAGTAATGATGTGATAAAAATAAATTTCAAATTTGTGCTTGTAGATGGCTGACAATAGTTAACAAATTACCTAGAACTAAGGCTTTAAAAAAAATTAAACTGTGTGTGGATGTGGTCTCTTCTCTTGTCCCAGCAAGTGGGTCCCATGGATGCAAGGAACTTGGGTGGTCAGGCTTGGTGGCAAGAGGTTTTACGTACTGAGATATCTCACCAGCCCCGTTTTCTATGTTTATATTTTTTTTCTTCAAAACTTGGGAATTTAGATAATGTCTTATATTTTACTTTTTCTAATTAATGCATCATCAGACCATGGAAAGATTTTTCTTTTGTAAGTAAGAAATTTCATCTTAAAAATTTCCCATTTTATTCAGATTCCCCTTGAGAAGCCACTATATGAAATGGACTGCTGATTAGAAGAAAAGTTTAGTTCAAGGCATTTGGGAACAAACGCAAATAGATTTTATTCACATGAGAGTTAACTTAAGAAGACAACACACTTACTTAAAGATACGAATGACAAGTGAAAATCATTTGGAAAGCAGCGAGCTCTTGCCAGGGTGACACAGAAACCAACTCAAAATCTTCAGGCAGACGGCTCTTAAACCTGCTTCTCGGCTTCAGCATTAGGACTGAGGTACTCTGAAGAACACAGATCCAAGCTAAGCACACATTGGATCTATCCTTAACCTCATTAGAAAGTTAAACACAGATAAAACACTGGGACTCATCCAAGAATCCAGAGGAATTTGAGGCTATGTTCGGGAATCTTTATCCAAAACACGTGGTCTACCATGAGTGGGGGGGAAAGGCTTGGCTGTGTGGTTCTGGTAAATAAGGAGACCTAGGTAAGAAGTCAAAGACCTTATCCCAGGGCAGCAGAATACCGTACTGTAGATTCTGTAAGGAAAACCTTGTTTAATGACACAGATGTCAGACCCTCACTGAGGATCCAGTCCAAGCAAAGACCATTTAAATTTCTGAGCTGGGAGTCCAGGAGTAGGTGCTTTGTTACCATGCACAAAGCTTTGCATTTCATACCTAGATATCTCCCCACACATCACACACACACAGACACACACAGACACACACACACACACACACACACACACACACACACACACACACCATAAGAAAGAAAGAAAATAAAAAGCAAAGAATAAAATGTAAATATTGAGTATATATAAAAAAATTCCTATTTTAAAAAAATAGATTCTAGAAGAGAAGCAAAGGGTATTGGGTAATAACCACATTTCGAGTAAGTGTTAATATGTGGCAAGGATCTGGGGTAGGACAAATTTCATTCAGGTTTATTTTTTTCAGTTAAAATAGAAAGATGCACGGTGACATTTTTAACCATTTTGAATCAAATGTTAAAGCAAAAAAAAATATAAGAAAGTGAATAAACACAGAAATTGGCTAAAAAGTGGCACACGACCTTCACTGTAAAGAATGACCTTTAGAAAGATTAATCCGGAATTGATGGGCCTAGACTCTCAGTTACAAAGGATTTGTAAGACATCCAAAGTGAGCAATCATAAAAATGCAGAGAGAAAAAAACTTTTTTTAAAAAAATTAGGATTAGATGTTATCATCTATCCTGCAAGTAGTTACTCAACAGTGATAGGCCAGAGACTTCTTGGTGGTTAGGCTAGCACATCAACCAAACCGAACCAAACCAACCAAACAAAAAACCCAGGATTGCCGGGCGGTGGTGGCGCACGCCTTTAATCCCAGCACTCGGGAGGCAGAGGTTCCTGTTAAGACCAACAAAACCCACAGCTCCTTCCTGCCTCCAAACAATCCTGTAGTGAGTGAAACCATAATTGAGTTCTGTAATAAACATGGCTTGGAAGTTCTAGTTAAGGCGAAGGACAAAGATAAGGAAGGCTGATTGTCTTGAGTTAAAAATTGACCATTTTTAACATAGGGCCAGAGGATAACTCAGCCTGAAAAATTACCTGGATTCCACTCAAATGGAAGGAGAGAACTGACTCCCCAAAGTTGTCCTATGACAGGTGTGCCAGGGTAATGTATGCACCTAAATGTGCACACACACACACACACACACACACACACACACACTCACGCACACACTCACGCACACACGCACATGCATGGAAGCACACACATACTCACTCACACAGTAAGTATAGCCCTTGAAAAAATAGCATGTTAAAAACAATAGAAAGAATGGCTAGGTGTTTAGTGAGAAGATGTACTTTTCTTCTCAGAAATCCCAGCTTCCACGCAGTTGCTTATGAGGCCATAGACATGGAGCTTTGTGAGTCTACCTACTTTTCTGCACAACTTCCCCTTCTCTTCTTTAGATCTCCTTTCTAAGCATGCTTCCCCAAACACATTGGGCTTTCCGACCCTTTCTTGAAAGCACATCATCCCGTTCCCCTCTGGCATTACAGTAGCCTTCTGCTATGTGGCTGCTTGCTGACCTCCAATGCTGCTAGCCTAACTCAAAAGCATCCCTTTTCTCCCTCCCTTCATCTTCTACTGCTCGGGGGAAGTTGAGGTTTACAGCACTCCTGCCCCAAGGTTATTCCTTTCAAATCTAATCTCTGGTGAAACTGTCCTAAAGATTGAAAACAAACAAACAAAAATACAGCATATATTGGAAATTTAAGTAGTTTCAGAGATGGTTAGTATCGACAAAATTATGAAAAGAGAATGTTTCAAGTGACCACATCTACAGTACGATGCCTCAAAGAATTCACATGGTCCTCGGGTGTTTAAACTTGTTTAAAAAAAAAAAAAGACAAAGTATTGAAGAGAATAACCAAAGAGATTTATGTTAAGTATGAATCTATAAGGAGGTCTTCTGGATCCTTGCTGAAGGCCAGAGATGCAAAGTTGCAAAACAGCTTAAGAGAATGTGAAATTCTGGAGCAAGCCAGCCAGACTGAGAAAACCCAGAGGCCTGTAGCTGGCCTCGAAGAGAATGACACATGGTTCAAACAAAAAGTACCCTGGACACAGTGGCCCATGCCTATAACCCCAGCACTGGGGAGGCAGGGGCAGAGGACAGGAATTTAAGGGCAGCCTGTCCCAGAAAACAAGTAAGGAGTCACCATGGGGCTACTCTTGTGGCTTGGAAATACCCCAGGGTAACCTAGAAGGATCTCTGGGTGGCTCGGTGGATACACAGGAAAAGCTGACACTCAGAAGGCCCTGGGTGTAAGCATAGCTCAGGAGATGGAAGAGGAAATGACAACTGGTAATCAGCAGTTACAGATTTTAACCCCTGACAAGATAAGGAGATTAAGTTTCTCACTGAACTGATTCTTATCTCTTTCAATTCCCCTGCACTCAACTGGAACTGATTTTGGGTGCCAAGCTGCAGCAGCCAGAAAGCAGTGTTCCAAAGAAGAGAAGATGCTCATATATACACCTTGAATCACAATGCATCAGGCAGAGCATCCTTGTGGTACCCTAAGGGAAACATTGAGGTCCAGGAAGCTGTGAGGAGACATCAGAGCAGGTGATGTATAAGGTGGCTTATCTGCCTTGAAGATTGTTGACCCACACCTGGCTTGAAGGGTGATGGTGGAGACTTGTTTGTTTTTTGTTTTGTTTTGTTGCTTGTCAAGCACAGAACCTTTGAGTGGTGTTCCTGCCCAGGGGAAAAAAGAGTTGGCTATGCATGCCAGTGATTCCCAGGGGACGGTGCATGGCCACTTTAATAGACATTGTCACAGTTGGCGTGACATTTGGCATTCATTCTGTTTGTAAGATAGGATGATGTGACCACTTTTACTTGGTTCCTTTCCTGTCCCCCAAAGGACAGAGATATCCTCCTGAACTTCCCCTGCCTTTGTTACCACCCAAACCAGTGACAGCGACCACACCAGAGAATGCAGAACAGGGCTTTACCAACTGTGGAAGACTTTTTTGCAAAGAAGGCACTACAAGAATCACAGAATCTTTTTTTTGCATAATCTTGAACTAAGTAGAATATTGACAATCTAAGATTTCTCAAAAACTTTATAGGAAGGCCCTTACTACTCTTTATTTAGACCCAGTTTCTCAAAACTGTACCTAGTTAGAACTCGCCAGGCTGTGGGGGTTTTCCACACTTCTGAGCAGCGTTTTTCAACTTTACACAGAGCTGTGGCAGTTGGCAGCTGCTGAGTCTCCAGAATCTGGGCATGTATAAAGGGGCCCAGCACATGCCCAGGCCAGCAGCTTCCCTGGGAGCATTAGGTAACCACCCATAGCCTGTTGATTACACTACGTCCTGTTGCCTTGGTGGAACACTTCAGTTCCAAGAGCAGTGACTGACTGCCGGTTGTGGTTTAAAGATCAGGGAGTCATTTGCCAGCCATTACCTTCCCATCCGTTTTTCCACAGGATTTTTGTTTGTTTTTAACATCCTCAGAGAGCACACTGCTCTTTTTCCCCCAGGAGATTTCTGGCTCCCTGGCCTCACTGGCCATTTCAGCTCCTCTCCTGAGACCCTGATCTGAGCACAAACTGGACAGTAACTGAGCCAAGAGGGTAGTGTCACAAAGGGAAACTGATTCTTTGATTTGCTAGCTTAGAGTAAAAGCAAAGGTCACTTTGTGATAAGAGACTGGCTGCAAGTAAAAGTGCAACTTGGTGTTGGGGGAGAGAGTAGGAGTTGAAGGTCAAGGGGAAATCCGGCGGCTTTAGTAACTAAGGCTGACTTGTGAATGGGCTCTAATGATGAGTGTCGATGAGTTGGGGGCAGGAAAGAAAGTTTTGAGGTGTGAGGAAAGTCCAGAACCCCTTGCAAAGCAGATGTTCCACCAGGGAGCAACTTTGGTGACCAAACTGAAGTTGACGCTGGAATGATGTCACAAAGACCCCGAGGCTGCTCCATCCAGGTGGCTTCCTGCAGCTGCGGGGGGTGGGGGGTGGGGGTGGGGGGTGTTCCACACTGGGATGTCCCATCGATACCCAGCATTTTGTGTCTCATGTGTTTGCATTCACTTTCTAAGTATTATTCTGTATTATTAGCATTTCTAAAACAGAGACATGATCATACTTGTTCACTGTTAGTTCAGGCAAATGAGAGCAGAGTCTGTGTATGCCCATCTGTGTTTCATGGAAAGCATGTGCCAACATGGAGAGAGTCCCAGAACGCAACTGGAAGAGCTGGACTCTAGACACACCTCTGCCACCAGCCAGCTGTGGTTTACAAAGTCTTTCAGCTCATAAATCCATGTCATATTAGCATATACATTTACTTATTTAACATTTGTATTGCAAGAACCCACTGCATGCATGAAAATCTCATTTTGCTCATGTGTAAATTAAGGGAAGGACTTCACATTGATTCCAGTGTTGGAATCATGCTGTTGATCTTAAATGCCACATTTTATTGACACTGGCATAAAAAATCTAGGTAATCCACTCTGCTATATTGGCTTATTTATTTACTTACTGGATTCCATATTTTTATATGGTAGCCTGTTTTATTTTTACTTTTTTATATAAGGATTTCCCAATGCCACCAATTCAGAGTCTTATACATGGTAGGCTCTGTCACTGAGCTACATCTGTTCCTAGACCCTTGGTTTTACACTACTGGGTATTTTTACATCATACAAATACAAATATTAGAAAAGATAGAAACCATGTTAGCTCTTCTTTCAGTTCCACTGGACTATGATGTGCAGTATTATGAGGATATTGTCAGATTGTTCTCTGTGTTCATACAAATAAATGTGTATATGGATATGTGTCCATATTGATGTTTGCAGAATATACGAGGTCCTTTTTTTCTTCAAAATCTTGATCCTGTCTTAGTTTGCAGAGCATCAGGCTCCACCATACCTATCCTGTCATGGGTGTCTTATCATAGATATATATCACTCATATATTGGTTCTCACTCATTTTTTAAGATTTATTTATTTATTATGTATATGGTATTCTACGTGCATGTATGCGTGCATGCCAGAAGGGGGCACAAGATCTCATTATAGATGGTTGTGAGCCACCATGTGGTTGCTGGGAATTGAACTCAGGACCTCTAGAAGAGCAGCCAGTGCTCTTAACTTCTGAGTCCAGCCCCAGTTCTCACTTTTTTATACACAAATTTATTTCAAGTTGTTGAAATGTCAAATATGGTACAACCCAAGACTTCTTGTAGAAAACTCTTTAGGGTGCAGAGGTATGCAACTTTGTGTTCATGAACGTTCCTTGTTGGCCTTTATATTAAAAAACAAACTATACATCTAAGCATCAACTGAAAAGAACACAAAGCTAAAACCAAGGAAAAGAGGTGGGCAGGCAGGGGGAAGGGTGTTCCTACAGCAGTGTTTGTGAAAATAGAGACGTATTTGGGCTGCTTTTCATTTTGTTTGTATTTGTTGCTAATGGTAATACTGGAGATTGAAGAAGTGACCTGGGGTGTTCAGAGAATTATTCAGAAGTATAAAGAACTGTTAAGAACCCAGCAAAATCTCAAAAGTATAAAAGACAGATCAGCAACGTGTTTTAACTCATGAAGAGCTCATTAACCTTTGCTTAGAGAAATTCTTGAATCAAAGGGAAAATTAACAAGTCCAGGAGGAGGCAAGGACTCCTTTTAAGTGGATTTTATTGAAGTTTGCTAGATATCAGTCTGTATTATGGAATAAAGTATAATAGTTAAATGTTAATGGAGGAAATGATTGGCTACACATACACTGTGTATTATGTGTATATAAAAATTTAAAATCATGCCATGCAAGGCTGGTGACCTGAGTTTGATTCATGAAACCCATGTAAAGGTTAATGAGAGAACTGACTCCTTTGACCTCCGCAGATGGCTGTGGCATATTTGCCTACACATAATTTAAAATTAAAAAATTGTTTAAAATTGTACACTGTGTGGCTTCACCATTTTGGTAATCTTTAAAGTGTTTTGTTTAGCTGTTCTAACACTAAAGGAAGGTGTTGAGAATAAAAGCAAGAGTAAACTTGAAGACTTGGGGCACAAAAGAGAGGACGATTTAGAGAAGGGGACCAAAACTTAATACAATCAGAGATTTGATTGGTCTTTGTCTCTGGCCCAGCACAAAGATCTTTGGACAAGTGAGCTTTCCTGTCCTTTATTGTTTATAAATAGTCCCTCTGGAACACACCTCAGTTTATGGTAATGAAGTGACTCTGTGGAGTCTACCCAAAGCTTCAGGATGGGGTCTGGTCACCAGGAAGAGTACACCTACTCCTGGAGAATGAGGATGTCTCCCTAACCCACAGTCTCCAGGGAAATCTCCAGCAGATCCTCCCTGTTGACAACACACAGATAGATAGGGGTGGTTCAGGAAGGGCAGGAAAGCCCTCCCCGGTCCATTGCCTCCCACTCATTTCTGTAGACATCTGTGCATGTCTGGGCTCTATCTTTTATAATAAAATTGAAAACATAAGTGCTTTCCTAAGTTAGCAAACTGTTCTAGGAAATGATCAAATTTGAGGGAGCCCCACTGAAACCTACACTTGGCAGCTGATAATGGACTGAACTGTCAGATGCCTGGTTACTTTGGAGAAGTGGTACAAAACAAAAGCTCACATTTAACAGGAGAGAGAGAGAGAGAGAGAGAGAGAGAGAGAGAGAGAGAGAGAGAGAGAGAGAGAGAGAGAGAGACTGATCTGTAAGTGGCCCACATGAATCCAGCAAGCAGCATTATCCAAAGAAGGAATGGTGAGTCCAGAGGAGGTGGTAGTAGTGGGGTGCTGTATGTGAGTTCTGTACACCCAGCCAATGAAGGATGGGAGCTATCACAGAGGGTTTCTCTGATTCCCCGTGGAATGACTACTATATTCACCTACCCAGAAAATGTTTATGAAGTTTCCCATGAATATTTTTAACTATATATTTCCCTTAGATACTCTTTTTTAACAATATATTCTTCTCATAAGTACTTTCTGGTAATGTATCCAGTAGCATCTACTTTTAAATGACTGCTTCTAAAAGAAACTGGTTGAAATGTGAAATGTTTTCCAGTGAGCCATGCTCTACATGGTGACCTCGGCTAGTTGTTTTGAGGACACCCGCATGGTGACTGAATACTTACTTTAGAGCAGGGCCTGTGCATGTATTCCTCATTTAATCCTAACAACTATTATTAGATCTACCAGGAAAATGAATAAAAAGGAAGATTTTTTGAGAGATTAAATGACTTACCTAAAAAATATGAGTTGAACTCAGACAGTCTGACTCAACACAGCACACTCTTAACCACAGTACTCTTTCTAAATGGTATCACTGAGGTAGTGAGTGCTCATCACTTGTTGACAAATAAGAGCCATGGTGTCAGCTCTGCTGAAAGAGCTCTGGTGAGATTTTTACCACCACTAATAAATTACACCGTTAGTAAATAAAAGAGAGGGAAATTGAATGCGACTTCATACTCTGCAGCCTTGTTATTTGAATGCTTCTGCTCTGAGCTTGAGGATGGCTATTCTCTCATCAGAGCTGAGAAGATGGAGCACAGAGAGATCCATCATCCCCCGGAGGACCTTATCTCCAAATACTGTCACAAGGTGTTAGGGCAGCATTTGTCTCGCCTTAAAAATAGCAGCAGAATATTTTATTTGATTTATTTACTTACTGTACACACAATCATTTTACCATTTATTAAATGTAAAACCAATTTCACATACTTGTGAGATGGATATGTTCGTTTATTTTATGGAGGAGCTGTCTTTTTTTTCTTTTATTGAAAATAGATTTTTTTCAGACAATATATTCTGATGATGGTTTCCCCTCCCCTTTCTTCTCTCAGTTCTTCCCCACCTTCCCTCCCCCCTGGATCCATATTCTTTCTGTCTCTCATTAGAAAACAAACAGGCATCTAAGGAATAAATTAAAATAGAATAAACAAACAACAAACAAATTAGAATATGCCACAACAACCAAACAAGAAAAAAGTCCAAGCACAACAGGAAACACATATTGGTGCAGAGACACACGTGTTTGCTCACACAGGAATCTCATGAAAACCCAAAGCTGGAAGGCACAGTGTATGTGCACAGGACCTGTAAGTTAGAAAAGAAACAAACAAACAAAACAAAACCTGCCCTGACTTAAAACTATGAGACAAACAACCTCCAAAGATGCCATTGAGATCACTTTGGGTTGGTTATCTACTGCTAGGCGTGGGGACATGACAACCCTTTAGAGTACTTTGTTTGCCCCGTGAGACTCCCTTGGAGAAAACTGTTTTATTTGCAAAAAGTCATCAGTTGGAGATGATTTCTGGGTTAGGGATGGGTGCATGGGTCCACTTCTTTCAGCTCTAGGCTCCCATCTGGTGCCAACCTATGCAGGCCCTGTGCACACTGCCTCTGTCACTGTGAGTTCACATGAGCACCAGCCCAGTTGTGTTTAGAAGGCTTTAATTCCTCCATCCATTCTGGCTCTTATACTCTTTCTGCCTCCTCTTTTGCCATCTTTTTTAAGCCCTGAGGTCAGGGATTTTATAGAAACATCAATTTTATGGCTGAGTGAAGAAGTAGAATACTTTAATTTTCAATCCCAAACCAAGAAATCTAGGTTAAGGAATATTGTCACAGCAGGTTCTGCTGAATTCCAGATTGGAAAAAGGAGCAAATCACTGGGTTCTGGTGGCAATGTATAACAATATAATTGCCTGCAGGAAGAAAGGACCCAACATTCTGAAATAGGGACATTCAAGAGTTAGCTTTTTATCCTTCCTCAATAAATTACCTTGCTTAAAACATTGAAGAATGAAATTGAAGAAGATATCAAAAAGATGGAAAGATCTCTCATGCTCATGGATTAGGAGGATAAATATATTAAAAATGGCCATCCTACCAAAAATAATCTATTGATTCAATGCAATCCCCATCAAAATTCCAACACAACTCTTCACTGAGGTTGGAAGTACAGTTTTTAACTTCACATGGAAACACACACACATACACACACACACACACACACACACAGAAAACAAAACAAAACCAAAAAACAAAACAACAACAACAACAACAACAAAACAGGACAGCTAAAAGAATCCTGAATGAAAAAGGAATTGTTGGAAGTACCACCATCCCTTACCTAAAATTGTACTACGGAACAATAGAAATAAAAATATAGTTAGCACAAAAACAGGCATGCTGATCAATGGAATAAAATTGAGGACCCAGAAATACGCACACCTTCCACACACCTATGGCCATCCAATTTTTGATTAAGAAGCCAGAAATACACACGAAGAAAGACACCATCTTCAACAAATGGTGCTGGTCAAATTTGATCACCACATGTAGAAGAATCCAAATAGATCCATACTTACCACCTTGCACAAAAGTCAACTCAAAATGGATCAAAGACCTCAACATAACACCGGATACAATGACACCAGATACATTGAATCTGATAGAACAGAAAGTGGAAATAGTCTTGAACTCATGGGCACAGGAAAAGACTTTCTGAACATAACAGACAGCACAGGCACTAAAATCAACAATTACTGAATGGGACCTCATGAAACTGAAAGACTTTTGTATGGAAAAGGACGTCATCATTTGGACAAAGAGGCAATCTATAGAATGGGAAAAGATTTGTTATCAACTACATATTCAATAGAGAGCTAATATCCAAAATACATAAGGAACTTTAAAAAGTAGACATCAAGAAAACAAATACCCTAGTTGAAAATGGGGTACAGATCTAAACAGAATTCTCAAAAAGGGAAACTCAAATCCTTGAGAAATACTTAAAGAAATGCTCAACATCCTTAACCATCAGGGAAATGCAAATCAAAACTACCTTGAGATTTCACCTTATATCAACCAGAATGGCCAAGATCAGTAAAGCAAAAGACAACACATGCTGGTGAGTTGTAAGAAGATGAGGATGTAAGAACACTCACCCATTGCTGGTGGGAGTGCAAACTTGTATAGCCACTATGGAAATCAGTGTGATGGTTCCTCAGGAAGATGGGAATCGATCTACTTCAATATTCAACTATACCATAGTTGGGCATAAACCCAAAGGATCCTTCATCCAACTATAGAGACACTTGCTTAGCCATGTTCATTGCTTATCTGTTCATAGTGGCCAGAAATTGGAAGCAACCTAGATGTATGTCAATGAATGACTGAGTAAAGAAAATGTAGTACATTTATACAATGGGATATTACTCAGCTGTTAAAAAATGAAATTATGAAATTCATGGGTAAATGGATAGAATTAGAAAAAAATCATCCAGAGTGAGGTAATTCAGACCCAGAAAGAAAAATTTTGGTATGTATTTACATGTGTGTGGATGTTAGATCTTAAGTCATTGATAAGAAAGCTCCAATCCTGATAACCACAGAGGTTAAATGGAAAGTAAGGGACTAGGAAGAGTAGATTAATCTCTCGAGGAAGGAAGAATAAAATAGATAGTTATAGATGAATGAGTAGGGGACTAAAATAGGAGAATCAAACAGGGAGGATGAGAAAGAAGGGAAGCAGGGGAGGGAATATGCAGAGGGACAGCTAAAACTAAGGGTCATATGGAAGCCTAATACAAGATAAGCTTCCTATAATATATATACACATGTGAGGGCAATCTAAATAAAATCAATAAAAAACAGGAGAAATAGAGCCCCAACTGGGCATGTGTCATCACCTAATGAGGCCTCAGTACCAAAAATGGGTTATAACTAATCTAGCTCTTGGCCAAAGGAGTCCTGTGGGAACCTCCAAACCACCAGGCTAATGGCAAGGCTATTCATGGCTCTTCACACATTGATGGCAAAGCCCCATTGCTGAAGACAACATGTATACAAGTGATTGAGCATAGAGAAGTCAAACTGGTGCTTACCTAGAATCTTCATCCCCATAGACTGGTATTCCATACTGGAAGGTGCTCTGCATGCTACCAAAGGAGAAAGGCACACTAATCCAGCTACAAACCATTCATTCTGTAAGAGTGACCTGCCTTTAAGATGTGCTGTTGCAATAGTGGCACAAAGGTTGTAGGAGTAACCAACCAATATCTGATTTTAGTTAAGGCCCATTCCGTAAGATAGAACCCATACTCAACGCTGCTCAATAGTCAAGAACCCAAGATTGAATAGGCCAGAGAAGTGGATGTCAGAGCCTTTGGGTCAGAGAAAGAGGCTCAGAAGAGGACTGGGGTGGGAGTGAGGAGTCACAACCTCTACATAGCCAACTACGGTGGTCTGAATTTTCTTCCTTCACTTTAGATAGCTTTGCATCTTCAGCAGAAAAGAACACAAAATTGAACAGCTGGAAAACAGCCCAATGTCATGAATCCTGTGGGAGCAAAAAAAAAAAAAGTCTGGGCAAAAGGACTACATTTCAAGCCATAGAGGGGCAGCCCAGACTGGAGAGAGCAGAGCTCAAGGAGTGCAGGAGTTGAGCAGGGGTGGGCGGATGTTGAGCAATGAGATGGGCCAAGAGGAAACCTGACAGACATTATTTTTACTTGGTGAGGGGACATATAGAAAGCAGTGTTAGTCACCCCTTCCTGTTAATGTAACAAATAGGACAGAAACAACAGAAGGG
Source organism: Peromyscus eremicus (assembly GCF_949786415.1). NCBI lineage: Eukaryota > Metazoa > Chordata > Mammalia > Rodentia > Cricetidae > Peromyscus > Peromyscus eremicus. The sequence continues at coordinate 79,115,835 of NC_081418.1, read as the reverse complement.
AGGGGGGATTTAGTTTTCTTCCTAGTTTCAGAAACTTTAGTCTACTATGGTGGAGAGAATCTGCAGCACAGAGTGCTGTTATGGCTGACAGGAAGGAGTCAAGAGTTAGAAAAGGGGAGGACAAGGAGAAGAAGAGGAAGAGTGAGCCCATGCTATCTGCCAGGGACCCATTGGTGGTATCAACCACATTCATGGCAGTTCCTCTCTTCATGTGTCTAAGAAGTGTGTTGTACTAATATCTGAACCTTCTTGATTCAGTGGAGTTCAGAACCAAAACAGACCATCATATCAACCAACTTCAGTAGAAGGTGGTTTCTTTACTCTAGTGTTATATTGTACCATTGCTAGGAAAAAATGATAATGGAATTATTTGATTCAATAGTGAACAATGTTTCTAGCAAAAAACAATGTAGGAAAAATAATATTTCTGTAGAGATGGTTTGATGTGTTACATTTTGCTAAAAAAATATTGGGAAATGCCTATCAAACTCCTTAAATTCATTAATGCTTTCACTCAACAATTCCACTGTTAGGAATTCACCCTGAAAATATAAAAATGAATGTACCCAAAGATTTCAATATGTTTGTTACATTGTTGTTTCTAATGTTAAATGACTGAATTCAGGCTAAATTTCTCAAAACAAGCTGATGGTTACACAAATATCCATAGAACCATATGACTGGATACTCTCCAAGTAAATACTTACTTGGCAAATTTTCATAACTTCTTTTTTAGAAAGGGATTTGGGGCTGGAGAGATGGCTCAATGGTGAAGAACACTTGCTGCTCTTACAGAAGACCTGGGTTCAATTCCCAGCACCCACATGGCTGCTTACAACCATCTGTAACACTTGTTCCAGAGAATCTATGTCTTCTTCAGACCTTAGTAGGCACCAGGTGTGCATGTGGTGCATGCACATAAATGCAGAGTGAACATTCATAGATATAAAATCAAAAATATTTGAATTCAGATGTAATCATTTTATCACGCACCCATTTTTAAAAGTAATTTTTATTGTGTGTATTTACAGTGTGTGTGCTTCTGTGTATGTGTATATGTGTGGTGCTTGTTCATGTGCCACAGTGTGAATGTGGAGCTCAAAGGAGAACTTGGAGGAGATGGTTCTCTCCTTCCACAATGTGGGTACTGGGGAGCAAACCCAAGTTGTCCAGCTTGGTGACAATTGCATTTCCCCATTGAGCCTTCTCTCTGGCCCATACCCATTATTTTCTTTGTAAATCTTTACTCAAATTGTTTATTCTAAATTGTGATGCCTAAGTTATGTTAACATATTTGTAATTTCCTTTTGAGTGTTGAGAGTTAGGAATAATGGAAAAGGAGCTAGCACAATGCATGCTTTCAAGAACAAATATGGCTGAGCGCAAAGTCAGTGTGACATCCTGAGAAGAGGAACTGCAGTGATTTCACTGTGCCGGGGCCGAGCAGGGGGATGGTTCTAGGAGAATGTTTTTGGCAAGCTCGGCCAAAAACAAGACAAGCAGAGCAAATATCATCTCTGATGATCTCATTGTAAACAAACAAACAGGACACCCAAAATATTCTGTTACAAGTTAACTTGGATGAGGGATTGAACATGAGCTGTGTTTTGTTTTTTCTTGTTGTCTATATTTCACAACCATTTAATGCTTCTGCATATATGCAGCACTTCTTAGAATTGGCACACACAGAAATAACTGATGTAAGCCATATTCCGATTTTATTATTAGAAAAATAAAAACTACTTCTAAAAGTAGAAGACAACAAGAATAGGAAGATGGCAATGTCATAATTTGTACATTCAGAGATGTGAGCTGCAGAGAAATTACGAATGCAGGCCACTTATCATTTATCCCTCACTCATTGCAATTAGGTGCTTTCCTGTGAGCAGCTAACCAAGCAACAGGTACCACATGGATGTGATGGGAAATGATGAAGAACCGTAGACCAAAAAGCCCCTTTCTGTTTAACTACTTTAAATTTGTTAATGTCTGTATGGTGCACAACCTTATACAAACATACCGTGTGATTGGGAATAACAGCACTCAACGGTGTCCGATTCCAATTAATAATCGTGATGCTATGGGGTATAAAATGTCTCTGAGTTTTACTGGTGATGTTTATATTTAATTTGAGATTTATGTGTGAGGATTTAACTTACTGCTGTGTTTTAAAATAGTGACACAGTACAGAGAAAAATAAAGCAAAAGGACAAATCAACAATCGGTTTGCATCTCAAAATAAAGTTTGTTTTTCACATGCTAGCATTTTCTGTGACAATTAAAAACATAGATCTGTAACTACAAAGAGATTAATGAAATTTTAATGATAAGAACAATGAAAATAAATGGGTTTAAAAAACAAAAATATCCTTGATTTAGAAAAATTTCCTAGATGTGAATAAGAAAAACGTCTCTAATTAGGTTGGCTTGGAAATGAATGGATGCACAATTTGAATTATTGCACACTTGTGTAATGGGAGAGGACACTGGAATACACGATGTCACCTACAGTCTATGTCAATAGGAACCTAGCAAGTGGAAACATTTCTGAAAGGGAAGAATAAAAATGTATTTCAAAAGACTTCTCAGTATAATTTCCTGGTCTCCATGGTAAAGCCATGTTTGAGCAGAGGCTCTTGTGAGTTTACTGAATGAAGCCCCCAGAGAAGGGAACCTGGTCCCCTCAGGGTGCTAAATTTTCACAAAAGGAGCTTGTCCAAACCAAAAGCACACTGAGTTTCCCGAAGTCTGTTTCTTTGCTCTACCTGCTCTTTCTTCAGTGTGTTCACACAGCTTCCTGTCAGAAAATGGGTGAGTTCCAAATTTCCTCTGTCCAACATACCCTGAAAATTGGAATTTTGCTACTACAGTGTCTTTCATTGTGCTGATTGGTTTTGAACTGCCTTGGATTCAAGCCACAGAGAGGGAGTGTTATCGCCCTAGAGGGTCTGTGTATTTATCAGGTTTGAGGAGACAATTCAGCATAAATTCTGAAACTTTACACAAAATGAGAATGACTCAGAGTTGCTGAAAGAAGAGAGGGGAGAGGAAGGGAGGGAGGGAGGGAGGGAGGGAGGGAGGGAGAGAGAGAGAGAGAGAGAGAGAGACTATAACTCATTCCCTGGCTATGTGTTTGTTGTGTGTGGCTGCCAGGTCTAGTGCAAACCTCCACACCAGTGCCAAGGTTTCATGGTTTCATCAAAACTATTCCACCGAGAAACTGTGTAGTCTCCAGTCTCCAGTTTCCAGACACACAAAATTCTGTACTTAGAAGAGGCAGTGAGGCTCCTTTCTAGGTTCATAGTGAGTTGATTATTGGGAAAGCTCTATATTTTCCAATAACATCCCCCAAATACTTCCTGGATGATGGTAATCGTTTTACAAGTGATTGCCGCACGGGGTCCAAGATTTGAGCAAGTACGAATTATTAAAATCTGTACAAAGATACATCACTGATAGCTGCCTGGGCTTTCCATACAAGTGAGGCCTTAGAAATGGATGAATTCCACAGAAAACATTTCTACAACGAGCTTTACAGAGTCCTCCTAAAAACACATGGCTCCCCAGCACCATGTCTGTGAATCTCTCCACCAACTAAAAATGAATTTCATTTGTCATGTTGCACATAAGCAAATGGTTGACACATGTCTTTCTTAGTTTGGAAAGAAAAAGAACTTATTAAACTGATGTCAGAAATCCAGTGGGATTGATGTTTGTTTACTGTTTTGGAAAAAATATAATTTCTGAAAAACTGACACATTTCCATAGTAAATAAAATTAGTACAATTTGTAAAACAATTACGATCAATCATGTTCTTTGCATCATGAAAGTGTTTACTCAGCTCTTCAAAAGAGATTTTTTTTCCTCTACATAAAACAGAATTCACTTTTCTGCAGTAGAGGAAATACCTATTTAGAAGCCCCTTTACTCTGCCTGTCCATAGTAGTTAAATCTTTAACCAAGAAAGGAGAGAGTTAAAAACTAAGAGGCCAAAATATTTGCTTACAATGTCGTAAAAGAGATCATTTTAGTTTTTGATTACCACCACCATTGTCCTGCTCCAACCCAAACATCTGCCTGTCACCCCATAAACGTACTTACACTTCTCTTCCCTTTATGAGCAAATAAATGGAGCTTTAAGAGCCTTTTTTTAATAGATAGCAGCTGTTTGGCTGCTAAACACTGCATCTGGAAGGGAATATGCTATTCACATGGAGAAAAAAAAAACACCCTATTGTTTAATTTTCTTAAAGTACACCAATGTTTTACAAAGAAGATACTTGAACGCTTTGGGTGTGCAGAAAGAAGAGCTCCATTAAGGGTTTCTGAAAATCAGTTTATTGCTATCAGAAGACAGGGTTTGCTCCATGAATAGCTGGTATTAGATTGTGTATAATATGGGGCCAAAGACTGCTATAGGGCATGAGTTCAATGCCAGGCAATTCACAAGAACTGACATTCACCTCCTTCTTCTGAATGAGCTCTGCTTTAGACTAAGATGGATCATTATAGTTTCCTTGCTAGGCTGTAACTGTAATTTTCGGAATGCACAATCCATTTAAAACATTAAAAAGAAATGGCATAGCAAAAATCAGAGAAATGTCTGCTTTACAAAAATTAAAACGAAGCCCCAACTCCAGGATCCTGGCATGCTGTGTGAGGCCACTTAAAAAATACTGTGGATCATGTGAACTGGGCATGGTGGTGCATGCCTTTAATCCCAACACTTGAGAAGCAGAGACAGGTGGATCTCTGTGAGGTCGAGGCCAGCCTGGTCTACAAAGTGAGCTCCAGGACAGCCAGGGCTGTTACACAGAGAAACCCTGTCTTGAAAACAAAACAAAACACAGAAAACAAGAGAGGGAGAGAGAGAGAGAGACAGAGAGAGAGAGAGAGAGAGAGAGAGAGAGAGAGAGAGAGACAGAGAGAGAGAGAGACAGAGAGAGAGAGACAGAGAGAGAGAGAGAGAGAGAGAGAGAGAGAGAGAGAGAATATCAAGGCTGCTTCTACCTCATCCTTGCTTTTCCTTTAAAGGGTAGCTTGATATATGAACCCGAAAACATCAAGGGCATTGAGTTTTGCTCTTGTAGACTGGAAACATTTCTATGCAAAAGGACTTAGTTCAAAAGCAGTGAGAGATGGATAATCCAGTAACTCCCTGGGCTACTTTCTACCTTATCTGCTCTCATTTCACCTTCTCATTTCCAGCTTCCAGTTCCGCCAGGACAGAGATACAACTGCAGCGTATGTCTCACCCCCTCTCCCCTCTTTCTGAACCTCTAGCCACACACACCACACAGGTTAACCTGCCAGTTATCTGCACATTTTAGAAATAATCTAAAACGGACCCACTCTTCTCTCTTTTTCTCAGGAAGAAAGAGTTTTCAACACTGTATGAAAATGATGCAAACTGTTTGCACCCATGTGGCTTTCAGGCAGGGTAAACAGGTTAAGTATTAATATGCTGGATAGCACCTTAACAGTAGCTTGGGGGATGGCTATAGCAAGTGAACTCAATGCCACATAAAAAGGAGCAGTCTGAAAACTTGGATTCATTTTATTCTTAAGGCCACAGGCTGAGGCTCTGAAGATTACACAAAGAAGGGATAGGGCAGGAATATCTTCCACCTCTTTGTTCAAATGCTGGGTATCTCCATTTTCCCACTTCCATCTCTCTTATCCTTGTTCATTCCTTCATTTTGTTTGTCTTTTTTGAAACAAGGTCTCATCTTGCCTCCGCGGATCTCAAACTTGTTACATTGTCCTTTAACTCCTGGACCTTCTGCCTCTAGCTTCCAAGTGCAGGGACAGGTGTGCCCCTCCCCATGCTTACTCCGCTCATTCTTTCTTCGTTAATGTCAGAGGTTGTAATATGACTAACCCTCAGACTACTGCACATCTTATTATATTTCATTAAAACTTATTGTAGCTTGGTTGTTGTATGGGGACTCTTTCCCTTGAGATAGATAAAGTCTTATCAATGAGGCAAGACACACACATCACTGTTATAGAATGATAAATAGTCCATACCAAAATACTAAATTTTCTGTAATTGAGGTTAATATACTTATAAAAGACACTGAATTCAAATAGTTTAGAGGAATGGGAGAAATCAATATTGTGATATATTTTTAAAATACAAAAAGCTTATTAACAAAAAATTCAGAGCATACAACTGTCTTACACATTTTATTTCTATATAATTCGTATAAATAATTGACATACACTATTTATAAGCACATATACAAGACTCCAGGATCATCAAAAATAGAGGAGAAGCAAATGTCCATGTAGACTATTGAGTACCTCTCTAGAAGAAGGCAGCCACTGACTAAGGTTGTTGGAAATTTCATTTTTATTTCAAGCTTTTGCTTTTAGGATTACCTCATCTGCTTGAATCATATAACAGTAATTGCTGTAATTAAAACATGTATAAAGTAAATATTTAATGGTAAAAAATATCTGCATGTGTTGTCTCTTGAAGACAGGAGATCACAAATGGTCCAGTCTGTGCCCACGTGGGGTAGTGTGAGCACTGCTGCTAATTGACATTACTGCTCTTTACATGAATCAGTTGTCAACACTATTGGCTGACTCTCCTGCCATCAGGTCCCTGTGCAAGCTTTTTAACAAGAGCCCCTGGCCACACCCATGATCTTCCTATCGGAAGCACTTTGTTCACAAACTCAGAATCTGAAAGTATGTCTCCAGTTGAAAACCAACGTTAAGCACCTGGGTTTTAGTAAGTTTTTAAATATCTCTCACTTTTAAGGTATTAAAGGCCTGACCTGCTGCCTCAACAGGTACAGGTGCTGAGTGCTAAGCTGGACAACCTAGTTCAATCCCTAGAAGCGACAGAAGGTGTCAATGAGAGAACAGACTGATAAAACTGTCCTCTGGTCACCACACACCCACAATGATAGATGAAATCAAGTCTAGACTGTTTGTACAAAAGAAAGGTATTATAAAAAGGAGTCTCCGGGAACCAAGAGATATTCGTCTGTAGACTAAGTCCTTAGCTATTCAGCTTCTCCATGGGACCTCATCTGAGCTGCCCTTTACTTCACATAAAGATGAACATGTTCAAATGGCCTGTTTCCTGACCCTGACACCCTTGCTCAGCTCCCCTTACCACTGTGTGTCACATACCTCTACACATACCTCTATCCTTAAGTGCAGAAACCTTGCCAGAACCAGGCTGGTCTACAGGAAAGACTCCCCTGCTTCTGTCTCCTGTGTGCTAGGACTATGGGTGTGCACCACTACGTGCAGTTTTGTGCCATTTTTATGAGGCAAAATATTGAATCATATATTATGATTCATTATGCAGGTAGATTTCCAGTTTTTGCAAGGCTGTGTCTCTGCCTCCTGAGAGCAGCTAGCACTGCATCCTGCACATAAAAGGTGTCAAGTAAGAAGTAAGAGTTAGTCACTGGGACAGTGACTAGAACGAGATGGGAGAAAGTCCTTTAAAGACTGATTGGACGAAGGGTGCAGCTGAGGAAGGGAGGCAGCCGACTTCTCACCCCGAACCTGAGCTAAAGAGTAAGCAAATCAGTCGATGGAGAACAGATACTTCTTCACCTTATTGGTGGAAGAGTTGCTTCCCTAGGCAAAATTTGGACAACTAACGACAAATCATTTCCAGCACAAAAGCTTCTCTGTGGAACTTCATCAAATACTTTAAAAATCAAACAGTTTCCATGACCCACCATGCTTCTTGCCTCTTGGATAGCAATGAAAGAAAATGGGTTCAGGTCATGCACATCAGGAGCCCATGAGACAGCTCAGCAGGTGAAAACACTCGCGCTGCATGGCTAGTTTGACCCTGACCACCAGTAGAAGGAGGAAACTGATTCTTCAAAGTTGTCCTCTGACCTTCCTACACATGCCGTGGCATGCAACATTCTCTCTCTCTCTCTCTCTCTCTCTCTCTCTCTCTCTCTCTCTCTCTCTCTCTGTGTGTGTGTGTGTGTGTGTGTGTGTGTGTGTGTGTGTGTGTGTGTGTGTGTGTGTGTTGTCTGTATCCCTCTCCCTGTTTCATAATGATGACAATGATGAAGAAGAAGATAATAAGATAAAATCTTAAATGGTTCATGCTTGTACCCACCACCTGTCCTTCCTCTTATCCACCCTATTCTCTTCCATCCAGCAGACTCTCTGCAGAGTTCTTAACAGACACATCATTATTGAAAACAGAAATGCTGAAAGCAGAATATTTCCATCAGAGCATGTATGCTCTAAGTCAAACGCTGCTGTTGTTACCTTTCATAATCTTCACATTGGTGGGTGATGGTTACCAGTGTCTCGTTATGTTTCTCATTTGTGAGGTGTCGACGTGGAATCTAAAAGACAAAATATATAAATGCAAAGGATACAAAGTTCAGATGTGTCTCGTGGGAAGAAGAGTCTATGAGTCTCAGAGAGAAAGCCACCTGTTAAGTGTTAAATGCGTTTTCCATCAAAAGCCGTGATTTGATTCTCATGTCTTATTTTCAGTGCTGTTAGTCATGAGAAGATAGACCACAAGCGTGCCTCTGCCTGCTTCAGTGAAAGGGTAAAGCACTGAGTGTAAGCAACACTCAACCTTTCAGCTAAGGAAGATTCTGATGACAGAGAGAAATTGTCCTGTAACAAAGAGCAGAAGGCTGGGCATTCCAACATGCAAGGCATAAATGTTGAAGCTGACAGACTGACATGTTTGCAATTCGATTAGCCACACTGTCGGGACAAGCTGTCCAGGAGTGCCTAACCAGCCGGTACCACCAAGACCTTTTTTCCTAGAATGCCACTTACTCCAGATTTTGCTCAATGGGAGTTAGTAATTATTTCCATGACTTTTAGAATAACAGAAGAATTAGTGATGTTACCACTAAAAGACACAATTTTTCATCCTCATTTTTTTCTGTTAAATATTAATTGCAACTTAGTAAACCAAACTGTGTCAAAAGTTGCACAGGCAGCATGGTGCCTCGGATGGTATATAGCAGACACTTGAATTCGAAGAACTGGAAGACTCATGTATATTTTGAAAGCCAATTCCTGCAGGCAATTAACACATTTAAAAAATGCCTCTGGAAACTAGTACTTTCCATGATCCCTTTAGAAAATGTAGGGAGTTGGGGCTGTGAGAAACACGAGGGCAGCTTGTCTGCATTTTTCGAGTTTCTGTTGAATTATAACAAGCCCCCAAAGTCTGATTGTTCCAGATCTCTGAGAAGGACTCACTTCAGCTATTGGCGAGCTACCTAGACACAGTGTGGGAGGGTGGCTCAAAAGAGCTTATGACAGCTGTTTCAAAGTCATCTGTTACCACCATGGCAGCCAGTTACTAGATGAAAGCAGATCCTCTGGGGACTGCTGTAGGAACTGGACCACCAACTAGTGTGGCTTTTTTTTTCCTCTTAGTTATGCAAAATTTTGCAACTGCCTCTCTTCTTTGTATGATGCCCCAAAGATGTTGCAAAATTCGTCACAGTCACTGAGGAGCAAAGCCAGAGGTAAGAGGGGCAAGAAGACCTACTGTGGCAGTTCTAGAAGATGAGTTTTAAAAAAACTAAAACTCATCTAGAAGATGAGTTTTAAAAAATGAATCAATAAATAAGCTTGTAACAAAGCCTTTAAAGATGCTATTAGTTTGACCAAGACATCAAGAACTCTACCACCCCCAGTTGTCAAAGGAGGCAACAGAAGCCCAGAGAGGCAAACAACCTAGCCAGTCAGTCAACTGCTCTTTGAGCACCAGACACCTAGTTCTTCATTTTTATACTTCTGTAGTTGCACAAATTGTACGAGTGATATTTCATTTTAAGTTTAAAATAAAAGTATGCCTGTTTTAACACTAATTTTTACATTATAAATGAAAAAAACTCAAAAAAAGATGTCATGGGCATTACGTCACATTATTTGGATTCTGGGAAATCTTGAAAATGGCGCACGTGGAAGGAAACCTGCAGACTTCATCTCCACTAAATCCCGCGTTAGGGTAACCTCGAGGCCCAAGACAAACAGTTGTACTGAAACACTCTCCTCAAAAAATCTTCACAGAGCAAAGCACAGAATCCATCTAGCTGGATTGTCTCGTCCTTGCATGGCCGGCAGCCCAGAATGCTGGCAAGAGGTCATGAGGGAAATGAAAGTTAGGCACCTAAAACAGAAAAGCTGGGATCTGGTGCACGGTGCTCTTTGATGGAGAAGCTGCAGTACCCAGAAGCTCAGAGCGTTTATTTTATTAAGTGAACAGGGAGGCAGGGTTATTGCATACAGATAAACAGAGCAACAGGGTTGGTATATACAGGTAAACAAGAAGGCAGATTTAGCTAATCTTGGTAGGAAAAATCTCTGTAGGAGAGTGGTCTTCAGGATGCAGACATCTGGACAGAAAGCTGGGAGAAATCTACCACTGACATCTTCTGTACTTTGCCATCTCTCTGAGCTTTTACCATGGAAAGGCTCTGCTACTCCCATGGGTTTGAGGCATTGGGATCTCTGACATGGTCATGCCCTTGTCAAACAATACACATTCACTCAGGACTTGACTTGATCCCTTCACTGGGTGATCATGAGCTTACTGGATTTCTCTTGGGTGGTATGAAGACTAGCAGACAGGCAGAGAAAACACCAGCCAAGAGTTTCTGAGTCAGAGGCCCATCTGGCACTAGGAACACACTGCAACTATCTTTGATTATAGATCCTTCACTTATTATACAATGTAATTCAAGACATGTTTATCTCATTAAACATTTTAAATACTTGAAACAGATCTTAAATGCAATAACCAAGCTGGACACAGAAAAGATGATTTTTTTTAACTTTTATTGATTCTTTGTGGATTTCACATCATGCATTGTGATCCCACTTATCTCCCTGTCACATCACTTCTGCCCTCTGCCCTTGCAACGTTTTTTCCAAAACAAAACAAAGAAACAGAAACAAAAACAAACAAAAGAGAGAGAGAGAAGAATCTTGTCGAGGAAGCTGTAGTGTGGCCGTTGAGTCCTACAGTTTACCCTTTAGTCCATTCATCTTTACTTGCAAGTGTTCATTGCCACAAGTCATTGGTCTGGCTTGAGGCCTCTGGCTTCTGCTGTGCTACCCACTGATAATGGGCTCTTACCGGGGCTCCTCTTGGATATCCTGTTTTGTTGTCCTGTGTCATAGAGATCCTGCTTTTTTGGATCTATAGATTTGTCCCCTTCACATGCTCCAACAGTTCATAGATGGGGTACATGTTGGGATGAGCTAACTCATATCCCAGGTTATGGGCCTGGGTAGCAGCCGAGTTGGTCATCCCACCACCTCAAAGACGATGATTTTTTTCAAGAGCAACTGTGTTGGAGGTACAGAAGTGTCAAGCAAAAAATTATGCATGAAAATGCTATAAAGAAACCTGTTGTTACCTTGTATGGCAATTAAAAAACAAGTAAAATTTAAAAATTGCTTGTGAATGCTAAATAAACAGAGCAAAAACAAAGGCTGGATTGCGTACCAAATCTCTTAAATCTCTTTGTGCATTCAAGCTGGACTTCCCTAATATTTAATCTTGAAGTACTGAAAAATGCAACTAGTCGAGTTTCTGCTTTGTTAACTAGCAAGTTACAAAACTAACACACTGGTGACCACACTGTGCTTGGACCATACTGCTCACTGTACACTCAATGAGTGTACAATGGTTTTTAGTTTTAAAATCTATTTATTTTGTGTGTGTGTGTGTGTGTGTGTGTGTGTAATGTGTATGCGTGTGTTCATGTGAGGGTCAGAGGTTGTTGGATATGTTCCTCCAGTGCTCCACACCTTATCTTTGGAGACCGGGCCTTTCACTGAATCTGTGCTCACTGATTGGCTAGACCGGCTCGTCAGAGGCCTCGGAGGATTTGCCTCTCTTTGCTTTCCTCAAGCTGACATGACAGATATGCACCACCGCAGCCATCTTTTTAAGTAGGTTCTAGGAACCTGAATTCAGGTCTTCAAGCTCACCTGGCAGGCAATTTCCCGACTGAGCCATCTTCCCAAGCCTAGCTACTGGCTTTTTGGTCTTCATGTTTTCTTGTGTCTGTGACATCCATCCCCTGCCCTGCAGGATCATTAATTTTGCCCCAGAATCACTCGTGTCTTTTATCAATAACATGATGTAACAAAAGGTCTTGCTGTGATACATCTAATTCCTCTCCAGCAGGTTATTGTTAACTTATTAGCCTTTTCTAAAATCACCTCTAGAATTTATGGTGTATTCTTTTGAAAATATTTAGGAAAGTTCTGTTAAAGTTTGATGAATGGGGTGAAGAAAGCCAAGTGAACAATACTAGATGCTTTCAAAAAGATTATAGGATGGAAATCTCAGAGCTGCTTCCACCCACCCACCCCAACCCCAGTTATCTACTTTTTAAGCCACAGAGAAAGAGCAGCAGAGTAATGGTGAGCAGACCGCTGGGAAGAGTCTAATTTCCTCACACACCCCTCCCCCGTTTCCTCTTCTGTAAATGGGGGTGATAAGTGCACCCCCTCACAGGACTGCCACTAGCTGGAGTGCCTGCCTGGCAGGTAACTAGTTCTATATCATTTTAAAAATTGGAACACAGTACAATATTCCCGAGTAGATGTAATGTGCAAGGATGAGGTCCGTGCCGCAATCATGCTATCTTGGTCCCTTCTGAGGAAGTAGGTCAGTTCAGCATCTTGACTCATGATCATATTTTCAGCTTAATGTGTGGAAGTAGATATAACTTGTTGTTTCTAAGGTTCCTTTTGACTAATGATTTTTCAGGTAAGGCTGTAGGAGACTGTCTCAGAGAACTCATCATCTTGTTGAGAAAAATAGGATGATAAGCCTGAGAGGTCCCAAAGCGGGGATTTCTTGTTTTCATATCCCAGTATGGGTCACAGTGAGGACTTTCCACCCTAACAAACAGACAAAAAGATCACATGCTAACTGCATACGGTGAAATGAAAGACAAATGCTATTGTCAGTTAGGAGTAGAGGGTTACACGTCATTGTCACCAACAGTGGTTTACTCAAGTTTTTAGCAGATTATTTACATTGTTTTATTTTTGCATTTTTTACATCAATGAAAGCAAAACAGAAAAATGAAAATTTTATTTAGAGTTGCTTCAAAATTTAGTTCCCATAGTGAAACAGATTATAAGTCAGACATAATTTTTAGAACCAAAAGATTTAGCACTAAAGACCACAGGAGGAAAGATGCCCAAGTGGCTGATGACATCCTCTCAAGCTAAAAGCAGGTATGTTCCTTCCTTCCTATCCCTGGATTAATGTCTTCTCTCTCTTCCTCACCCCACTCACTTCCTTCTCTTCAAAAAGGAATCTCTATATTGCTAAAGAAGCAGATGGTGCTTTGTGTTTAACTTAACCAAACCTTGCCTTGGATTCTTGGATGGAGTTCAGTACACCAGTGAAGATCATAAGTTGTTTGATTGTTTAAGCAGAAGTTTACACAATCCAGTTCCAAAATAATTCAAACGTGGAGGATAAGACCCGCTGTTGGAAATATGCTGTGCCGATCAAGCCTGTGCTATATTGTCGGAATGTGTCAGAATATAAATATCATAAAAGGCATGACACCTTCACTTAAGACAGGAGGTACTTGAAGCTGACAAGTCATTCTATCTCTACAACATGTGTTTCTCTCTGGGGCGTTGCATTCATAGCTCATTATACTTGCTTAGCAAGCCTGTTTCATTTCAAGATCTGCCTTTACTAAATTTAAAATTAAATGTTAACCAGGTTCAGGACATTTTTTAGGATGCATTCTTAGTAAGCACTGAGCCATCATCAAAATTGTTATACTCATTTGTATATAAAACTACTAAAAAGTCTGAAAGATACTGTCTTGAAAATGGAGACACATGCCTTCATTTACTTTTATATATAAGGACAGTTACTGAATTTTTATGGCATTTTAGTATTTAAGAATATGTAACAGGGACTGGCTAAGGAATTAAGAGCACTGGCTGCTCTTAGAGGACCCAGATTAGATTCCCAGCATCCACATGGTAGTTCATAATCATATGTAACTCCAGTTCCATGGGATCTGTTGCTCAGTTATGGCCTCTGGAAGACAACAAGCAATTCATGGCATATATACATACACATGGGCAAAACATTAATACACAGAAAATAAAAAATAAAAAATATGTATCAGACTTTCTAACAGACCCCAAAGGAGCCCTACCAGTAGAAAGTTAATAAAACATTGTTAAAATTAGGAGAGTCACGTGCCAGTATTAATTTAGTGTATTAAATCATTAAATATATGCCTCTGTTTCCTAGCAGGGATCTATGTGCATTGCCAACCAGAACTTCTGATCAGTCCTGTGTTGGGGAACACTACTTTAAGGTGTGTTACTTTTGTTTATGTTGCCTTTGTTTAACTCTGTGAAACTGTGTTACTGTGGCTGTCTAAAACACCAGATGGTCTAATAAAGAACTGAACAGCCAATACCGAGGCAGGAGAGAGAAATAGGCAGGGCTGGCAGGCAGAGAGAATATATAGGAGAAATCTGGGAGAAGAAGTAGCCAGAGAAGGAAGAGGACATCAAGAGCCAGCCACCGAGCTACACAGCCAGCCACAGAGTAAGAGTGAAAGTAAGATTACAGAAGTAAGAAAAGGAAAAAGCCCAGAGGCAAAAGGTACACAGGATAATTTAAGTTAAGAAAAGGTGACAAGAAACAAGCGAAGGTAAGGCCGGGCAATATAAGTTATAAATTGATTAATTTATAAAGTTATAATTATAAATTATAAATTCCTATAACTTAAGAATAAGCCTCTGTGTGTGTGATTCATGTGGGAGCTGGCAGCAGGCCCCTAAAGAGACAAAAGGGCAAAACAACTAACTACAGTCCTGTGGATTCTAATTTTAGCTTCTTCATACGAAAGCAACAATGCTTTCTGAACACATAGTGCTTGCGGATTTTTATGATATTTTCCAATCACATTCTTATGACTACCTGCATTGGAAATTTCCCAGGTATATGACTTAGGTTACACATACACAATAATCTTACTTTTGAGATTATTAAACATAGTACACACAGCATAGTACATACACATTTCACTTAAATTGTGTTAATTACAAAAGTCATAAATTCACAAGTAGCTTGGGAAGATACACAAAACTGTCATTCAAGGATAAAGACCTGACATCTGATCCCTAGCAAGCACATCCAAAGCCAGAAATGGCTATTAAGCCTATCTATAACCCCAGTGCCCCAGGGGGCAGAGATAGGAATATCGGAGCTTGCTGGCTGCCATCTGAGCTCCAGGATCAGTGAGAGACTGTCTTAAAGGAATACTGTGGAGAGTGATAGACAAGGACACCTGACATCATTGCCTCCTCCAGCCTTCACAAAATGCATGGACATGCAGCACACACATAGTACACACACACACACACACACACACACACACACACACACACACAAGTGAACCATCTCAACCACAAGCGTTTGGCCTGCCCTTCATGTCATTCCTATTCAGTAGAGAGGAAACAGTGAGTGTGGTGAGTCAATGTTGAGAGCTGGTTGGGCGGAGACTGGGGAAGTAGGGCAAATTCAGCCCAGAGTGGGCAGACACCTGCAGAGTCAGGAAGCTTAACTTCAACAGGTGCTCATATGGTGTGGTGAATGAGCAAATGAATCTCTCCTCTCGATCCATTAAATTCATTTAGAAAAAAAGCCATCAGAAGAAGCCACAGCATTTTTAATTTTTAGTTACCTCTTATTTTTTCTAGTTACTGCTGTGGGTGGATTTTTGCAAATTTCAAAGCATAAACTATTTTATGCCAATATGTTGATGACAACAAGTAACACAAAACCCTGCTATTATCATCAAAATAAAATAAAATAGAAAGTGACACGAAGGGGAAAAATACATAGTAGATTAGAAATGATATATTTTGTTTTGTTTCTCCATATGCATTTTTGGCCTGACATTAATTAAATGTAATCTCCTAAGCCCCCCGACTCTCTGGGTGTCAGTCTTCAGGAGAATCACAGCCTAATTGTATGATCTCTAAGGTCCCTGGAAGTCTAAAACTCTACAATGGTCATGTCCAAGAACTGACGGTTGGAACCTGGGACTGTGGTGAGGACCCTCACTTCACAGTGCTGATGCTGCCAGTCTCCGTGTGTGCTGCCTTCAAAGCAGAACGGGAGACTTGCCTCATCTGAAAACTGCAATCTCATATGTCGGCCTTTTATCTGCATTTAATACTTTGTCAGGCTGACTGATAAGGAACAATGTTTCTCCAGTGTGTACAAGCCACTGACAGTACCATCCACACTGGCCACTACAGCGACATTCTGAGTGCTCTGCCCATTCCCTGTCATATGATATAGCCATCTTCTCAAAACACATTCGATCTTGTCATCTACCCTTTTCCTACACACATAATAAATAAGTCTTTGTGGTCTTCCATCACAGAGAGAGAAGTTGTTAACACAGCTGGAAGGTTCTGAAGCCCTCAAGTGGGTCACTGGAATCTCTCTGGTGTTCTCCCCAGTCACCATGGTGACACGTCCCTCCAAGGTGCAGTGCTCCCTTCCACTTGCCCACTGGGCTCCTACTCCCTCTGGATTCATTCTTCCCACAAAAAGCAATCACTCCCAGGTCTCTGTAAATCCTTTAATGTGCAATTTTACAGCAATTTTACAACTTTCTTAGTCCTCTTGGCAGCACTTATTGTGATTTTACTATTTTTGGAGCCTATGGCTGTTCAATCTAGATCATTCTTCTGCGACAGAGTGTACATTCTATGAGCTGGTTGTTCTGTAACAAAAGAATGCCCAGTACACAGTCCAGAGCTTAGGATACCTAAGTGTCTCAGAAACAGGGACTGAATAAACTGAATACCAAGTATGGCCACGGATGGTTATATAGAGAACTAGACCACATCTAGTACAGAATTTAGAAAACATTTTTCTAATAATGCCTTAAATATTATGTTTAGCTTAAATCACTTTTTATACCTAAAATAACATGTTTGTGTGTTCAAGAAGCCTTATACCTAAAGTCACCCACAGTAGTGTGTGTACACACACACACACACACACACACACACACACACATATGAAAATGGAGTACACTTGCTTAGAAAAATAAAACATATCAATTAACTATGAAACTTACCGAAATTTATAAGCATAAAAAAAACTAAGGCACCACTATAATATTTCAGAATATCAGATAATTTCAGTGAGAGCAAAGGCAGGAACTCATCTTTGCTTGTTTGTAAACAGTGTCTCCCTGTGTAGCTCAGCGTACCTCACACTACCCCAGAACTCTTGGTCTTCTTGTCTTAGTCTCCAGAGTAGTAGGATTGCAGGTGGACACCACCCTACTCGGCTAGGGGTTTTAAGAATGTAACAATGTCAGTCAACAACAGCATTAAAGAGTGTATCTTCTACACTTTAATTCCTTTACTGTCTCTAGCCAACAGGATTCTCATACTTAAGTAGCACCAAAGTTGCTTGTAGTGTGGAAGAAATTGGAGGGAAGGAAATGTAGACACCGGTCTCATTTACAGTAATGGCTCAAGGGACATTAAGAATGAGAGACCTTTGACTGCACATCATTTGGATAAATCAAAAGAAATAACCAAAGAGCTATGGTTTGAGGTATTTTTTCCATTTCATATTTCTGAGAAAGGTGTTAAATCAGGGGACTTTTATCACCTGTTTCCTTCTAAGAAATCTATTTGCTTTATAGCAGTCAAGTTTTGCTACCACAGACTCTCCACAGTTCAGTCACATCAGGGTACCTGCATTTCTTTTACCTGCAAAACTGACACTTGGGGGAACTGCAATTCCAAATGTTCCCAAGCCCAGGAACCAGGGATCAGGAATCAGGAAACCCAGAGTCTCTCACCCAAGCTACTAGAAACTATCTGTAGACAGTATCGGAAACTCGTTCCAATACTATGAGTCATGAACACTGGTGAAGCTAGGATTATTGAAATCCTGCTGTTGTGCACATGGGCTTGGTGAAAACACACCAATGATTGACTTCTACCCTATGAAGTAGGTCTTGTGTGTGGTATGATCCCTCATCTGCAGCAAGGTAAGTATCTCCTTATTCCTAATCTTCATTTTGCTCTGTCCTGGGAGATACTCTTGAATTGTAGATTTATATTGAACAATTTTAATTAGAGATCCTCAAATTACAAATTCAGATTTTTAAGCATTTTAATTGGAAGGACTTAAAATCAAATATAAGGGATCTCACTTTGTCTCTTACATTCAACAAGCTGGCTGCCCTTTACACTAAGCTGCATCTGTGAAGCAGATATAATGCTTGCCTTTCTCAAAAGGAGGAGCCCACTAGTGAAGCACAATGGTGTGCCTGAAAACAGCCTTCAGCTCTCCTGACTACCAGATGATTTCATTAGTGTTTTCCTGGCAAACTGAAAGCTCTACATGTGGTAAGACTTAAACCATATTTGATGCATCAAAGCTCACTAAAAAGCCAGTAGCAAAAGTGTGTTTTAAGAGTCACAAATTTTGTCGTATATGTAATTATTGACGAGTGCAGATTATTGAGCTGAAGGTTAGAAAAACGTGGAACTAAAGATGGGTCTTCTTTATGGCAGTGTGCCTCAGGTGAAACCTGTTGTGGGTAGTTTTTCATATCCATGCCAGGTAAGCCAGACCCACCTCCATCCACAAGGCCTCTTGATAATAGTACCAATTGCTCCAGATAAATTCCCATCCACTTACAAGGGAAGTTGGTAAAGACCAGGCTGAGCCAGTGTTTGTTTGTTTATGAGCCTGGGGATTGATCCAGGCATCCTTTTATGCTAGGTAGGCAATCCATCACTCTGCTGCAACCTCCCTTTGGTTTGTTCGTTTGGATTCTGTTTCTCTAAGACAAGGTTTTACTGTGTAGCCCAAATATTCTAACTCGCGCTATGGTTTTTTTCCCCTTCCTGATTTTTCGAGACGGGGTTTCTCTGTGTAGATTTGCGCCTTTCCTGGAACTTACTCTGTAGACCAGGCTGGCCTTGAACTCACAGAGATCCACCAGTCTCTGCCTCCCAGGTGCTGGGATTAAAGGCGTGCGCCACCACCACCCGGCACTATATTTTTAACAGTAAAGAGCTCTATGTGTTTTGAACTGTCATCATTAAAAAGTCTGTCAACTGTACTCAGTGTCATTACCGGAGCTACCCGGAAACTGCCTTGCAGATCAATACTCAGGTGCCCATTCCCGGAGTGACAGAAATAAACACAAAAAGCTGAAGCTGAGAGCACGAGGTCTGGGTTCTACATACAGCTCCGAAGAAGCGAAGGCTGTGTCCCTCAGTTCCAAATGACAATTCAATTCCTGCCTCCAAAAAGGATGGCTGAGCTCAGACCGAATGGTGAAAACCGTCTGCTTCTGATGAGGGCCAGCATGGATGCCAGGTTTGAAATCCATTCTTTGGCTTTTATAAACTGAATCCTCTCAGACTAATTATATCTTCATATTTGTCATTATTTAAAAGTATCATTTCATGTCTTTAAACAAGCAGCAGATATTCTAATCAAAAATTTGTTTTCCAATATTAACCCATAGTTAGGCAAAATTTAATTTGTCTACATTAGACATGGTATGTTTCTTTTTATGATCAATCAAAGAATTGGTTTTGATACTATTTATATGCTTCATATTTTATTCTACAAGGAATATTCAAAGAGGATATACATTTCCCATTGAAACTGAACAATCTTTCTCTAATTTTAATATACTACGGTACTTTTTTATTGTCTGAGAATTTTATACATGTATATACTGTGTTTTGGTCCAATCCAGACCCTTTCTTTCCCCTGAAATTTCTCCCTATTTCACCCCTCCCCATTATTCCCCCCAACTTCATGTGCTTTTTTTTAAAAAAAAAAAAACATTGAATACACTTACTGCTATGAGAATGTGTGTGAATGTAGGGCAACCCACTACTTTTGTTTTTCAGACAGGGTCTCGTGTATTTCATAGGCAGTGCCCTATGTGTGTAAGTGCAGGAAAGGGTTTCCTGAATAGGACTCAATTTACCCAAGAATTAAAGACAAAAATTGATAAGTGGGGCTTCATGAAACTAAAAAACTTCTGTATAGCTGAAGAAACCATCAATCAGGTAAGAGAAAGCCCACAGAATGGGAAACAATCTTTTCTAGCTATACATCTGATAGAAGATCAATATTCAGAATATACAAATAACTCAAAAAGCAGAGAGTCTAAAACAAAACAAAACAAATAACCCATTAAAAAGGGAGGGGTGAGGTGGGGCTGGAACCTGAATAGAGAGTTCTCAAAAGAAGAAGTAAACTGTCTAAGAAGTATCTCCAAAAAATTTTCATTGTCCTCAGTAATTACAGAAATGCAAATCGGAACAACTGAGATTTCATCATATTCAAGTCAGAATGGCAAAAATCAAGAAAACAATTGACGACAAATGCTGGAGGGAGCATAGTGGGGGAAGGGAACCCTTATTCTCTGTTAGTGGGGTTGCAAACTGGTACAATCATGATGAAAATCAATGTGGAGAAGTCGCAAAAAGCTGGAAAATAAATCCACCACAGCTATATCACTGTTCGGCATATGCCCAAAGTAATCAATATCTTACTCCACAGATACTGGACATGTTTATTGCTGCTCTGTTCACAATAGCTATGAAATGGAAACAACCCAAATGTCTTTCAACTGATGAATGGATAATGAAAATGTGGTACATATGCACTATGTAATATTATTTGACTACCAATATCAGGATGATAAAACAGGACCATTACTAGGATCGGGGATTGAGAAACAATAATAAAAAGAGAATAGCAGAGTACAAATAATCAGACTATGGAAATTGGAAAAGGGGGGCAGTTTAGGGATAGGGAGGGAGGTAAATGCAGAAGAATGTGGGAGGAGGATAAAGGGGAATAACAAGATACAAGTGATCTGATAGGGAAAATTGGAAAAGGGGGCCTCCTCAGGGAAGAGGGAGGGAGGTAAATACAGCAGAAAAATATGGATGGCTAAGAAAATTCACAAGGAATCATATTAACTATTTACCTACAAAAAAACCCTATGATGCATGTAATCCAGTGTAAAAATATACATATACAGTTTTAAAGAACTTTTACATTTTGGCTTATGGTGATCTCTCCCAGTAGACTAAAGGCCACCTAACAAAAACACAAATACCAGATATGAGAAGCCCTCTTTAGATGTTGGCTGGGGCTAAGAGTTTCTCAAAACATACAGCCTATTGCTGTTGCCCTCAGTTATTCCCCCTGCCCCAGATAACTGTGGAGGGTAAGTTCCTATTGCTGAAGATATCATGCACTTCAGAAACAGGGCCCTGGGGCCCCCGAGCTGGAACTGACCTGAATGTCCCATCCCTGAGAACTAGCTTTCAGCAACCAACAGTTCTACCCAACTATGATGCCTATAAATCACATCAATGACTAGTACAGCACAAAAACCTTACAGACGCAGTAGTGGCACTCATGCATTAGCCGTAACCCACAGCTCTCTAATTGGACTTAAGATCCACTCAGCAGGAAGGAAACCATACCTAGTACTGGAAACCTAGCTAACTACTCAGTACTACTGAAGTCATGCTTATTGGAGCAGAATCTACAACCACTACTTTACAAATCCAGTATAATCTTTAGCAGTAATCTATAAATATTTGTCCTTCCACCACATATAAATCTTCACCCCTCATTAAGGCAACTTTTCCTTGGAGACCACTAATGAAAACCACAACCAATCAAAATGCAGAGTTGTGGAGTCCAGCCCCAATGGATCCATCTAGAAAACACCCTCCACACCTAAGGTTCAGGGAACATTGCTGAAGAGGGGAGTTAAAAGGTTATACGAGCTAAAAGATCAGGGAGTTTGCTGTGGGACTTTTGTCTCCTAGTAATATTGGAAGCTATAGCCATAATATCTCACCAGCATGACCACACAAACATGAGCCGAACAAAGTCAACACCAACAGACAAGCCAAAGTAGATGAGGAAAATCCCAAGAGGTCTCGGCCCTACGCAAAGAACTACAGGCAACTGAGGAAAGCTGGGGATGGGAGAGGTGTTCCTCCCTAGGGAGAAGCACACCAATTGGTTGTCCAGGGCCAAACAGTCAGCCCCCAAAACATACATACAAGTACCAGTATACAGACTGAGCAGGTTATATTTTGGACTATATGTATATACATACACGTATATACATATGCATATATGCATGTGAAAACAGTTAGTGAAAATAGAGGCTGTGAATTCAAAGGAGAGTGGTGAGGGACATATGGGAAGGTTTGGTGGGAGGAAAGGGAAAGGGAAAATGTAATTAAATTACAACCCCAAAACAAAGAAACAACACCAAGAAAGAACTAGTGCACTTGGTGCTCCCTTGTCTGTGTGTGGGTGTGGGGCAAGCTACAGTTTTTGTTTTTTTCTGATAAGGCTTCATGTATCCCAGGATAGTTGAGAATTTGCTGCTCAGTGGAGGATGGGTTTCTCACCCTTCTGCCTGCTGATTGCTGGGATTACATTCATGAGCTGCCATACCCAAGTTACTTGTTTTGTTTGGAAATTAAACAATGCAAGCTTTTTTCTCAGGAAATTTTTGAACAAGTTTCCAAGCATGAATTGTGAAAAATGACAAAACTTTGAAAAAGAAACTATAGCTACCCCCCAAAGATGCTGCTGAGCGCCATGGCAAGGGTACCATCCCTCTGAGAGTCGCCTGGACATAACCTACTGCACTTGTCTGTATTTATTTACATCTCCTATTTTCAAGTTGAGGTAAAATTTAAAGGAGTGGAAGGGGCAGGTGCCTTTCTTTCCATTGCATCTTCTTAGCTACGCTGCTCCAGGCTGCTTAGAGACCAAGTCTTTTTCTGTAGAATTTACACATTTCAGATCAGCAGAGGCAGAGACTGCTTAGCCTAGGGTGCTTTGCAGGATAAGCTACTAGCTATGCACTGACCATGCCTGTGACCGCTCCTCTGTCACCCAAGGGCTCAGATCCACCAAGCCATTCATTTGGACTGTGCTTCCTGTCCAATGCAGCCATGTTGGTTCTCCTGGTGCTTAAAACTATGGAGATATTTTATTGTGGGCCCATTTTAATTCAAATAAAATTGATTTTTCTCATATTCTGTACAATTTCCAGGAAAGATATTTTTATTTTTGCCTGTTTATTTAAAGCTAAAGACATATGTGTGAAAAGTGAGTTTCTTCCATCATAAGAATGCATCCTTCTTGAAATAAATGTTTCAAAAATTCAGAACCCTCACAATTATAGACAATAACTTAACCAATTATAATTAATAAAGAGCTAAATGGCAGAGCACTAACGAACAATATTTTAAAATCATTAAAATGAGACTCAAGCTATCTTTAGCAGGAAGTGTTCAGGTGACAAAGACCCAAATGGCTCTGTCTTTTTCTCCTCACATCTCACTTCCTCCATCACTGGATAGAGACCCAGCAGCTTTCCCGGGGACACAGTCAGTGTGGCAGGACCTTGCTTCCTCTACACTAGTCCAGTCATTTCCTTGCCTACTATAAAGGTCAGATTCCTTTAACAGAAGTAATCAAACCCACCACTCAGCTTCTCAGGATTCAAAGTTATTTCTTCCTAGCGCCTCGCCTCCCTCATGCCATGGGAACTGGGACAATGGCTGCCAGTCTAGTGGGAGGTCACAATGAGAGCCTCCAACGTCTTACTTAAGTGTGTACTTCATGGAGACAGAGCAGGAGCAACCTGTGGTAGAGACAGGAGGATAGGGCCAGACATATAGACACATAGATGGCTAAAAGGAAAGGCGAGCATTGCAGAGGGGGGCAGGGACTAA
This sequence comes from Peromyscus eremicus, assembly GCF_949786415.1. Classification (NCBI taxonomy): domain Eukaryota; kingdom Metazoa; phylum Chordata; class Mammalia; order Rodentia; family Cricetidae; genus Peromyscus; species Peromyscus eremicus. The sequence goes on along the minus strand of NC_081418.1, from coordinate 79,091,990 downwards.
CTATAAAATATGTCTCAGTTTGTAATTTTTAATGTCTCAAAATATCGAGGATGACGTATCCTAAAAACATTCGTGAAAGTTGATCCACTCCGCAAACACTTCCCATCACAATGCCCACAGACACCTAGCCTACTTCTGTCCACTACTAAAATCACTTTCCTCTGAAAACAATCTGACTGCTCATATTTAAACTATTCCTGGAAAATTTGTTTTCTAATCTCCTTTGGAAAAACTAACTAAATAAAAATAGTAGCTTTATTCTTTAAAAAAAATACATTATTTTAGATGCCCTTGTTAATGTAATAACATGGTAGCATGAGGAATATAATGGAGAAGTTTCCCAGCCATGGAGCACGCTGGACAATGATTTCATTGATCACTATTAAAATCAGTATTGCTAAACTCTGTAATAGGCTACAAAAGTGGCTGGAGTAAAACTATTCATATGCTTAAATTAGTTATCATTTATAGAACTGATCTACATTGCACTCAGGCAGTAAGGTGTGCATTTCAGTAACTTACATGATGTGGATGAAATACCTAAATGGCAAAAAAAAAATGGATGAAATACCTAAAATGAATATTTTAAAGGAATATATCACACATTATTATACTTGGGGCAAGTCCCATGCCATTTCCTGCCTGGAACACACAAATCTGTGTTCTGGTTGCTAATGATCCCGAGCTCATAATCACACATGCACACTATTTCGAAAGGAAAGTTTAAGTACTTTAAGAAGAAAAGTCAGAGTACATTCAAGCAAAATGAAAGCAAAGACACACATCGTGTGTTACTCACCATACTCTCTCTCTATGAAAGTTCCTCTCAGATCGAGGTAGGGCACAGCCGGGGGTAACAAGGAGCCCTTGTCTTCAAGGCTCCAATCAAACAGTAACTACGTGGTTTAAATAGAGACATGTATTTTGAAAGGTTAATCCGCCCATGCACAGGGAACTCCCCCCTTGTAGCTCTGATACCAGTAGCTATTAATATTCACCTCTCAGTACAAACACAACCTATAGATAAAAGATCCACGACCTATGCGAAATACCACAGAGGATTCCCTCTTAGTCTCTAATGTTGCAATGGAAACACAAGCAAGCAGCATACCTCTTCAGGCAACTGGGGTCCTACAGGAAATCCACCTGCCCACTGAATGGAACATTCTATCAGCATTAAAGAGCCACCACACATAAACAGAAGTTTAGAATTAGTAAAACTTACTGTAAGGACCACACAGGTCAAATACTCATTTCTAGGAATGTTCCTCTCTTTCATCTTACTGTTTCTTTCCCTGAGAGAACCAGCACCTAGGTTAATATCTAAACAGTCAGTCTTTAAAGTCATTCAGAAATAAGCCAAAACAGTGGCTTGAGTATTTTCTTATGTTGAGGAGAAATTATGTTTGCAATCCCCATGTTGTCTAACTAGTGTTATAGGGCTCAGAATTAGATGGATTGCCGCCCTAGAAAACACTAAGCAATAGCGTGGCTCTCCAGAGTAAGACAGATCTATAGACATTTCCACCAATTCAGGAATGAAATGTTTGCTGATACAATACCTAACGTAATCAGTACTGGCTATCAAGACCATTTGCTTATGTTGAATTCACTCTTTAAGTGGGTGGAGTGAAGCTGAGTAAATCCTGGCAAGTTTACTGTATGAGTTGGATTTCACTGATCCAGATCTCAGCACAGTAGGCAATGGAGACGGCCCATCTGTAACTCCACTCCCAGGAGTTAACACTAAATTTAGTTAACTAGTCTTAATAGAATTGCCTATTAAAATTACAGCATTTTGTCAGTATCAGCTCTAGGGGTGGGCAACATCATGGGAGTTTTTAGAATTTTATGTTTTTCTGTATTTTCAAAAATATTCAAAAGAAAAAAATAATTCATGTAGTTTACACAGGCAGTCAAGTAACTCTCTCCCAAAATAAAACAGAACACAGGAAATAGAGTGCCCTTAATCTGAGTTATTAAACTCAGTTGATGAAACACTACTGTTTCAGGACATAAAGTATTTTGAAAGCCTTTCAACTAATACAAAATGACATGTATTTATCTTATTTGTTTCTCCCCATGTGAAAAAAATAAGTCCTTACTGTTTCATAGGAATATGTCATGTTAGTGTGATGTTGGAACAGCAAGAAGAAATGCAGCCTCTAACAGCAGGAAGGCTGGTGTTAAGCTCTTCTTGCAGAATGGGACTTTTGCAGGTAAGGAAGATCTTCCCTTGCTGGTGGCACCACTAGCCTGGCAGAAGGCTGCACAGAGGCATGGCATGAACTTTCACTATTATTGAAACTCGGAACAGTTCCCAAAGTTTGTGGAAGAATCAGCTTGTCTCAAGCCATGTGCCTCTTTACTGGATAATTAACCCCATAAATTAAATTACATGAGAGAAACATAGGTGCATATTTCAGATCTGTCAATCCAAGGGGTAAGGTTTTTTTTTTCTGTTAAAAACTAGAAAGGGACAAGTAAGCTTCATGGAAATGGTGTTGTGGGGAGAAGAGTGTCTGTCAGATGTTATCACTTTTCTCACCATCCTATCTGGAGAAGGACTCTGGACTCTCCACAGAATGCTGTTGGAGAGCAGTGTTAGGGCAGGTCCCTTAGGCCCTGAATCTCTTCTGTGCATCCAAGCCATTGAACATCAACAACAGCATGGGCTAGCCATCTGCCAGCTAAGTGACCAGGGTTGCTCATAAAAGATCATTCTGTCCAGTGATTTGTCTCCAGGGAAAAACAAGGAAATGAGTTAACATTTTTAATAAAACTTGAAGACTTATGTCTAAAGTGACAGATGAAAAATGAAGCCTCCACGCCTTGAGGGCACAAGTGTCAGGACAAGGGTGAGAAAAGGGAGAGACTGAGACTGATGAAGTAAGACAAGACACATTAGTGTTGGCACTGGAGAAGCAAAAGCTTTAGACTTGACACATCTTCTTCCAAACAAAGAGTAGTTGAGTCTCAAGTGAGCAACTTCCAAGCTTCAGGATTGAGAGAAGTCAGCCTTGCCTATCTCCAAAGATGCGCTGCCTGTGCCGTACATTAATGAACTCCCATAGATGTGTCTGTCTCAAGTGTAGGATGTGCACAGATGTGCCTTGTACAGATGTGCCACTGTACTTCCTTGTGCTTTCTGAAGAGATCCCAAACACTCTCTTCTCTTCCTGTGTGCCATGGACTCAGGCCCTTTCCCCTCTTGACCTCACAGCATCCAGAGTCCAAATCACAGGTAAGAAATTAAAGTGAAGTAGACAGTAGATACAATGGCAGATTGTACTTTGGAAGATTTCACTGCCATCAAGTTTCTCTACAAAGGTGGTAACAACACTTAGCAACACTTGCCTGACTGACGTAAGCCCAGCCTTCCCAATTGTCCTAATATGTTCTATCTGTTAGGTGACAGTTCTCTGAGAACCGGGATACTAGACAACCCTCCAGCATCTTCCATAAGGGAAAACACAACTCTTTCTACAGTTTGATGCTTAAGATTTCCACAAGAGACTCAAATCATAGATTATAATTGTCTCACAACCTCAGGATGTCACCTGTAATACTACTTAAGGACCAAAACAGCTGTGCAAGGAGCCCCGGCTGGACTGAGAACCAAACTGGAAAGGTCGTATTGCAGGCCTGTGTTCAACTGTCTCCTAGGCCAAGATGCTTTGAGCCTAAATTTCATGTTAGCTTGAAGCCTCCAGATGCATAAAAAGGAATGTCATTTTCTATCATATTCAGGCACCTGGAATGCAAAGTGGGCCTAGCTAACTCTAAAGTTTGGTGACGGTCATTTCAAAGAAAAAAAGCAGTTTAATGTATTTTTGCTGCTGCCCCAGCCCTCAGTACCCATTGCCCTGTGAGAGTGCTTTTAAAAGACATTTCAGGGTTGATCACATGAAATTTAAGAACACATGAGTTGAATCTCTAAAACATCACATTTTGCTTTTGGGACCAGCTTTTGTTCTGCCATATTCTGCTCCAAAGGAGGATACATCATACAAAGATGTGAGGCTGGGGACGGGCATGCATTTCCTTCCTGAAAAGGCAGAACAGTTGAGATGAATTAGAGATGGGGTTAAATGAGAATCACAGCTGTCTGGGACCAATGTCCAGTTACCACTGCAAGCCAACCCAAGGACACTGCAGCTCTTAGAAGCAATCCTAGGTGTTGATGGTGCAGAGCAGCCCCTGGAGAGCTCTGACACTCAGCACCTGTGACTTTTACCCTCACGTTGTATCCTTTCCTGTTTCCAGTGCTCATGGACACATTTTCTCATTCAGTTCCAGGACCCCTGCCTGTTTCCAACATCAACTTTGCCTTTGATCATTTTTTTCTTACCACCCAGAGAGTATTAACTTAGAGATCAGGGATTTGGACCAAATCCATTAAATTCAACCATTGAATAATGTCTACGGCCTCCATTCATGGAATGGCTAGTAGGTATTGGAAGCTTTATACACCCCATTTGAAGGAGTATTTTTCTTATAACATGTTTTGTTTTCAGTTAAAAAATAAAAGGAGAAAAGGAATTCCTGATGTTAAGCTGTGAGTTCCACCTACTGTCTGTGACCCTTATTTCCCATAATCTTCAGATCTTAACTCCAAACTATTGCAGAGGTCATGCACCAGGGAACAGACAGGAACCTTAGAAGTATACAGATGGCCTATGGATGGGTTTATGGATACTTTAAAGTAAAGCTATTTACTAAGTAGAAGTTAGGAGAAGGCCTTGATGTTTTATCCCAAAGGACTAAAAAAAATTATATTGTAAATGTAAAAATTTCCCCCCAGAACTTTGAAACTCATAAAATAATATTAATGCCGTTATTGAAAGTTATTTTATACACCAAGGAGAACTTTATTTATAGAACTATTTATAGAAGTTTAATTTGAACCAATGCATTACTCCCCGGTGGCATTTGATCTAACAGCGTTGTTATACAGTATGTCTATTTAAACACTGCTTGTCTCAGTTGCTCTTTCTGGAAATGAGATTGGTATAGACTGTGCCTGCATATCCCTCCAGGTCAAATAATCTACCATTTTACATTGCAAATATTACACAACACATTTTTAGTTAGCTTAGTATTATGGCACGAAATTAGTAGTCTTTTTTAAGTCGGGTGTTCTTTTTTAAAGACATTTATTTTTAATTTTGTGTGTATGAGTGTTTGCTTGTATGTCCATATTTGTGCACCATATGCATGCAGTACCCACAGAGGTCCGAAGAGAGTGTCAGGCATGAAACTGTAGTTACAGATGGTTTTTTTTAGCTCTCATTTGGGTGCTAGGAACTAAGCCAGGGTCCTCTGGAATAGCACTGAGTGCTTTTAACTGCTGAGCTCTCTCTCCAGCCCCCAGTTTGTTTTAAAGTCCATGTATAACAGGGAGAGAGCATCCAAATATGACTCTTACATTGTTCTACTACGTCTTAATTCTAGTCCAACATAATTTTACTTACAGAATTCAAACTTTTTCACATATGAAACTAGAGTATCAAAGACCTCATACTGGATGGCCAGCACAATTAAAATGTGCACACTTAAATAATAAGGCAAATAAGTCTTGGGGAAAACTGTGATTGTATATTTTACTATGGTATAAGAATATCTGATATTTATGAAGTTTTCAATTCAAAAGAAAATTTTCTCTCTTTTATAAATGCTAGGGTTCCAGAGAATCAAGAGTAGCCAGAGGCCTAAAATAATATTCTTTCTCTAACTTTTAAATTATAAATGTCAAGCATAAGAATAATGTAAAATATAAACAGTTCAAGATCATAGAATATAGAAAGAGAAATGGAAAAGTGCCTCCTTTTCTATTTTTAATCTATTCAGAAAATTTGAGGCATCCCTCCTCTCTTCTGTTACACAATAGCTGCTATCAGACAAGTCAAGTTCCAGTACTCAATGAATGAAACAAATCACTGGGTACCATGGACGCCTCACACAGTCCAGAGATAACTTTCTCTCCTCTATTGCCCATGAAGGTTCTGGGAGGACAGTATGGGCACCTACTGGAATTCTTAATGCAAGAAGAGGATAAGGAAACGTCCATCTGATCCCAAAGGAGTCAGAGCACGCACATTCCCTCTGCTAGAAACCTGAAGGCCAATAGTGTCAACCCTCCAGGTTTCCCGGGAGGGCCTGCTCAGAGCCAGGAGTTCCCACAGCCTGTCCAGAACATGGATTGTAGCTAGGTCTGGTGGTTTATGTCTATAGTTTCACGATAGAAGAATCCCTGCAAGTTCAAGTTCAGCCTGGCATTTAGAGTGAGACCTTGTCTCAAAACAACAACAAACTTCTCCCAAACCAAACCAATCTCAAAACAGGCCACGACACGGTGACTGCTCTCCCTTGCCTGGCTCATTCCTCACTGCTCCAGGTGTCTGTCTCAAGAACTGATAGGCATTTCACTGTTAAGCCTCTGGGGTCAGTTCTCTGAGCCTTGTCAGACTCACAGCTGTAACTGCCCATCCAGGAGTTGGAGAATCATCTGTACGCTGCCTTCCAAGCCATGCTTCCATGAATTCTAACTCTTCAGGAAACACTTTGTGAAACTTTTAGCCTGGTCCTAGCTTTGCTACAGAAAGACTACCTGGTTTTTGACCCCATGAAGGGAGTACCGAGTCACCCTGGAGGCCTGATGTTCCCAGACCACAGCTTTGTGAAATCTCACTCTGCCTGTGCCTCAGGGCAAGTCTGCCAGCCTCTGAAGGCCCAAGGCTTCTGTCTTGAGGAAGGTGGAGACATGTGGTACAATCCCTCTGTGTCCTCAGAAACAACTTCAGTGATGTATTGAAAGAAGCGAGGTTCTAGAAATGAAGGGTAATGGGGCTTGTGCCAAAACTATGGATAAATAGGAAGTCTCTCCTCATGTTGTGTTGATGAACTGTTGAGCTTGGTAAATCAGCATGGCCCTCGGTTTAATTACCCTGTAAAAACGAGGAAAAACAAAACCAAACCAACAGAAAAGACTGGTGATACCCTGGCCTTCTGTCATCTCAAAGCTCCTCAGGGAAGCTATGGGTACTTGGGGTCAGATCTGCAGCCAAGCCTGTGCATCAGAGGCCTCCTGATGTGTCCATGAAATAGTAAAAAATATCTGGGAGGGGCAGTGTCTTCATTTTTTTAAATCATTCTACAAGAGTGTATGTGTTTATACATAGAGAGAAATACAAATGCATGCATACTTGTATATATGAATACATATATGAAAAATATGTGTGACATGTTGAAAGTTTGAAATCATTTGTTTTTTAAGGTAATAAAGCAACTTGTGTGGTTTTTTTTTTTTGTGTGTGTGTGTGTGTGTGTGTGTGTGAAGATCTGAAAGTGAGTTTGCTTAACCTTAAGATGAAACTCAGAACAGCAATTTTTATTTGGCGCTTCTGTCTTCTAAGATAATTCTGAGACACAGCCTTTAACTAACGATGAAATATAGAAATATAGGTCTTATTTCCTTGGCAACAGCTGTGAACACTGTGACCCAAAACCTTAGGGAGTGTCCAGCAAAATGCCGAATTTAATATATTTAATCCGTAGCATCTTTATTTGAAATGGGACAACCCAACAATATATTTAAACCTAGATATGCATTCTGAATACTAAAAATGTATGAGAGTGGTTCATAATCTATCTCCTGTACTGGTATAAGTTGACATGAACCCCAAAGTTTTCATTTTAAAAGCTAAGCTGGCTTCAGAAAGTATAGGCCAAATGTAAGTGGTGGAAGAACACACTGAGTAAGAAACTCCCCCAAGTGATAATGCCACGGCTAAGTGAGTAGGGGTCCAGCCTGGAACTATGAAGCACCCCTGCAACCTACAGCTTCCCACGCAGCCCGTAACCACCTCCCCCAGCACTCCCACTGCTTCTCTGTGTAGGAGTTTATCTTTTCTAGCTATCACCACGGGTAGGGTAAAAACTACTTTCATGGTTCCTGAAAGTTGAAGAGAAATACTTGACTGATCGCGACCCATGACTCATAGTTTAAAGACTTAGCTAGTAAGCATTTGTAAGATTTCTCCGGGGCTAACTTTTCCCATTGTACAGATTGCTTTCGGTTTCTTTCATCCACATCACCACGGTACTTTCCAGATGAAGTACTTTCACTTAACCTCCGGACTCAAGCCTTCCAGGAGAAAGAGAATTTTGATGATTACTTCATTAAATCGCCCTGAAAAGATTGTTCCTCAAGCGTCTCCAAATTGGCTGCTGTACAAAACACTTCAAAGCATTTGAAAATGTTTCAAAGTGACAAGACACCCTGTGAACAATTGTCCCTAAACTTCATCTACTTATGATTTCTTTCTTGCCAAAGAAATTTTTATGTGACCTCAGGTATATAGATGCATAAAATACTTAAATCAAGGGTTTATTTATAATAAATCATGATGAAATATATTTTAAGGTAATTTAGGCTTGCATATTATCCTGCTATTTATTAAAGATGAAAACAAAACTGTAGACCAATGGGACAGAAGTGCATATTTGTTTTCCATAAAGGATGCAGTCTTGGCTGAGTGTTTGATACTGTCAGACAGACAGCATCTTTGAAACTTTCAAAGTTGATTTTATAGTCACCAGTGCCAAGCACACTGTTTCACACACATAAATAAATACTGCAAACAGCAGGAGTGTGTTTACAGCCGTTTCAGAAACCAGAATTCCTGTTCTGATCCCAAGCCTAAATTTGCTTAGCAGTTTTTTAATGAAACCCAGGACAGCAACTCAAACAGCAGTTTTTAAAACCAGACCATCTAACACAGTGCAATGCAGAGATCTTCTCATTTAATAGGTATGTGCTGAGGAATGACAGCAGGAAGAAGGGAAAGAAGAAAAGTAGGGGTGAAATATAACTAACCACCATACTTGCATAGGAGCCAAAGACTGTGTGAGCAAGGGAAGCACTAGTTCCTAACACACACTGACGTCCTCTAGCCTGAGCAGAGCTGTTGCAGTCACTGTTAGTGGGCAGTGTGTGGCTTGTTATGTGTCAGAATCAAGGCGTTAGTGAAGCTGTGTGATAGTCCGTGAACACACACAGCAAGAAACACCTCAGACCATGGCAAAGTTGGCTTTTGAGTTAATATTTTGTTATTGCACATTCAGAACCTTTTACTGGTGCCAGATTTTTATGATCTCTTAAGAGGCTAGGACTAAAGAGCTGTTTATTTATTTATGTATTTATTAATTATTTATTATGGAGAATGCCACAAACACATGCATGTAGGTCAGAGAACAGCTCACAGGGGTCAGTTCTTTCCTGCCAGCATGTGGGAACCTGAGATGGAACTCAGGTTCTGAGGCCTGGTGGCAGGGGTCTTTACCCATCAAGCCATCTTGTCAGGCCCACTCTAAGTTTTAGGGTCATCTGTTTTCTTTCCTTAAGGTGTATGTGTGTGTGTGTGTGTGTGTGTGTGTGTGTGTGTGTGTGTGTGTGTGTGTACATGCCTGTGGTACCAGCATATATCAGAAGATGTTGTTGGATTCCCATGAAACTGAGTTATAGGTGGTTGTCAGCCGCTAGACATGGGTACTAGGAGCAGAACTAGGGACATCTCCAAGAGGAGCAAGCGCTCTTAACTGCTGAGCCATCTTTTAGGAGGATACCCTTTAAGAATCTGGGATTTGGACAGTCAGAATTAATACATAGAAACATGATCCACTTTGGCTACATACAAACCAGTGTTTCTGCCCAGGTTAGCCCTAAAACTGTGAAGATCAAACACAGAAGTGATGTTCCCACTCTTGTATACGAGAACAAGAAGCAAAGATGCAAATATTGTGAGATATCTTTCTGGTTAGGATCATTTTAGTTAGGACAATTAAATTGCAAACAGCTTTAGAAAAGTCTGGCAAACAAATGGGACCAGTAGTCTGATATGAAAACATCTGTCTGTACTTGCTTGAAGGTCAAGAATGCTCCTTCTGGGTGTGGTCCCCTTTGTGTGGAAGCAGTGGCACAGAGTTAGCGCCTCCTGAGCTCAGAACGTACCCTACACAGACAGCCTTGAAGCCCTTCATGTGGGTACCCGCACCCCTTTCATAAGTTATATGACTGAAACCTCAATGTACTTCAATTCTATTTCGTGAGACATCAATTTCTACAGTTTTCTTGAAATTGGAGAAATAGTCAAAGGAAAAGTAGGGGTGAAAATATTAGCAAAATTTGTAAGGTAAGGGAAATTCAAATACCACAGAAAACAATTTTATATAACACTCTAAAACAATTTATAATCTAGCATTCATTTTGGTATTATAGTCATATTACTTCAATGACTTGGTACTAGAAACATTTATAATTTTAAAATCCTGTGTTGGCATAATATTTTATTATTTAGTTCCTGGTTTACGATTATAAACAGGTTTACTGGTATTTCTGTTTAGAGAAACACCATATAAACTGCAATTTAAAATGTGGTGCATGAGAATCTGTAAGGATATAACAGTGTGTGCACATTTGTATTTATGTGTATGTGGATGAGATTATATATGCACAAAGTCTATTTTAGGGTTTTGTGAAAATTTTCAAAAGGAGAAGATGAGGGGAGAATAAGCCAGTGTTGGCACAAAAAAGAAAATGGGGACTATAGAACTTGTAGTTTCAAATACTCTCAGGGTATGTTGAGTTGGAGGCCCTGGGCTTGGTGGATAGGAATGCAATGCAGATGTAGCAATAAAGGCTAACTGTTCCCCTTCTATTTATTTGGCATCCTCCCTAGATGTTCCTGTTCAGCATCAGCATCTCTGTATCTCTAAGGAACCAATTCAGCTTCTGAGATACTCAGCATAATAGTTAAACTAGAAAGCCTGTCATACACACACACACACACACACACACACACACACATATATATATATATATTATATAAGATATGCTGTCTTCTAGGATGAAAATTATATTTTACTGGACTTTTCTTATTTAACACTGAACTTTTTCCTCTGATGTGCTGGTATAGATGTGTGTGTGTGTGTGTGTGTGTGTGTGTGTGTGTGTGTGTGAGAGAGAGAGAGAGAGAGAGAGGAGAGAGAGAGAGAGAGAGAGAGAGAGAGAGAGAGAGAGAGAGAGAGAGAAATAAATGCTCTAGCAGAGCGATGACAGGATCAGACACAGCCTTACACATTTTGAAGTTTAATAAGAGACTGTTTCGATTTTCTCAGAACTTTCCAATCATCAGGATGTGGAGGAGATCTCATGGGACATAAAGCCTCTCTTAACTTAAGGTCACCGTTTTTTCTTGAATTTAAATGTTTCACAACAGGTCAATAAGCAGGAAATTTCTTCTCTGGCTTCAACTTTTAAAATTGTTTGTACTTCCTATTCACATTTAAATATATATAAATTATTCATTTTTATACATATTTAAATTATATATGTATATTTTTAAACCTCCAAATTGATCTCTCCCCAAATCTTTTTCAATTATTATATAATTTCAAACTTTGATGCACATTTGATTTTCTGGAAAATTTAGCTTTCAGTAGTATTCATTTTCTCACACATCAGCTTGTGTTTTAATACTTGAAACATGCACATTAAAACAAGTAGTGAAGAGAAAATTATCTGTAAAAGTCACTTGTAGAAAGCAGCATCAGTAACTGACAGTGTCTCTTTGGGAGTACAAGGGTGGTTCTGTAGTCAGATAGAAATATTACTTTTTGCTATTAATTTCTTCAGCCGATACCTACAGAATGCCTCCTATGAGCCAAGCACTGCTCTTGGTGGGACCAGAAGTAGCAAACTTCCATGCCATGGTGGAACGTAAGATGAGCCGGAAGAGACAGAGTGCCAACAGCAAGTGAAACACAGAAGATGTCATGTGACAATAAATAAGATTCAGAAAGCTGAAACTGATGGGTGTGGGGTCCGGTGATCACAAGAGGCTGTGCTGTGAAGGTGAGGCAGGATGACAATGAGCACCTGCGTTTCTGGGAGGTATGGTCTTCCAGGAAGCAGATGCAATACCAGTAAGGATGCTGGAGAAGGACCATGCTGAGAAGAGGCAATTAGAGGATGTTACATAGCAGTTTCCTTCTAGAGTGAAACCTTCCATCTCCCAGGGAAGCTTATTGAGACAGCAGGTAAATAATTCAAAATAGCGTCAGGAACTCCCTGAAACTGATCAGATTCACTAGTTCCCTCCCTCCCAGAGAAAACAAAGATGACCGAGGGTCACTCTTAGACAAGACCTGCAAAGAGGACTCTGGGATCAGACCAGCTACCTGGAAGAAGAGATTAGCTGAGCTGTCTGGAAGAAGTTTAGGCCAACTGTGTCACTTGGAAATGATACCCACCAATCTGTTGAGCTGCCTGCAGGCTGTGCAGTGTGCTTCAGGTTCCCAGCTTTTGTGAGCTGTCACCCATGCTGGGGTGGGCTTTGGTGATGTAGCTTAGCTGTCTTTGAGTCATTTCTGCTCCTCTGAGTAACCCCTCAGCCATGTTCCTGTAAGTAACACAAGTACAACTCATTGGTTCACCAAGTTGGAGTTTGGCAGTTTCTGTACTTGGAACTGTCATGGGCTCTGTATGCGGAGTGAGTTGATGTATGTGTTGCATCTCACCGGGAAAAGTCTTGTCACGCAACAAGGAATAAGAAAGGGTACAGTATACTGGACCCAGGAGCCTTCATGGGTCTTTGTTACCTTTCAGATGGTGGGCCAGGAAGGATTTGAGTGAGAGAATGTAGCAATATCACTGTTTCCCGTAGGACCCTTCTAGAGTCTGTGCTGAGAACAGCCTGTAGAGGAGCAGAGGTACACGCAGGGAGCTAGGCTGCTTCAGACTCCTGAATGGGTTGACCAGATGACGCAGTTGAGTGTTGTCCGAAGTCAGAGAACTGTGAGGGGAGAATTGGAGGACGGCTCACAAGGCTTTGCTTGTGTAAATCATTGTCCCCCCACTGATGAGGAAGTCTGTGCGGGTTAAAGAGGAAGATTTCCAGTTCAGTTTGCAATCCACTACAGCTAAGCGTGTATGTGACATAAAGAGCACCAGGCAGGAGGTAGAATACACATTGACTGGGCGTTGACCTGAGATCAGAGTGCAGATCATCATCCAGGGAACGAAGAAGGCTCCAAAGTGAGCTCTGGGCTGCTCTAGTGTTTTGTTTTGTTTTTTAAATGAAAAGTCAGGAAGCAATCACTACATAAATAAAAGTATAGGAAGAATCACATACTTACCTGGGGGAAAAACAAAGCTGGTGCCCCAGAAAAAAACATACAAAGTGGAGGAGGGAAGGTCTGTGCAAATACCCCACAAGTGTGAAAAGAAAAGTATTGGCTCAGGACCCCCAAGACCAAGTTCTTGGCTCAAAGGACATTCATTTGCCCCAGAGGGACAGAGATCAGGGAATAAGAGACAAACACAGGAGATAGAGGATGAGGGAGAAGGGGAAGGGAATAAGGGGAAGGGGACATGGGTGTTTGTCTGACTGCCTTTGGATAGAGAGGAGACAGATGTTGCACATAGAAAAAAATGGCAGTTTATAAAGGTACAAGAGTGTTGGTGCCCCAGGGTCATGCTGTCTCCAGGGCCATACAAATCAGGGTGGCCTACACTGCCACCTGGAGCCATGCTGACTTCCGGGGCCAAGCTGTGGCTGGAGTTCATGCCTAGGTCTGTGGCCTTACCACATCCAGGGTCTATGTTAAGGTTCGTGGCTCCTGTTACCATCGAAGGGTATGTGGCTGCCTGGAGTCTGGGCCACCACCTGGGGACATGTTGGAGTCTGGGACCATTCTGTTGCTGGGCCCATGCTGACCTGAGAAGCACATGCTGCTACCCAGGGGCCATAGAGACATCCAAGCTCAAGCTACTGCTGTTGGCCACGTCTGGGTTGGTAGCCCTGTCACAGCTGGGGCCTGTGTTGATGTCCATTGCCTGTGCTTACCACAGGGGCCCACACAAACCAAGTGTTGAACCATGTGTTGAAGTACCCCCGCACTTGGGAAAGCTGGCCCCAGGCCTCATCAGGGCGTGTGAGAACTGGCTCCTCCCCTCACCTAAGGGGGGCTGTCCCAGCAGCCCAGTCAGATCAACCCAGCTATCACCACTACATACATCCAGGGCTTTGAGTTAGCACTCCCCAGCATCTACCTCATCTATGACTCGCTAGAGCGCGTGAAGAGACTGGTCCTGAGGAACCATAGCCACAGGAACAGCAGGATACCCAAGAGGAGTTTCATTGAGGGTCCAGCATCGACAGTGTACCAGAAGCCAGAGGCCCTGAACGTGCTCAACAATGCATTGAACAATGAACATTTGTAAGGGAAGCTGCGTGGGCAAGGCAGTATACTGCGTGATACACAGCACCTCCCAGTGCCACCAAGAGAAGTGAAGAGATGATGGAGAGGCAGGAAAAGACGGAGGAGTGAAGTGTTTTTTTCCTTGTTTGTTTGTTTTTGTTAATTAATATTATTTGATTTTTACTTTTTTATCTTATTTTTATTATTTCTTTTTTGTTTTTTTTTTTTTTGAGAGGGCACTGCAGGGGTGAGGGGTAGATATGGAGGGACTGGAAAATGGGTGAGATTGGGGCTCATGATATAAAATTCCCAAAGAACCAATAAAAGTATGTTCATTTAAAAAAAAAAAAAAAAGGTACATCGGGAAACCCCTTGTTAGGATGAGTTATTTAATTTTAGTTGGGCATGTTAATTAGTTGAGCCAAAGGGGCCTTTTGATTGCTGAACCTTGGTGGTCAGCCTCAGGAGGCAGAGTAGACAAATAAGGGACTAGACCTTGGGAGCTAGCTTTGGGAATGTAATCTTTTAGCAAGGCAGAGGGAATGGCAGAGAAGGGCAAGGCCTTCCAGAGCCACGTGCTTGAGTGGGCTAGTGTCCCTTCAGAGTGTAAGTGACCTGAAAATTGCCTTCTGGTCTCCAAATTGTGAACTTCATCTGGGACCTCAATAAAAGCTGTGTTGTTGGAGGTCTCAGATAAAGGCCACACTGGAGGGAGCTAACAGAGAAAAAAACGATTTAGTCATTGATATTGGGCCTGGATTAATCTGTTATTTTGCTGGTGAGGAAACTTCTGACTGAAAGCCTCATGCTGCTGTGGATATTGCTCTGTATAAATAAAATGCTGATTGGCCAGTAGCCAGGCAGGAAGTATAGGCAGGACAAGCAAAGAGGACAATTCTGGGAAATGGAAGGCTGAAGCAGAGAGACACTGCCAGCCGCCACCATGAAAAGTGAGATGTAAGGTACCAGTAAGCCACGAGCCACATGGCAACTTATAGATTAATAGAAATGAGTTGATTTAAGATGTAAGAACAGCTAGCAAGAAGCCTGCCATGGCCATACAGTTTGTAAGCAATGTAAGTCTCTGTGTAAGTCTCTGTGTGTTTACTCGGTTGGGTCTGAGCAGCTGTGGGACAGGCGGGAGAGAGAGATTTGTCCTGACCGTGGGCCAGGCAGGACCAGGAAAACTCTAGCTACACCATGCCCTCACTCACAGCCCCACGATTAGAAGCCATCCCGTCAGCTTTCTGAACTCCTAGTGAGATGACCATCTTGGGTGAGGGATGAAGGTACAACAGAAGGTTTAAGGACAGGACATGGGCAGCAAGAGAACTAATGATCTTAGTAAACGGTTCCCATCCCCTTCCACAGTGTGTCTAATGGCAGTGCTCAGCTGTTACTGTCACAAGACCATTCCTATGTAGCTGTCGGGGTGGCAAATGGTATCGAAGAGCCCCAAAGGTCAAGTCAGTGCTCAGGCAAAACACCACAAAGTGAAGACTGTGAGCTCTGCTGGGGAAAGCGAACGCGTAGACAGTAACGGGAGCTTCTCTGAGAGAAACGCAGGGTCAGCTGGAGCGTCATATAGAGATATGCCTTTTGCATCAGAGGCAGAGTTTTCACTGGAAAAAAAAAAAAAAACACTGAGAGAAAGCAGGGTGTGGTGTCTCACCCCTTTGATCCCAGTACTTGGGAGGCAGAGGCAGGCGGGCCAGCGTGGTCTACATAAAGAGTTCCAGGACAGCCAGCGTTACTTAGAGAGACCCTGTCCCAAACAGACAAACAACATACACACCTGAGAAATTAAAATTAAACCAACTTAAATAAAAGTCACTGATTTATGTAATTTATAATTCTAAGTACTCCAGACTTTATACTTAAATATTACTGTCTTCAAATCCTTGCTCCCCACTCAGCTCAGCATTACTGGCTAAGCATGGCTATTTTTTTTAAATAAAAGCACAGAAAGATTGACTGTTAGGAAATCTAACTTTCTGTCTGTTGATGCAAATTATAATCCATAATGAGGTCTTAGGTAAGGAGGTGGGCGTGTGAACAGTCACATGACTGAAACTCTTCCTCTCATCCCTGACTCGTCTTCTGTAGATGGCCAGCCCTGATGCCCAGTCAGTCTGTCTGCAGTTTCCTCCACCAGGAGCTCTTTTCTAGAAAGCACAGTTGAGCAATGTAAATTTACTAATGAATTTGCCGAAAGCACCAAGTGGGAATGTGTGCTGTAGATAGGTGGCGTTTCACAGTTCATCTTTCTTAGTCTCTCCTGCCCATTCCAAGGCTTTGGGATCTTCAACAACCATGTCCTTGTGAATTGTCAATTCATCCCCCGACCCTGACCCCTATAAGCAGAGAATCGAGCTCTCTCTCATTTCTCTCGGTGTGTTTCAGATGCCAACAATTGACAGCTCAAGCATGTTAAACCTCAACTCCACCACTGTTTCCCCTATGGGAAACATTTGGATGATACTAAGAACAAATGTTTTCTTTGTTATTTACACTTAATGTTGATACTCACAGGTCACTTTTCAAATCGTATATTTTCATTTCCCTAGATAAAACCAGGTATAAACATTTATATCCATGGCTAAGACTTCAGAGGAGAGTAGTAACCCCAGCCAGTTAGGGGACTCCCGTCCTTCAATAGGCAGGAATGTTTGCGAGCTGGAGAGATGGCTCAGTGGTTAAGAGCATTTGGGCCTCTGCTGCCAGGACCCAGCTCACAGCAGTAGCTCTAACTTTAAAGGGTATAAGGCCCTTTTCTGGCCCCTTCAAGTACACAAACAGCATACATACACGTAAATAAAACAAAAATAAAATCTTAAAATATAAAGCAAAACTCTAAGAAAAGGTCACTCTTTATTTATTTATTTATTTATTTATTTATTTTGAAAAGGTCACTCTTAATCAGGGCCATGAGGGAAGTCACACAAATGAGGGTTTTCTACTTTAACTGAAGGAACAAAAGGAACATGAAATGGAGAAAAGAGTTTTACAGTTCTACTTTATGATGATTGTAAAAATAAATAATCAGGTCAAAAGATGAATTTGCAATGAATATATGGTTTGGGTATTAGAATAAAGTGCAGGGCCACTCTTCCCCAAAAGAATGGCAAAGGACAGAGCAAGAGGAAGATTCTCTACTACAAGAAAAAGGGAGAAAACATGTTGCACAGATTGGCATATTTTGTTATCATTTACTTCTAAGTCTAACTTAACTGGCGTATTTTGTGATCATTTACTTCTAAGTCTAACTTGACTGGCATATTTTGTTATCATCATTTACTTCTAAGTCTAACTTGACTGGCGTATTTTGTCATCATTTACTTTTGAGTCTAACTTTATAGACAGGAGTTGGGAGTCCATGAACAGAATGAAGTGGTCCACACAGATTTTAAACCTATGGATTGTGTTCTCATGTGGCTGACAATGGTGAGTTTTTTTTGTTTTGTTTTTTGTTTTTGTTTTTGTTTTTTTGGTTTTTTGAGACAGGGTTTCTCTGTGTAGCTTTGCACCTTTCCTGGGACTCACTTGGTAGCCCAGGCTGGCCTCGAACTCACAGAGATCCGCCTGGCTCTGCCTCCCGAGTGCTGGGATTAAAGGCGTGCGCCACCACTGCCCGGCTGACAATGGTGTTTTTAAGCACATTCAGCTTTATGCTTGCTACAACCAGTGAGTTCTGCTTAGAAAGTTACATACTATATGTCCTCTACAATGCACAAATAAAAACCCAGCAGTAGATGCCAGACCTGAGGAAACACAGCTTCTCTCAGAGAATCTGCGGCTTTTTAAAGCAGTGAGACTTTTTTTTTTTCCATTTTCGCCACTATTTAAATTATACTTTGGCCGGTTCCCTCATAGTAACAAGGTTCTAATCTATAGGAGATGTTTGCATCTCCTATAAATAAAATCAAGCCAAGAGTGTAGAGTATGTTGAGATAATGGAAGTGTGGTGCTGTAGAGCAGGTATCAATCAATTTATTGACTTGATATTAATACCACCTATGTTTGGACGCCAGTGCTGACTGTGTTGGTGAGACTTGCTGATATCCCCCACATCAGAATGGATGCATCACGACACTCAGATCCCAGAGCACTGTAAAGATGCAGCAGTTCAGGTACACGCTATCCATTCCTTGCTGACAAGGTGGATCACATGATAAGGACAGTGGAAAATTAGAGAAAAGTGTTGATTTTCTAAAACTCTACTTTTTTTCTTCTAAGAATTATTTTTTAGAATACATTTAGCATCTGGCCCATCTCCTCTTTTCGTTATGCCAACAGCCTAGTAGAACTGGCAGTTCAGACACTTTTAATAGAAATGCACATTTTGATGTGGTAGGACTGTTGAGAAATCACTCATCTATAAGTTACCTGTTAACTGTGACAGCAACACTTTGCCATAATCACACAGGTCTGGTTTTTAGAGTCCTGGTGAAGATGAGGTGGCTTCATTTCGGGTTAATGAACTGGCCTTCAGATCCTGGAATCTATCCCCTGCCTGAGATTTGTGCACAAGATCAAATCTATCCTGATTCCCAACTGCAGTTTGGCGCCACCTGGTGGCTACTGTTTCCAACAGCTTAACTAGCTACACAGCGTCTCTGGTTATGTGGACCCTCATCTAACTGCCTCTTACTGGGGGAGAGAGTGCTTATGCAGAGTACCTTCCCTTCATTTATCACCTGCTTCATCTGCATCACTTCTCATTTATAAGACAATGTTTTGTTTTGTTTTTTTTTTACTTTTTCAAGACAGGGTTTCTCTGTGTAGTTTTGGTGCCTGTCCTCGATCTCACTCTGTAGACCAGGCTGGCCTTGAACTCACAGAGATCCACCTGGCTCTGCTGGGATTAAAGGCATGTGCCACCACCGCCTAGCAGAAACTGATTCTTAATCACCTTGTGTCAGAATTCAGATTGTCTCCGAGGCATGATTCCAGGCTATTCTTCCATGCATCCCAGCTTTAATGTGGTGGTTAGAGAATGGACTCACAACCAGAACCATGACTCACAAGAAGTATGCTGTGTCCTTGAGCATGGGTGCCTACTGTTCACAATTTCTTTCTGTGTCTCTCTCTTTGTATGAAGTAATTGGTTTAATGCTGCACCTCCCACCTGGAGAGACTGAATTCCAACCTGTCTTGATTTGGGCTTGTTTTTATTGTTGTTTTGACTTGTCTTAAATCCTTATTGGCAGAAGACAGTGTTTTTGACTGATATAATTATTTTTTTAAAGTACTAAGAGATTTTTTTTCAGGCAGAAAATTACAGCAAAAATAAAATTGTTCATAATCTCACTACCTCTCAAATCAAATTATTTTCTAAAGAAGCGCAAGACTGTGTTTCAAAAATTCAAATAGTGCTGAGAATAAGATCACAATTAGAAATATGAACTCGTTTTCTTCCCTGAAATGATTACTAATAAATATCATTAAGTTTCTTTTTCAGTCTGTCAGCTTTATGAAATGCTAAAATGGAACCATATTGCATCTTGCTTTTTGTGTTTAATAATATATTCTGGAACTCATTCCCTATCAGCACTTACATGCATTCATTTGACTCATTAAAAGTATTATAGCGAGAATCACTCAACTCTCCCAGCACAGTTTGAACTCAAGGAAAGATCATGCGATGGAAGAGTTCCGGAACCAGCTCAGCCTGCTGTGGCAAAAGGACAAGAATCCTGTGACTTAACACAACCAAGTTTCTCACAGTCTGGAGGCTGGAAGGTCAAGAGGGAGATGCAGAGACCTCTCTTTGCTTTCTGGGAGGTTACTTTCTTGCTGTATGTGAGGGTGGAGGAGGCCTCTTCTTGCCAAGACACTAACAGGTCGTGAAGGTTTGCCATGACTCATTAAGAATCCACTGCCAAATGCCGTCCCTGTGGTTGGAGAGTCACTGTATGGGTTTTCCAAGGGAGGCAAAACTCTCCCATCCATCACCAAGTAGTTTTTCAGAAGTGAACCCAAGGATTCAGAGAGAAGTACCATGGAAGCCTTGGGGCTAGTCTCCAAAATGGTCCCATAGTCCCCACTTCCTGTCATCCATACTTTTAGCAAACCTCAGCTACCTAGTGTTTGAAATAATAACTGGGTTGCTACAAACACCAAAGAGTAGAGACAACAATTGAATTGAAATTGTGCTTCATTCTGAGAACCAATGGCCCAGGAAGACAGTGGGTTAACACTCACTTCGGGAAATTTCCTTCCATCCCACGCAGACATCATTCATGCTTTGCATAGGATTTTTCTTCCTTTCTACTCTCAAGGAATCAGCCATATTCTGAGATGTGTGATGTCTGTGTCTCTCTTAGTTTCACCTACTGAACTCTTCCTTATTCTCTGCATGTCTGGACTCAAGCACTTTGAACACTGACCATTGAGTATCTACTGATATCAACTGCATATTTCTCCAGAGCCCTTTGTGCTGAAGAGTTGACTCAGAACAAGCCATTAACAGTATATAAATCCTGTGCTAGTAATAATATATGCATGTTGATTCCATTTTACAATATAGAATATAGAAGTCCCCTCATAACATCAAATATGAAAGTGCCTTATCCATTCTCCCACTCCATATCAAAACTAGGTGATAAAAGGCCATAGCAGCTAAGATTGATGGTACCTGCCTATAATCCCTATACTAAAGTGAAGGGAGAAAGGTCAAGAATTAAGGTCATTCTTGACTTAAGTGTAGAGTGTTAAAGGCTATCCTAGGCCAACACATCAACAGATAAACAGCAAGATCATGCAGTGTCAAGATGAATGCTCCTGTTCACAAACTCATAAGCAACTCTTTCTAGGTACTAACACCTTGATATTGTACTTCCCAGTCTCACAACCAACAAATCAGTTTCTTTTCTTTATAAATTGCAGAGCCTGTGGTAGGTAGTCTGTTCCAGCAGCACACACACAAAGGCCAAGATAACTAGTACAGAAAGTCCCAGCAGGGAGGCAGAAATGCCAACACAAATATTAACTGGTCATTGCCAGGGTCAGTGGGTGCTCCTTGTAGGACTTTTGATGAACCTCATACTGAGTATAAGAACAGACCATCATGTAAGATATGAGAAAAGGAAGAATTTTCATTGGCCCCATTTTTCATCAGCCAAGAATGTGTCACAGCTTACACACCTGTGAGTACCAGGTGGTTCCTGCGGGCTTCCCAGGCCAATCTACAAGGTCTAAGATATGCAGTAAGCAAGGCTGTCAGGCTTTACTTGTGGAGACATAAGTATAGCCTACTTCAAACCAGAGCTAAAGGCATGGACAGGAAGTATCAGATATGACTATATATACCAAAGGGTATTTCTTATGACTCTCCTTTTCTTAGATCTACAATTATAATCCTAGTTTTCAAGATACCAATTCCATTTTGGAGTTTTAAAACCATAGTGAAATTGAATACATCGACTCAAATGGACTTGAACTTATTTATTTGATTTTCTGTGTATATGTGTATATAACATGCATGAAAGAACCTGTGGAGGTCAGAAGATGACCTCTGATCCCCTAGAACTGGAGTTACAGGTGGCCATGTGGGAGCTGGAAACCAAACCTGGGTCTTCTGCAAGAGCAATAAGCACTCTTAACTGCTAAGCCAGCTCTTCAGCCTTCAAAATTGACTTCTGACTTCATATGTGCTAAATTGTATCATTAGTGTTTCTATGGCTTAGCTATATATTAATTTATAATTTTAATTAAGAAAATTATCTTTTTAATTTGAAATACAATGAGTCAGTAAAAGATTGTATATTGTAGTTAATAGAACCCAGAGGACAAAAACTAATTTCCACACTGTTAATCAATATTCCTCAGCTTTCTTAGAGTCTGCAATTAGGTAAACCAAGAAAAATCCAGGTTTTGTGGGATAGTTTGTGAACTGAGATGAAAATCTTACTTCTTTCTATAAACTAGAAAGTACAGGTTAATTTAACTGTAAAATAGGTTGAAATATTGAATTTTTAAGTTTGGCTTTTATATTGATTTTGTTGATCACATGACTTTTCAGAATTACATTTGGTATCTTCAATGTCATCCTTAAATATATGTTGACATTGTACCTAGCAAGGAAAACTAAAGTACTTTTTACTGTAGTTTAGGAGCATCTAGACTTCGTGCAACTTTTGTTTTATTTTGGTTTTTTCAAGACAGAGATTCTCGATGCAGCTTTGGAGCCTATCCTGAAACTTGCTCAGGCTGGCCTCGAACTCACAGAGATCCACCTGCCTCTGCCTTCTGAGTGCTGGGATTAAAGGCATGTGTCACCACTGCCAGGCCATTCAACTTTTAAAATATATTTTAAAACACACATATTATTAGTTCTTTGAGAAATTTGTACAATGTATTTTGATCATATTCCCTACACACCCAAATTTTTGTCCTTTTTAATGTTTATTTATTTAAGCCCATCAAGTCCAACTTATGTTGATCAACTATTCTTGGACAGGTGGCCTTACACTGGAGTATGGTCAGCTTACCAGGGGTTACACTCTTGGGGAAGACTAACTCTTGCATTCCTTGCATTCATTAATCATCAGTAGCTCCCCAGGCTGCTCTCAACCACCTGTAACTCCAGTTTCAGATCACAGGTCCCTCTTCTGACATCCATAGGTCTGTATGCAGGTGGTACATCACTAAGTTCATCCCCAACTCCCCTTACCATACTGGGATTTGATCTGGCTTGAGCTTGTGAAAGTCTTCCACATCCTATCACAACCAGTATGAGATCGTACGTGCAACTGCCCTACTGTGTCCAGAAAAGTCTTTCCTTAGCCATCCACTGTCCCTGGCTCTTAGACTCTTTCCAGTCCCTCTTCCACAATGATCTGAGAGCCTTGGGAGGAGGAAGTATGGTATGCATGTTCCTTTTAGGTCTGAACTTTCTGAAGTCTCTTATCCTCTGCACCTTGGCCAGTTGTTGGTCTCTGTGTTAATCAGCATCTACCTCAAATAGAAGCTTCTCTAATGAGGACTGAAAGATGCATTAATCTATGGATATAACAATACATTATTAATAGTCAGTTTAATAGTAGTAGGTTCTCCCCTAGGCCTGTGATCTGTCTAGCCACAGATTCTTGGCCCAATAATGGTGATAGGTATGAGTTTCATCCTATGGTACCAAATTTAATCCAATCAGAAAGTGGTTGCTTACACCCATAATGTTGATGCCACTGTTGCACAAATGGGCATGTCTTGCAAAGCCAGTCATTATTGTAGCTCACAAAATTCCCAGTGAGTAAGATTAATGATCACTTTTGTTCTCTGGTAGCATGCATTGCACTTTCCAGAACTATGAAAACTATTCTCTAGGGATGAAGTTTCCAGGTTAGTATCAGTTTGATTTCTCCATGTTCTATGACTCAAGTATCTGATGTCTTTAGCAATAGGGTCTAAGGAAGACTTGTGAGACTCTTCCCTATTACCTGGATGTCTAGACTGTGACAATTTTTGGGATACTGAGATGGTAAATTCTGGAGGGTAACCTACTACTATAGAAGCTTCTTAAAACACAGAGAGAGAGAGAGGAGAGGGAGAGAGAGGGGGAGAGAGGCAAGCAAACAGATAGACAGACAGACACAGAAACAGACAGACATAGACAGACAGAAACAGAGAAAGAGTTAAGTGGAGTTACTCCATAGCAGGGGAATAATGTCCCTGTTAGGTACTAAAGGCTGACAAATAAAAAGCTCAAGGCCAATGATGTGTTGCTTCTTTTGGAATTGCTAGCCAGTGAGGTCCCATTGGCCCCCAAATATTGTAAGCTAATGCCCATGCTCTTAGTTACCTTTTTCCCTGAAATTGGATGAAGAAATCTGTTGGTAGAGAGGAAGGTGATGAGTCAACTTCTGAAGTGGAAGCAGGTTCTCAGGCTGCAAGGTGCTGGGTGGGCAGAGAGAGAACTCATTTCAGTAGAGCACAGGAAGTCACTTAATGCTGCTTATGAGTCAGAAAAGAGCAGAGCCAGTTGTGGCTGAGCCCTGTAACATCTGCACTGTACGCAGATGCTGTAAGCTGTGTATGAACTTTTATTCATCTGTACTCTGCTTTGCTTTGATAGGGACCTCCCACCCCTGCACTATTTCTGCCTTTTGAGTCCCATAGTAATGAGTCACTGCCACCCAAGGCTCTCAGAGCTTTCTAGGTCAGAGATATATTTTTTTTAATATCACAATACATTTTCATTTTTTTTTTTAGTGCCTGTAATGGGACCCTATATAAGGATCTGTAGTTCACAGATGCTTGGTTGGTAAAAGGAAAAAAAAAAAAACCTATGCTCACAATATGTCTATGTGTCAGGCATTGTATATCCTATTTTATTTAATCTAAAAAAAAGATAGGATGCTTTGGGCTGAAAAGTGAGAACATTAGAATGGGCTTAGTTCTGTTGTTAATCCCTCTTGGAATGGCAGAGCCACCTTGGAGTTATGTGGAGTTAAGCCTTTCATCATAACCACCGACCTTCCTGCCACACTCTGCTTCCTCATGGCAGCAGATCTAAGGCCATCAGCTCTTCTTTGCATGTTTAAATCCTGGGGAGGGGAATCAGTGTTTAAAAAGAACTCCAGAATCTATTCCACTTTCAGAGTTGTGAATCTTTCAGGGGCTGGACAGGTATACTGGCTATTTTCATTTTTGTCTAATTTAATTCTATTTCACTTTATTTTTGTTTGCATTGGAGGACTTTAAGTTCTAGACACTGAAAAAAAAACTAAACAGTACTTATAAGCCATGTGACTAACAGCACTGTCTCATTCACACATACACTACTGTCTCAGTTTTCAAGGACTTGTTCATGTGTCTAGGTGTTTAGAAACATCGACTATGAGCAATGGGAGGCCTTGGTCATCTGCATTCAGTGGGGGAAGGAATGTGGGGTCTTTCCATCTGTCTTAAGAGTCTCCTTCTGTCAGGACAAAATATATGGGGGAATTTTTAGGAGTGTCTGATAAATAAAATTATTCCATAGATAGCAAAGGCCTCAGAGTCTCTATCCTCCTCTTTCTGGCCCTGGGAGGATACAGAATCAGCGGGACACACTCCCAACACCGTTATGCTCCTCATTCTATCTATAAATTGTCCCATTGATCTGGTGAAAGAAGCTTCTCTACACAGAAATTGAGAGATGTTTCTGGCAGTTTTAGAACAAGGGTCTTTTAGTTGCTGTTGTTGTTGGGAGTGGGTTTTAGAAGAACGACAAAGTACAGTAGTTGATAAAGGCAAATAACAATGAAATGAAAACTGACATAAGACAACTGAATATAAAGATTGTTTAAAGGGTGTCTGTGTTACCCAGCATTGTAGCTGGAGAGTTTTCTTTCCGGGTCCTGCCAAACCCCAGCAGTCCCTTAGCCCACTTATAAAATAAACATACAAACGCTTATATTATTTAAACTGCTAGTCCCGCCTATACTTCCTGTCTGGCTACTGGCCAATCAGTGTTTTATTTATTAACATATTTGCCATACAGAACATCTCACAGCACAGCATGGCCTTGAAGTCCTTGGTTTGGATGATCCTCCTCCTGGGCCTCCTGTGAGCTACAACTGCAGACCTACCGTACCTTTATGCTCTGAAAAAAAACTAAGATTCTATTAATGAGCCTGTGGAAAAGAGTACATGTCAGTGTGTGAAATAAATTTTACTGTGTAGTTAACATTTCTCTCTTTTTGTAATCAGGAGCCAAGATTCAGTGTTCAGGTTATATAGACTGTGGGTCTCAAACAGACTAGAATCAAACATTTTGCTGCCTGTGCATCGTGATAATCTCTAATCTCAAGCATTAGGAAGTACAGGTGGGAAGATGAGTTCAAGTCCATTCTCAGCTACATAGTGAGTTCAATACCTGTCTGGGCCGCATGAGACTCTGCCTTCCAGTCTGCTCTGTCTCTGTATCATTCTCTCTTTCCATACATACATATATACATATCTATAATAATTATCTTATTTATAAAATTCATTTTCTTTAAGTAAAGCCAAGATAGTAATTGAGGCAATTAGTCTTTCAATTGGATTAGAATAAGAATGTAATTAAGTAAACTTATAGGAGAAATTGAATTGATGGTATTTATGTAAACTAGTCCTGAAATAACTCTGCAAGACAGAACAAAGGAAAACCATAAAACCACAAAATAAAACCAGAATTAAAACTGCTACAGCCACTAATAACTTTTGTTATTGTTACTACTAATGATTATAGTCTTCAGCTCTCCAACTAAGTGTCAGGCACTGTGAGCAGTGAAAGAGTGTTTTTTGGTAGTCAAGTGTTGATTTTCTCTTTTTAGCATGGGTGCTAGTTGGTGCTTCTGAAGCATATTTTATGAATTATCTGAGAATCCACAGCAGTTGTATATAATGGGTGAGTAACAATTTCTAATTTACATTAAATAATTGAACACTTCATAGTTTATGTATGTGCATATCAGGTCTAGAACTGTGTGTATCTTCTCTTGCTGTGATAAACACCATGACCAAAGCAGCAGAGCAGCTTGAGGAGGGAAGAGTTCACTTGGCTTAGTGATGGCTAATCACTGAGAAAAGCCAGGGCAGGAACTCAAGGCAGGACTCAAGGGAGGATCCTGGAGCAATTCTGCTTGCAGATTTACTTTCTGGTTCTTTCACAGACTCAGGTTAGCTAGTTTTCTTATACAACTCAGGAACTCCTGCCTAGGGATGGTTCCTGGGGATGGTGCCACCCACAGTGGAAGGCTGAGCCCCCTTGCACCAATTATCCGCCCAGACAATCCTTTACAGATATGCCCACTGGACAATCTGATACAGATCATTACCTAATTAAAACTCCTTTTCACACCTCTGCCCAAGGCTCAGGGCTCATCTCCAGAGAGGGGCCAGAAAAATGACAAGAACCAGTTGTGATGACGGCCTGCTGCAAGACAGTGTTTGCCTGGCAATGTAACACCACTGCTGTCTGTGGTGGGACAGGAAGTGGAGAGGAGGAAACGGGGATGGATTTGATCAAAAGGCATCACGTGCATGCATGAAATTCTCAAATAATTTTCAAAGGACTCCTTTTTTAGGTGATTCTAAGTTATGTCAAGTTGAGAGTTAATGTCTCTAGAGCAATGTGTGAAATAAATGCTCGCTTTTAATATTGGCAACTAAATGGATATTGGACTCTAAGGTTGTGGGAATTTCTTAATAAAAGAAAATCTAATTAAAGTTTTATTCTTAGTGAACTTTTTACTTGAATATTTAGCATTCTTTTTCATTTCAATTATCATATTTTGGATATTTAGGAGAAAACTAACCATTTGCAAAAACACTTCTAATGCTTTTATTTTGTGTGTGTGTGTGTGTGTGTGTATGCATGTTTATGTGCATACATGTATGTGTGAGATTGTGCATGTATGTGGAGGCCAGAGGTTGACATCAGTGTCTTTCTCATTTGGCTTTCCATATTATTATTTGTGCATGTGTGATTATGTATGTATATATGTATGTTTGCTTATGTGAATATGTGTGTATATTCACAGAGATGTATGTTTACAAGTATATGCTAGTGTATGGGGGTCACAAATCAATATTGGAGTCTTCCTCAGTCACTTCCAACCTTTCATTAAAAAATTTATGTGTCTGGGTGTTTTGCCTGCATGTATGTTTGTGCACCACATATGTGCTGGGTACCCTCAGATACCAGAAGAGTGCATTAGATCCCCTGGGACTGGGGATGGTTGTAAGCAGCCATGTGGATGCTGAAAATTGAACACCAGTCCTTTGCAGGAGCAGAAAATGCTCTTACCTATTGGGCCCTTTCTCCATCTCTCTTTCTCCACCTTATTTTTTTTAATTCAGAGTTTCTCACTGAACCTGGGGCTCATCAATTGGGCTAAACCACCTGGCTAGTAAGCACCAGAGAACTAATTGTTTCTTTTCATCGCTCATTGAGTTACAAATGTCTGCAGGCATGCCTGGGTTTTTTAATGGTTACTGAGGATCCAAACTCAGGTCCTCATGCTTCTGAGACAAGTCCTTTAATTGCTGGGCTATCTTCTCAGCCTATGTTTTGACATCTTCATTCTGTAATTTATATCTGTGTCAAGAGCTATTAAAAGCAGAAGTGGCAATTTGTCTTACAAATATCACAGTCCTCAGAACTCATGTAAATAAGCCAGTCCTGAGTTTCAAGCTGTAATCTCAGTGCCAAAGAGGTGAGTGAAGACAGAGGTTCCTTGGGGTCACTGGCCAGCCAGCATCACATACATTGTAACTTCCAAAGCCAGTGTGAGAATCTGTCAAAAAAAAAAAGTTTCTTCATTGCCTACATCAACCCACTTGATATCCAGAATTCCTACGTCCTCCTCCAATGTCTATCTTCCCTGGTGAGTACTCTGGACCACCTTATCCTTGATTTCTACAACCTGCCAGGTCTAGCTGAGTCTGACATCCCTTTCCCAAGCCTCATCTGACTACCCCTGTTTGTACCACAGCCATGTTCTAGGCTTCCACCAACATCTATTCTGCCTGTAGCTGAACACAAGTCCCTCAGAGCTGCCTCCACTTCCATGGTCCAGTCTAATGAGTATACCTGACCTCCCCATCCACACTTTTTCCTCAACCCACTAAACTTAGCCTGGGTTCCACAATCAGTGCACCAGACTATTCTAGCCTTTTCTGCCTTTACTGCAAAGGAGCTCTAGGCCTCAACAAGTATCCTCCTTGCCTATCCCCCAAACCACAGAAACTCCCATGTCATAGCCAATCTTTCTTTTTTTCCCTCTTTTTAACTTTCTTTTTATTTATTTGTATCTTTCATATCAGGCATCTCTATTCCATTAATTTCCTCTTCCCTTCATATCCAGTCTTTAACCTGGCAATCTCTCCCCAAAAAATAAAATAAAATAAAACTTAAGAGAAAAAAAGAAAAAGTCAATCTCATCATGAAAACTATAGTGTGGCACAGTGAGTCATGCAGTAAACCCTTTTATCCATATGTCTTTACTTGCAAGTGTTTATTTCAAAGAGTCATTGGTCTGGTTCGAAGCCTCTGGTTTCTGCTACACTGTTGAGGATGAGCCTGGGCCTTCACTGGGCCTCCTCTTGGATATCCTGTTGTTGTCCAGTGTTGTGGAGTTCCTACAGCTTTGGGTCTGCAAGACTGACCCCTTCATGTGCTCCAGCAGATCACAGATGGGGCGAATGTTGGGGTGGGCCAACTCATAACCCTGGTTCTGGGCCTGGGTAGTTGCAGGGTTGGTCAGCCTGCCAGCTCTTCTCCATCTTCACCACCAGGATGAGCTCTCTCCAGCATTGCTCTGGATAGTTTACCCCTTGCAGTGAGCAAAGGGCAGGATGAGTTCTCCTGCTTTCATGCCCTCAGAGTCGGCTCTTCCATACCTACACCATCTGGGCTAGCTCTATTGTGTTGTCCAGATGAGGAGCAGGGCCTGCTTTCCTGAGTGCTGCAGCTGGTAAGGGAGAGTGTCAGCTCCCTTGTCTGTCTCATATGGCAAAGGGCAAGGGGTAAGGTGGGGGGAACAGCTCTCCCCTGCCCACACTGCCTCAAAAAAGACTAGTGGTGGGAATAGCTGATGCTTACAACTTTCAGGCTGGCTCACCCACACCTCCACCAACAGCATCATCTCTACTGTGCTGCCTAGGCAAGTTTCAGGGACTATTCTCCTGAGTGCTGTAGCTGTGAGGGGCAGGGACAATTCTCCTGCCCTTATGACCTCAGGGCTAGTTCTCCCACCTGACTTAGGTGTAGGAAGGAAAAGGAGGGCGTCTCTCCCCTTGGCATGCTGCCATACAGCAGATGAGGGGTGGGGCCAGATCACTCATACTCAAATACATGGGTGGCTCACCCACACCCCCATCAAAAGTGTCAGCTCCACTGTCCTGCCCAGATGAGGTGCAGGGCCTGATTTCCCAAGTGTTGCAGCTAGTAAAGAAGAGATTCAGCTCCCTTGTCACCTGGAGATGGTAGGGGCCCCACCACCAGATGACAAATGAAAGAGGAGTGACCTTCTCTCCCATTCTCATGCCCTCAGAACCAGCTCACCCATGCCCCTGTGAACAGGGTCAGCTCTATTTTGATGCCCAGGTGAGGTATAGGACCCTCTCTCTTGAGTATGTCAGGTGGTAAGGGGCAGGACCAGTTCTCCCTTGTGTTGCAGCCAGTGAGGGGGCAAGACCAACTCTGTGCATCCCTATCCTCTTGGCCTTCAATGGTATCAGGATCCATGGGCATCAACACAGACCATGGCTGCATCAGGGCCAAGAGTCCAGACATGGGCCCAGGTAGCAGCCCAGGCCCAGACACCACTAAGGCCTTGGGTGGCAATCAAGCTACCCACCTCAGCCCATTCCTCACAGTTACTTTGGGTCAAAGAAAGGAATGAGCCTAGCAGAGAGACTGTGGAAAGAAATATGATTATTAAATCACAAAATACTACACAACACAAACAACACACAAATCAGCAATATAATAACAACAATTAGCACATTTCAATAATAACTTTAAATATCAATGAACTCACTTCTCTAATCAAAAGATACAGACTGACTGAATAGATCACAAAATAAAATTCATCTTTGTTGCCTCCAAGAAGCGTATCTGTTTTTTTTTAAGAGAGATAACATCTTAGAGTAAAAGGATGGACAAAAATACAGCAATGAAATGGAACCAGGAAGCAAGCAGGCATCACTATCTTCATATACCACAAAAATACACTTCAATTAAAACTAGTCCGAAGAGCTAAAGAGGGACACTTCTTTCTAATGAAGGGAACAGTTGACCAAAAAACATATATGCACCAAACTCTGGTGGACTCTATTTAATAAGAAGAATGGATTTAAAGATACAGATTAATATGAACCCATTAATACCCCACTTTCTCCAATAAACAGGCAATCTAGATAAAATAAATAAATAAACAGAGGAACATCAACATTAGTTGACATCGCACATCAAATAGATTTAATCTACAAAATATTCTACTGAACACCAAAGAATATATATTCTACTCAACAGCTCATGGAAGCTTTTTCTAAAGTAGACCACATCCTGTGATAGAAAAACAAATCTTTACAAATTCAAGAGGATTTTGAAAACACTCCTTGTAGCCTATCTGACCACATGAAATAAAACTTAATAGAGATTCAACAATTCATTACTAAAGGATGAATCGTCAAACAAAAAAATCAAGAAAAAAACTTTATGGAAATAAATGAAAATTAAAACACAACAAAACAAAAACTTTGAGACAAATTGAAAGCAGTCCCATGAGGGCAATATATAGCTCTAAGTTCCTATATTAAAAATCAGAAAGAACACAAGGAAATGGCTTAATGATGCAATTCAAAAAGTTGGACAAACAAGAACACACAGAATTCAAACCCAGTAACCCAATATATAGCAAGAAATAACAAAAATCAGAACAGATATTAATGAAATAGAAACAAAGAAAACAGTACAATAAATCTAAGAGCTGGTTCTTTAAGAAGACAAACAAAATTGACAGATCCTTGGCCCAAATCAGCAATGGAAAGAAATTAAGAGTCAGTAATGAAATGGGAAACATTACGTGGTGGTTTGAATGAAAGTAGTCCCCATTGGCCCATAGGGAGTGAGTGGCACTATTCAGAGATGTGCCCTTGTTGGAGTGGGTATGGCCTTGTTGGAGGAAGTATGTCACTGGGGATGGGCTTTGTGGTTTCAGATTGTCATCTTAGGCCCAGTGGCTCTTTCTCTTTTTGCTGCCTGCCTGTCCAGAAGTAGAACTCTCAGCTACCTCTCCAGCACCATGTCTGCCTGGATGCCTCCATGCTTCCCACTATGATGATAATAGATTAAACCTCTGAACTATAAGCAAGCCCTAATTAAATATTTTCCTTTATAAGAGTTGCCATGGTAGTAGTATCTCTTCAAAGCAATAGAAATCCTGAGACACATTTAAAAAGGCACCAAAGAAATTCAGAATATTAAAAGGGAATATCTTAAAAACCTGTATTCCATTAAGCTGGAAAACCTTGAAGAACTGAATGAATTTCTAGGTTCAGCCAAACTACCAAAATGAAACCAAGAAGTCAACCACCTAAACAGACCTATAATAGATGAGACTATTGAAATAGTAATATGTGGTGATGTTTTGTATCCCCAATATACTGTGTCTCCCAATAAAATTTACCTGAGGATCAGAGGAAAAATGGAGCCACTATAGTAAACAAAAGTTATGCAATGTTAGCACATGCCTTTAATCCTATCACCTGGCAGACAGGGATCTGTTTCGATCTATGCGAGTTCAAGGCCACACGGGGAACGGAGCCAGGCATGGTGGCACATGCTTTAAATTCTAACACTAGTTAACCATAGAGGTCTGGAGGTCTGGACAGATAGTCAGGAAATGACAGAGCTGGACAAGAAGAGAAAGTGATGTAGCTGGGCTAAGACAGTCAATGAGAACAGAACAGAAAAGGCATATAAACGTGAGTATACAGGAAGAAGCTCTCTTTGGAAGCTGTGGAGTTGGTGAGGTGAGGATAGCTCATGGTTTGTCCTATTCCTTTGATCTTTCTCTCAAGCTTTAACCCAAATTTCTGGCTCCATGTTTTTTATTTATTAATACCATTTAGAAATCCATCTACAGTAATAAAATCCTTCCAGCTAAAATATATTAGGACCAGATGTATTCAGAGCAGAATTCTACCAGATCTTCAAAGAAAATCTACAGTCAATCCTTCTCAAAATATTTAAAAAAAAAATAGAAAAAGAAAGGGAACTCCCAAACTCCTTCTATGAAGCCAATACCACTCTGATACTAAAATCAGGTAAAAACACAACTTGAGAACTACAGCCAGTATCTCTGGTGAACACAGACTCAAAAAATACTAAGAAAATACTTGCAAACAGGATGAAGACATATATCAAAAAAAAGTATACACTCTAATCAAGTTGACTTTATCCCTGAAATGCAAAAATGATTCAGTATATGCAAGTTAATAAGTGTAATAAGTCACTTACAGACAAAAATCACATGGTCATCTCAATAGATGCAGAAGAAGCCATTGACAAAATCCAATGTGCCTTCATAAGCAATAAGACAGAAAGAAACTAAAGGGATACAAGTAGGGAAAGGAAAAGTCAAACAATTTCTATTTGCATATGACATATTATACATTAGCAGTCCCCAAATTCTACTAGAAAACTTCTAGAAATGATAACAATTTCAGCAATTTGGCAAGATACAGAATCAACTTGTACCAATCAATATTTTATTCTATACATCAACAGCAAACATACATAGAAGGAGATCATGGACACACTCCCATTGGCACTAGCCTCAAAAAGAAAAGAAAATATCTAGGACTAAACCTAACCAAGGAAGTTAAGGATCTCTACAATGAAAACACTAAGCCTCTGAAGAGAGAAACAAAGACACTAGAAAACTGGGACATTCTGTGCTCATGGATTGGTAGAAATAGCATTGTGAAAATGACCATTCTACCAAAAGCTAGCTACAGATTCAATGCAACCACAATCAAAATCCCTACCTCATGCTTCGCAGAAACAGAAAAATGATCCTTAAATTCATATGGAAGCACAAAAGACTCTAGATTGTGCAAAGAAACTTGAGCAAAAAGAACAATACTTGGAGGGATTACCATCCTATATCTGAAGATATATTATAAATAAAACCAAAAACGGACAGGTAGAGCAATGGAACAAAATTAAAGATTCAAACATGAGCACACAACTTTAACCATTTAATATTTGACAAAGACACCAAAAAAGCTGTAAAAAGGAAAATGTCTTCAACAAATGGTGCCAGGAAAACTGAATATCCATGTGCAGATAGTCTTATCTATCACCTTGCACAAAAACTAACTCCAAATGGATCAAAGGCCTAATGTAAAACACTGAAACATCTAGGGAAAAAAACCATAGGCAATAACCTACATGCTATAAGTATGACATAGGACTTTCTAAATAGGACTCCATTTCCCCTAGTATTAAAGCCAACAACTGACAAATAGAACTTCATAAACCTAAAAAGCTCCTGTACAGTCAAAAAACAAACAAACAAAACAATCAACAAGTTTGTAATGAATCTTTCTCTATCCCGCCAGCCAGCTCCCAAATAATGGCCTGGAGACTTACTATTAAGTATGAAAGCTTGGCCTTTAGCTTAGGCTTCTCAACTAGCTCTTATAACATAAATTAACCCATTTACATTAATCTACATTCTACCATGTGGTGTTACCTTTCTCTGTACTGCCCATTCTGCTTCCTCTGCTTCTAGCTGGTAACTCCATCTTTCCTCTTCCCAGAGTCCTCTTTGTCCCCAGACATCCCACCTAACCTCTTCCTGCCCAGCTATTGGCCATTCAGCTCATTATTACACCAATCACAGCAATATATCTTCACACAGTGTACAAATATCCCACAACACAAGTTGAAGTGGGAGCCAACAGAATGGGAAAATAATTATTTCCAGCTATACATCTGACAGAGGATTAATATCCAGAATATATAAAGAACTCGAAAAACAAAGTAAAAAACAAAACAAAACAAATGACCCATTAAAAAAAGTGGGCCTGGGACCTGAATAGAGAGTTCCCAAAAGAAGAAAAAAATGGCTAAGAAATATCTCAAAAAATGTTCATTGGTCCCAGTAATTAGGGAAATGCAAATAAGAATAACTTGGAGATTTTATTTTATCTAGTAAGAATGGCAAAGATAAATGGAACAACTGAAAATGGAGCTGCAAGAGATGCAGGGCAAAGGGAATCCTCATTTACTGTTGGGGGGATTGTAAACTGGTGCAGCCATTATGAAAACCAGTGTGGACAATTCTCAAAAGGCTAAAAAACAAATCTACATCATGGCCCAGCTATGCCAGCCCTTGGCATATGCCAAAAGGGATCAATATCCTACTCCACAGATACTTGCCATATTCACTGCTGCTCCATTCACAAGAGCTAGGAAATGGAAACAACCAAATTGTCCTTCAAATGACAAATGGACAACGAAAATGCGGTGCATATACACTATGGAATACTATTCAGCTATAAAGAAAAATGAAATAATGAACTTTGCAGGCAAATAAGTGAAACCAGAAAAGATCATATTAAGTGAGGGAGCCCAGAACTGGAAAGACAAACATTGCATGTTCTGTGTCATTGGA
Source organism: Peromyscus eremicus (assembly GCF_949786415.1). Lineage (NCBI taxonomy): Eukaryota > Metazoa > Chordata > Mammalia > Rodentia > Cricetidae > Peromyscus > Peromyscus eremicus. The sequence continues at coordinate 79,056,573 of NC_081418.1, read as the reverse complement.
GGCTCCTAGCTCCAAATCTTCAAATGTTAATACATAGCCTGTGGTAACTACAGAAACCAGGAAAGTAAAATAGGACCATTGCCAGGATAGGGAGTTGGGAACCTGTACAGAAGAGAGTAGCAGGGTACACATAATACGATTAGGGAAATGGAAAAAGGGGGAGCTTCTTAGGGAGGGGAATAGAGGTAAATACAGAAGAAAGTAGGGCAAAGGGGAATGATAGAATACACGTGATCTGATAGGGGAAATGGAGATATCCTTAGGGGAGAGAGAGGGAGGTGAACACAGCAGAAGGAGGCATGAAGGTAAAATAAAACAGTATGGGTGGCTGAAAAAGCCACATGGATTTATACTATTAACCTACAGAGATGCTATCATACTTGTAACTCAATAAATAAATACACATAGATAGTTTTAATGAACTTTTATCATCCAGGCTGATGGTGCTCCCTCCAAGAGCCAAAGATCACCACACAAAAACCTCAATACCAGACACAAAAAGCCCTCTTTTTAGTTGTTGGCCAGGGCTGTCTAATAGACTCCCAAAATATACAGCTTATTGCTGTTGCCTGTGGTTACCCCCATGGTAACCATATAGAAGGTAAAGTACCTACTGTTGAAGACATCAGAAACAGAGCCCAGAGACCCCTGAACTGAAACTTACCTGAATGGCCCCTCCCCAAGGACTGCCTTTCATGATAGCAGAAGGCATAATACAAGCTTATAAAAGAAAGAAGCAACCAGTCTTACCCAACTATGATGCCTATGAACCACATCAATGACTAGCATAGCATGCTAACCATACAGTTACAGTAGTGGCACCCATACCTTGGGTGGTAACTGACAGCTCTCTAATTGAACTTAAGATGCACTCAACAAGAAGGAAACCTACATGGTACTGGAAAACTAGCTTGCTACTCAGTGCTGGCAAAGTCATGCTTGGAGGAGAATCTATATCCACTAATACACTAAACCAGCATAATCCCTAACAACAATCTAAATCATTTGTCCTTATACCATTGATAAGTGTAGTTTCACCCCTCATCAAGGCTGCTACTTCTTTGCAACAGACAGAGACCCCTACAGAAAGCCACAACCAACAAAAATGCAGAGAAATGAACCCAAGTCCTAATGAATACATCTAGAAAACACTTCTGCACCTAAGGCTCATGGTATATTGTGAAAGAGTGGACATAAAGAGTGGATTATAAAAGCCAGAGGCTCAGGGACAACACCCATGCACATATAGGAAGTACTAATGGGACTCAATGGTTTACAAAAAAAACCAATAAAAATAAATAAGCAAGAAAAAAAGTAGACCCAGGATCTGTATACCACACAGGATCTTTAGTTCACTGATCAGTCAACAGAAAGTTTTTCCCCCTCCCTTCCTTTCTCTCTTCCCTCCTTTTCTTCCTTCTTCCTTTAGTCCCTTTATATCTGATTCTTTCTGTCCTTTCTGGGAGAAATGGGCAGTGTAACATGAGCAGTTTGGGATTGGTTAGTGTGAATAATGTTGACATGAACCAGGCTATAGGATGGTCCCTAGTCATCAGGTACCTAGTCCTGTAGTAGTTAAGGGCTTGAAAATAGTGAGCTGGTTTATAAGAGTCAAGGAAAGGAAATATTGGAGGGAGTAAATCAAAGAAAGAGATGACTGAGGGGGTAAAGTTTTAGATTTGTTATTGATAAGACAATAAAGTTCTTTCCTATTTCTCTGGAAATTAGCTATGAAGGGGATGGGTAGTCTTTCTAGGATCCCAAGTCCTTAAAATATAAAGCAGAATAAATACAGGAAAGGTGGTTACTACATAAGGTCACTGGTAAAGGACAGGAGCCTGGGAGCAAGCCTGGGCTCTGCATATTACTAGTTATTTGATCTTTTTTAAGTGACCTTCACAACACAAATTCTCAGCCTCATTGTATGGAGACTAGCAATAATGCATGCCCTATTCCCTATAGCAATTTATTGTGCCAGTAAAAGAAATTCATATTTATGAACAGATTTTGTAAAGCTTAAAATTATTTGAAATGAATAATGTGCAACATGGAGCTTTTCATTAAAAATATTCCTCTCTGATACCTTGCTCAGCTGCGATGCAGGGAGGAGGGGCTTGATTCTGCCTTAACTTGATATGCCAGACTTTGTTGACTCCCCATAGTCTGAGATGTGGATGGGAGGTGGGTGGGGGGAAGCATGAGGAGGGGAAGGGGGGACTGTAGATTATACATAAAATGAAAAAAATTTAAAAATCCCTTTCCAATCTGGTTGATTTTTATTCTCATTAGACAACAAAGACCCCCACATGTAGCTCTGATTAGGTCTCTAAATTTAGTGAACATAACCCAGCCTGTACTAAATTGGTAACAAGACATTTTCCCTGAAGGCTGCTTGATTTTAATTTATTATGCCACTGACAGTCTCATGGCTCAGTGTTCTTGGGAAAACACAGCTGAAGTTTAGACATCAGCTGAAATTCTCAGGATACCAGTAACATGGCACCATATGTATCATGAATTAATGATATCTTAAAGCTTTAGAAATGAAACCTATGGTCACAGCTCTCTCTATCTCTATCTCTCTGACTTCACAAGACAACACCGGCAAAACCAATAAGTAGGCCAAAGGATAAAGGAGGTCACTCAGACTGCTGCTGGTACTCAATTTCCCTTTAACCTGAGGTCTCTTTCACCTAAGAGAAAATAAAAGATAGTGTTACAATCTAAACAAAAAGCAACTAAAGAATAGATGGTCCTCCATTTCACTATTTGACTAATAAAAACAAAATGCCATGTCAGTACACAAATCTAGCTTATTATAGTTCTTCCTTATGAAATACTCAAAGGGATAGAGTTTATGGTCCATTGTGAACATAGAGATAGGGTGCCTTGGTGCCAACTCCTGAGGACAAGTGCATCTTGGTTACACCACCAGTCAGTAATCATGGGTGCAGGCTCATGGGCTCATGCTTTGCAGGTCCTGAAATCATCATCAGATACAAGTGGGTATGGTGTCCTTCATAGTAGGGTAAACATAACCACATCAGTGTGGTTTTCTCACAGGCGTGAAGTTATGTTCCTAATTTGACCTTTGCCAAATGATCATTGCAGAATCATGAATAAGTGCACTTAAAGATACCATTATTGTAAACAAGATAACTTAATCTAATGACTTTTCAGAAGCAAGCATCACTGTAAGTGTCACTGGGTCATGACGACTCAACTGGAGAGTTTCCATGTAGTGACATCAGGAAGCTGTTCATATTTAGTTAAACCATACTTTGAACTTTGAGTCTTGATCTTTTAATACTTTTTACTAGATATTTAAAACTGATTATAAAATAGATTTTGTGCCAGATATTTTGTTCAACATTAGCGTAAGGCAAGTTAGCATTCTGAGTCTGTGAAAGCTAGTCTGGCTGAGCTATGACTGTCAGCTATGCTAAATGCATTTCTTGCCTTACAATGTTTTCAACTGACAAAGGAATGCAACCCCACTGTGAGTTTAGGAACTTCTGTGTAAGATGAGAAATTAAGGACCCTGATGAAGGCCTTGAAAGTTCTTTAGACAATAGAGAAATCTAAACTTAGTGAGGGTAGTAAGGATTGGAAATAAGAGATGTCGGGTAGAAATCAGTAAAACTCTTCATTACGTTGCTTAAAGCTTTCCTTCTCATCTTCACAATTTTCTCTTCTTTGAAACTTCAAAACTAGCTCCTTAACCCCACCAGTTTACTAACAATGACATTATAAAAATACTAACATTGCCCACACTTTTCCTTAGGAACATTTTTAAATTAATAATAAAAACTACTTGTTGCTTAACTGTTTATCCATTGCTTCAGTAAGATTATGTAATATAAAACTGTACCACCTTATGACATTCAACTATAACCATATCCCCACTTCTGAGGATGGAATCGAAGCACAAGTGACTTTGGGTCCGGGCTTGCCTGCCAGCTTCAGCTGTGAGAACGAGAGTGACTGGGCTCTGTTATGCATGTCTTTCCAGGCTCCTCTAGGTATATGTTGGCTGCAAAAGCAGAATTTCAAAAGGAGAGCAGAGTAGGGGAAGTGCCACTCAAGCTTACTAGGCTCAGATTCACCTAACACCATAATTAGCTCTTGCTGCATGGCCCCTGTTTACTTACTAGTGCTGAGATAAAGAGCATGACCAAAAGCAACTTGGTGAGTGTGGTAGTGTGAATGTAATTGGCCCTCATAAGCTCACAAGGAGTGACACTATTAGGAGTTGTGGCTTTGGAAGTGTGTCACTGTGGATATGTGCTCTGAGGTCTCATATATGCCCAAGCCATGCTCAGTGTCGCAGACCATTTCCTGTCACCTTCTAATCAAGTTGTAGCCAGCATCATGTCTGTCTGTATGCTGCCATGCTCTCTGACATGATGATAATGGACTGAACCTCCGAACTTTAAGCCACCATCTCAATAAAATATTTCCCTTTCTAAGAATTGTCACCATAGTCATGGTATCTCTTCACAGCAATAGAAACCCTAACCAAGAGGAAAGGGTTTATCTAGCTTACAGAGTATAGTCTGCCACTGAGGGAAGAGAAGGAGGAAGCTTGAAGCAGAGATAACAGAGGAACACTACTTACTGGCTTGCTCCCCATAGCTTGCTCAGCCTGCTTTCTTATACCACCCAGGACCACCTGCACAGGTGTGGTACCACCACAATGGACTGTGCTCTCTAAATCAATCGTTGATCAGGAAAATTGCCTATAGGCTTGTCTAGAGGCAGTCTAATGGAGGCACTTCTCCGTGGAGGTTTCCTCTTCCCTGATGACCCTTCTTGTATCAAATTGACAAAAACCTAACCAGTATACATGGTTAAACCCTAAGTCAAAATGCAGGTCTCTATAGAGATAAATGGCAAAGGCAATAGGTAGGTATGAAATGGGGGCAATTTTGTACACTCCATAAATAATACAATAAAATTTAAATACTTAAAAGGTAATTAAAGATTGTGCCATGAAAAATTACACCATACTTGGAAATGATATAATAAAATTGTGCTGATTTGCTTTATAACATTAAACATCTTTTAAAATAAGCAGAATTTGTAATGATTTCTCATCTAAATGGATAATTGTACACATATTTGCAATTGTACTATTTTTACTCAAGGAAGGAATCAAATATTACTGGGAGTTTCAATACAGTAAAACAAGAGTTCATCTTGGCCTGTGTTATACAACAGTCATGAGGGTTAAGAGAATCTGGCCCCAAAGCATGAAGTTCATGAAACCTGGCTCATTGAAGATGCTGAACAGAACTCACCACACTACTGAGATCTCCTCCTGTCTTATTCTGCTTCTGTATCAGGTTAGAGATGCCTCTCCCAGAGTCACACATTTGAGGACATGATCTATCTCCTAGGGTCAGATGCTCAGAGTTGAAGCAATGTGTCCATGTCATTTAAAAGCTGGTCACAGAGTCCAGAATGCTCAACATTATACACAATGGCAGCCTACAGAATGGGAAAAGATCTTCACCAACGCACATCTGAAAGAGTGCTGATCTCTAAATTATATAAAGAACTCAATAAACTAGACATCAAAAACCCAAGCAATCCAATTAAAAATGGGGTACAGATCTAAATAGAATTCTCAATAGAAGAATCTCAAGTAGCAGAGAAACACTTAAAGAAATGTTCAAAATCCTTAACTATCAGGGAAATGCAAATCAAAATGACTCTGAGATTCCATCTTACACCTGTCAGAATAGCTAAGGGCAAAAACAAATTATAGCTCATGCTGGAGAGGATATGGAGCAAGGGGAACACTCTTCCATTGCTGATGGGAGTGTAAACTTGTATAGCCACTTTGGAAATCAATATGGCAGTTTCTCAAAAAAATTGGGAATCAATCTACCTCAAGACCTAGCAGTACTACTCTTGGACATATACCCAAAGTATGCTCAATCATATCACAAAGGCACTTGCTCAACTATGTTACAGCAGCATTATTTGTAATAGCCAGAACCTAGAAACAACATAGATGCCCCTAAACCAAAGAATGGATAAAGAAAACATAATACATTTACACAATGGAGTATTCTCAGCTGTTTAGAACAATGACATCAGGAAGTTTGAAGGCAAATCAATGGAACTAGAAAAAAATCATCCTGACTGAGGTAACCCAGAAAGACAGGCATAGTATATGCTTACTCATAAGTGGATAATAGCTGTAAAGTGAAGGATAACTGTGCTACAATCCACAGACCCAAAGAGGCTAGGTAACAAGGAGAGCTCAAAGTAGATGCATGAATTTCCTTGGGAAGGGGAGATAGAAGAGATCTCCTGGGTAGACTGGGTAAGGGTGGGGATGAGAACATGAAGGATTGAGTTGAGGAGTGAATGGAGGGGGAGAGTAGTGAAAGAGATGACTGAAAAAGGTGGTCATTTCGGGGTCAGAGAGAAACCTGGTGCAAGGGAAACTGCCGTGAATCTATAAGGATGACCCCGGCTAAGACTCATAGCAGTAGTGGGTACATAGCATGAGCTGGCTATTTCTTGTGATCAGATTGGTGACTACCCCAATTGTTATCAGAGAGCCTTCATCCAGTAAGTGATGGAAACAGAGACCAAGACCCACAGCCAAACATTAGGCCAAGCTCAGAGAATCCTGCTCAAGAGAGGAAGGAAGGATTGTAGAAGCCAGAGTGGTCAAGGACATCATAAGAAAACCCACAGAAACAACTAACCTGGCTCATAGGCACTCCCAGAGTCTGAACTAACAATCAGAGAGCCTGCATGGCACCAACCTAGGCCCTCTACATATATGTGACAGTTGTGTAGCTTGGTCTACTTGAGGAACTCCTAACAATGGGAGCGGAGGCTGTCCCTAATCCCTTGGCTGGTTCTTAGGAACCTATTCCTCATGCTGAATTACCTTGCTCAGCCTTAATACAAAGGAAGGTCCTTAGCCTTACTGCAACTTGATATGCCACACTTTGTTGATATCCATGGGAAGCCTGACCCTTTCTGAACAAAAACAGAGGAAAAGTGGATGGGTAGGAGAGGGAATGGGAGGAGAAGAAGGAGGGAAAACTTCAGTCAGGATGTAAAATAAACAAAATAATAATAATTTAAAAATATATATAATTTTTCCCATCAAAAAAAAAAAAAGCTGGTCACATTTCTTGCTAACTTGAAAAGCTATTCTCTGCTATGTCTTTCCATGCTGCTTGTAGCATTTGAAACTCTTGATCATATCTGACATCATTTGACTGCTCACCTCAGGCCAGGCATTGCACTAGGTAATTTACATGTATAATTTTAATTGATCTTCCAAACTAATGCAAGAGGTAGGCATCTATCATTCTGAGTGACTAATTAGCATAGGCTGTGCCATATGCATAGTAAGTGCTAACAGCTGATTTCTATTGGTTTAGCTATTAAGGCAATTCTACATAGTTAAAAGAGAGGTTTATTTTGTAGAGTAACTTACAAGTGAAGGGATAGGTAACAGGGTCTGGGAAAGGTGAAGCGCAGTCCAGCGGTGTTCTCTGGAGAACTCTGCTCGGTTTCCCTCCAGTGTCCAGGATCCAGGAACCAAGAGAGCTGGCCCATCCGGATCTCGGGTCTTCAGGGGTCCTGTCTCGGATCTGCCTTGTAGGTGTGACAGTTACCGAAGCCTCAATGGGGGTGGCACTTCCAGGTCAAAGCTGGACTGGCTACCCACTACATCTCCCCCTTTTGTCTAAATAAGAAGGTTCTAACCTAATACAAGACTATATACAATAGAAATGATTATCAGTTATGGTCCAGGAGTAATAAGAGATAATGACCTAGATAAGATGGAACTACAACCAACACAAACAATATCAAACAAGAGACACATACTAAAAGCCAGAGAAGTCTGGAGCATAAGTAAATGGCATGTTACAAAGATCATTCCAAAAGGTGTCCTATCCCAAAGAACCTAAATCTAATACTTAATAAGTTCTATCTAAGATATTATACATATACTAAGTTGTAACTATAACTGCTAGTCTTCAATCCCATCAAAGACCTGAGAAGGAATATAATGATACCTGAGAAGTGGAAGATGGATGCAAGCAACTTTTGGGAGTCTTGCAGGAGTAGACAGGGACAGCTGGCAGCCTGGACAGTCACCTAATGTTTCTCAGCATTGTTGGTGCATTCAAATTGGCTACAGGCCTAGAGTATCTGACAGACCATTTTCAGAAGCAGTAATTCTGAAAGACCATCTTACCTCCCTCTAGCATCCAGGATCCAGGAACCAAGAGAGCTGGCCCATCCGGATCTCGGGTCTTCAGGGGTCCTGTCTCGGCTCCACCTTGTAGGTGTGACAGTTACCGAAGCCTCAGTGAGGGTGGCAGTTCCAGGTCAAAGCTGGACTGACTACTCACTACAGATTGCTGACTCAGAGTGTCTAACCTAGCACTGGGCTTGTATTTCCTCCTGCATTGTGTAAAGAAGGCAGTGCTGTAACGTAAGGAGAGTGCCTGGCATCTGAGCATTTCCTGAGAGAAATTCCCTGAGTGAGTACTGTTGAGAGAAGGCCGAATTTGTTGGTGCAAGTCTGATTGACTTTATAGGTAATTAACATGTCACTGGAAGTTCATTATTCTTGAAGAGTTCCCCTTCTGTAACACTGAACATGATCTCATTTGACATGAGGATGAGCAAGTCCCAAGGGCACTAGTGGTTCTTTCCTGTTGGACA